>NC_137826.1:27190514-27250514 GCF_963921795.1 Nannobrachium achirus | reverse complement strand
TGTGGCTAAACACGGCACAACTCTAGGTTTCTAGTTGATTGGCAGTGTGCATGGCTCTTTACAAACCTCAGAAAATGTTGAAGAAAATATACTGTACTAGACCCTGAAGTGCAATGAGTAACTCAATTATTTCTCGCTAACTGATTCTGTCTCATATGCCCCTGCCCAAGGAATCATCCTTTTAAGATGAGGGTTAAAGTGTAATTGCTGAATTCCTGTGTTGTATTATTGCTGCTCCTCCAGTGTGCCCACTGATAATTGGTATTGGCCACAGGGGGGTGATGTTTACCTATAAATTCTCACACAAATTACACCTAAGCACATCTAAGCACATCCTGCTTGGCTACATTAAATACTCTGTAGAGTTACAGATTAAAAGAAATGTTGTGCTAATTGTGAAGCTCAATCAATTTTATATCTCTATTTCTCCTTGTTCCTCCCTGGGTACAAGGATTCACTGCGGGCCCCCCATGAATGTTAACTATTGAAAAATAGCAGATATACAAGCTCACACCGCGGTACAGAGTGCTGCGCTGCGAGCTTGTAGATCTGCTATTTTTTTTAAATCGTGAAAATGTCTGCAAGAAACCTATATGTTTCCATGTCAGTGGTGCTCAAACTTTTTCATGTCAAGGACCCCCAAGATGATATGTATTTGGCCACAGACCCCCATCTCAAAATATTTCGTTCCAGGGACCCCCCAGAAGCAAAATTTGAGTTACAAATGTTTGCTTAAAAAATACATATATTCAAAGATTTTCACACGACTTTTCAAAAATAGCAGATCTACAAGCTCGCAGCACGGCACTCGGTGCCGCGCTGTGAGCTTGTATATCTGCTATTTTTCAATAGCGAAAGTTACTAGGGCCCCTCCACCTTGGGCCCTAGTAACTCAGTCCCACTCCCCCCCTTGTGACGCCCCTGGCCCCATCTATCTAAACAAGTGGATACACAGTACACAGTAAGCCCTTCCAAATTCAATCCAGACTTTGAACAACTCTTTGAACAATCCTGCATCCAAAGTATGTTTTCGCCTTTCATTGTTTAAGAACTGTTTGTTCTTAGCACTGTAGCGCAATAATTCTTACAAGATATTATCCGCCAAAGTCCTTTAATACTTTGTTAAACAACAGTCACTCCAAAGAAGCATACTGTAGGATTTAAAGGCTCTTCCATGAGGCTTCATTGCATGCTGTGGAATCAGCAGCTCCTGTAGGGCTTGTGACCCTGCCAATGGAGCCTTTGTTGTCATGGAAATCACATAGGAACTACTAGTCACCCAGGCACTGAAGGCAGCATTCCAACATTATGTGGAAACCTCTGGGCCCAATGATGATTCACTGACTCCAGAGTCCAGGGGCGTCACAAGGGGGGAAAAGTGGGACTGAGTTACGAGGGCCCAAAGTGGAGGAGCCTTAATTATTTTATACTTTAGATCTACAAGCTCACTGCGAGCTTGTCCCTGGAACTAAATATTTTGAGATGGGGGTCCGTGGCCAAATACATATCATTTTGAGGGTCCTTCACGTGAAAATGTTTGAGCACCACTGACATAGAAACATAGGTTTTTCAAAAAACCTTAGAAGGATTTGAAATATTCAAAGACTTTTCAAAAAAGTTCAAAAATAGCAGATCTGCAAGCTCGCAGCGCGGCACTCGGTGCCGCGCTGTGAGCTTGTATATCTGCTATTTTTCAATAGTTAAAACACAAAATAATGTGTAATAATACGTTCCCAGTCTAAATGGAGAACATTCATGGGGGGCCCGCAGTGAATCCTTGTACCCAGGGGCAGGGCCCAGAATTTGGTGCGACACCCCTGCCAGAGTCAACAACTATGTGTGCCTACTGCACTCAGGATGTGCTCTGTCTCTCTCTCTCTCGCTCTCTCTTTACTCGTGCCAATCTTTTCTTTTCCCAAGTCCTAGTCACGTTGCATGCCAAGGCACGGTTTAAAACTCTCAACAAAGTATGACAGGGTTGGGTCCAGACCTAAGGTCCCTCTCTGCTCATAAGTCTTAAGTACAGCGAGGTATTAGTATTTGTAAATTTACTCATGCACCTAAACCTTTTCCTGGAGCATGCCACTGATCCTTCTCAGTTCAGTTCAAAAGGAAAATGAGTGACAGCCAGATGGACACAAGGGAAATTCAGGCTTGCCAAATTATCTCTCTCTCTCTCTCTCTCTCTCTCTCTCTCTCTCTCTCTCTCTCTCTCTCTCTCTCTCTCTCTCTCTCTCTCTCTCTCTCTCTCTCTGCCACCACTACTGCCAACATAAGCCTGCTGTCTTTCTCCTCTGAAACAGTCGTTTTTACTCATCACAAGCCAACACATTGGCTGCTTCATTTCACAGGTATCAGAAAACATCTGAACCAGCGAACAAGGTGTCCCTGTGTGTACAACACGTATACAATAGATACAACACAAAATTTACATCTGATGGATGTACTGTATGGTCAGTAACAAAACATGTAAGACAGAGAATGCAACATGGAAATATATCAGAGAGAGGGAGACTGTTTCTAAGCAGCTTGTTGAAGGGGGCAGGAGGGACCCTAAATCAAACCGACTGCTTTATTTGAAAAGGGATGACTATTAGATTTACCTAGTTGTGTCTTGACAAACTCTACTCTGATTCAGCAGTTCTGTTATAGCCAGACAGATCAATACTTACTGTACCGTACCACCGGGCGTTTGGCACCATTTGAGATCCTTGGCCTGCTGTCAGTGTGCACATGAAATATGATGATGATCGGCCTAGTAGTATGCAAGAATAACTGTAGACAGACACACTCACAGTCAGGGCCACAGACAGACACACATACATTTTTGTAGATAAAAACGGAATACCTTATCTTATAACTAATATAGTGTTACAGTATATGCAGATTATACAGTGATTATAAGCAAATTATAATGCATTATAATTATGCTTATAATGCATTATAGAACTGAAGAGGACTCACATTCTTACATTTTTTACATGCTCAACCCTAAAGTGCTCAAGTGAAAAGTGATAGGACAAACGTTTCGGTCACAAGACCATCGTCAATGCGATATCACCCTGGACAATAATGCAGGGGGTCCCTATAGGGAGACGCTCGCAAGGCTATGGAATTGCTATGGAATGCATAGCAAGTGTTGCCAACAGTTTCACTAGAACCAGGGCAGGAATTTCAGGGAGGCCACGATGGCCATGGCCGTCGTTGCCCTTCAGTTTGGCCTTTTGACCCTAAAAAAAATGGCATGTCCTGAGGCCACAGTGACCTTAATGCCGCAGCTGACTGTACCACTTTCTCCTCTCTCACTCTTGTCAATGTGTAGACACCAATGTCTCTTTCTTGTCATGTAGACACCAGTGTCTCTTTCTTGTCATGTAGACAACTGTGTCTCTTTCTTGTCATGTAGACACCAGTGTATCTTTCTTGTCATGTATCCCCATCCCCAGTTCCCATCTTAAAAAAAAAACAGTGACTTTGATTGGTGCAGAGATGAGCATGGAGCAGATTGTGTATTTATGTCCTCACTGCAGATAGCCTACAAACTAGTAAGACGCCTCAGGGCGAGCACGCCACTTCTTGGCCATCTGGCCAGTGTTGTATATCGGACGAGTTACCCATATATGGAGACCCGGCTGGTACCCATATATGGAGATCCAAGTACTGTATATAGTACATCCCTTTTATGCCCATGCATGGATATCAATGTCTGAACAAGCCACACAGATATGGGCTGTCTTCCTCCATATACTATGTAGCCTGGTTACAGACCCTGAATCGCTATCCACACCCCTTTAACATTTTGTTTCTGCAATTCAGGCTGAGTGTCAGGCTACCATATATGGGCATTCCCATATGCAGATCCATGACATCAGGGATCTCCATATATGGGCATAAAAGGGATTCAGTTAGAGTGGTTCCCATGACATCACACCATACAATCACTTTTATGCCCATACATGTCTTGGCCATCTGGCCAGTGATCGATGACATCAGGGATCTTCATATATGGGCATAAAAGGGATGCATGCATATATGGGGAATACCCATGTATGGACTTTTACATAGGTGATTTCACCTGTGATATCACCTGTGATGTCACAGTGATGTGTCAGGGGAACCACCTACGGTCGCGATTAAATGTACCGGTATGTACCGGTATGTTGTTTTATTTGATGGCCATCCTGCCCTGGCATTGGCCTTTGTGCCCTCAACAAATGGACAACACCAAAGGCCAAGTGGCCTTGCCACCTAAAATGACAAAATTCCAGGCCTGAGTAGAACAGAGATGTAGTGTAACAGTGAGCCATGCAGTGAAAACTGCTTTATTCTCATCAATGCTAGTGTCAGTTGGAATTCATGGCAAGTTCACACAGAGTGCTTGGTTAGCAAGCATGTCAAGTTTACTCCATCTTCTCCATTAATCAGATGTATTGGGATAGATCCAGTACACTGGGATGTTTTTCAGACCATGCAGTATATGTGCGTTCCTGTGAATATTTACATGAGTGAATATTTCATGCCTGCACTTACAGTATTAAGTTACCATATAATTCTTATTACTTATGTACAGTGTTCACATACAGTATCACTGTCCCATCTCCCCATTAATCTTTAAGCTGGTGAGGCCTGGTCTGGCAGATATAAATCAGCTTTATCTCAACTGCTCTGCATAATTCCTGCCATTCAGCCCATATCAATTCCCCAGGCAGTTAATTGAGATTGAAACGTGGTGGCTCACAGAAGTGTGAACAGCTCCAGATTTGCCTCCCTATTCTGGTCCTTCCAGGGTAGAGAGATGGCCAGGTTGGCCGTGAAGGCAGCCCCAGAGGCAGAGAGACAGAATGACCGATGCCATGGAAGACTTGTGGAGGGCTTTTACCAGCTACAGCTGTTGCAGTGCCCTAATTATCAATTGTCGGCCATCTCCTTATTAATGAGCTAGCTTTTCTTTCCCATTTAAAGGAGAATTAGTTGGTGATGTTCTTTTTCTTTTCTTTTTTTTCTCCTTTTTCATAACAGGCAATTTTGTCCATTTGCCCGACCCGACCACAGCTCCAGAAAGGAGCAGTTGGTTACAATGATAATCAATAATATGTTTTGAGCTGTGGTTGGGTCCAGCAAATGGACAAGATTGCCTGTTTTTGGGAGATAACAACAAAAAAAGGCCAGACTTCTCCTTTAGGCCGGAATGTTGACTACAATTATAATTGTAGAGGAATATATTCAATATAACTCTCTGGAATGTACCGTTTTAAACTAGTAGGTGTGTACAGTAGAGGTGTGACCATCAGCTAGGATGAGCAGCTCTGCATTTATGTAGACCTGTACAGTATTCACCAGTAAGACTCCCTAATCGGGAGATAAGCGACCGTTGGTCGCTTATCTCCACAAATATCACAACCTCCACCTCTCACGTCATACGGGTAGCCATAGTTACACCTGGAATGTTGAATCTCCATATATGGAGATAACCTACGCATCACACAAAGTCTGACCTCACCAGCCCATACTTGGGCATGGACGACTTATATCTCCATATACGGAGATGGCCATATATGGAGATACGATGACATCACAGAGTCCACAGCTGATGATGTGGCGTGATGTCATACAATAAACAAACAAGCCCTATATACTGATGCGGAGATATGAGCAGGGCAAAGGTGTGACGTGTGACCGACCGACGGACAGACGGCCGGTGGAGGTTTTCATAGTAAACTGCTCCCTAACGGTCGCAATTAATGATGCCCTGTTAGAGAGATCCCTGTGATGCCAGGAGGAACACATCCCTTTTATGCCCATATATGGAGATATGGAGATCCCTGTGATGCCAGGGGAACAAATCCCTTTTATGCCCATATATGGAGATCCCTGATGTCCACATCCCTGATGTCCACTGCCCTGATGTCCACATTACTGTGGCGCGACCTCACTCTTTAGGGCGAGGTCGCTTTATCAAAGAAAGATTGCTGTTGTTGACATCTGACAGCTGATCTCACCTCGGAAACATTCTACCACATTGGGTTACTGTCAGAGGAAAGGAAAATAAAATGTTTGATGGTATGGGAAGGCGGTAGAGGGGGATGGGAATGAACTTCATTAATTCCAGCGATTTGCCAGTGAAAGCTTATTTTTCTTTTTTCTTTGCTTCTTTTTTTCCTAACCAGACGGAACACAAACAAACACAATCATGTGCAAATGAGTCCAAATGAGATGTGACAGTTCTATTGGGCTTCATTCATTAGCAGTGATTATGCAGGCCCGCTTTCTACTGGCAGCTAGCAGCGATGACAGAACATAAATAAAAGAAATCACTGGCTTTATGAAACAGGAATATTATTAGTAGTGTTGGTAATGCTGGCGGCATGATGGGATTCATTTAAAGAATAATTTGCCTGAAAGAACTGTATTATTTAAGTTATAATCACTACCCTGTTTACTGCTTTGTGCACTCAATCCACAGCCACACTGGAGATCTGTTCTCCAGCCCTGCAAACCAGTATTGGTGTGTTTTAATTCTTGTAAAAACTATAGCCCACTGATTGCTGAGCTTTTTTTCTTCACAGCCATCATCAGAGCAAGCACAGTATTTCCATTTTGATGCAAGTGTTGGTGGTTGGTGTGAATTATATACATTATAGTGTCAAACTTACGGTAAGTGAAAAGTATCAGAAAAAAGAATCAATATGTATTGCTATAACCCATCTTCCTAGTTGCATGACCTCTAAATTGAATCTTGGTCTACTCCCCTCAGAGCTGTACATCTGTCTGTCTGTCAGTGTTCATGTAAGGCAGGGGTGTCCACACATTTTTGACGTGAGATCTACTTTTAAAATGACTAGCTCAACATGATCTACCCATCCAAAATGTTTTAGGTGAGGGCCTGAGGGGGGCTTTGGAATAGCAGCACTGGTGTTACATGTTATACAAACACACTTACTGTAAGGGGGAAATAATTGGGAAATACTGGGGGAAATGTCTTCATCCCATTATGTATGGAAGTGGTAGGTTTTGGGGTTCTTTGTAATGCTACTGACTCTTGAACAAGGTATTACATTGGTGGTTTGGGTTAGGGTTAGCCATGAAGGGAGGCCCTTCTTGATGTCATATTGACACATTCTTTTTATATTTTAATTATATATTTTTAGAGGCATGTCATGTGGTCTACCTGCACACCCTTGGTGATCTACTGGTAGATCACGGTCTACCTTTTGGGCACCCCTGATTTAAGGAAATAAGCCCCAATTAGGAATCAAGCGTCAAGCAAAAGCTCCTTGTTTTTCATTACAAATTATTTGTGCAGACGGCTCTTTGCCCTTCTACCTGCGGTATTTGTCTCAGGCATTGTCTTAGGGCTGTGATGAACCTCCATCATTTAGCCTAGTGCGTGATCTAATCTTATGCACCTGGGTTTACGGTGCTTCCGCTGGGAGTCCTAGACAAAGATTGAGCAGAAAGGAGGAGAGTGGAGCAGGAGAGGGGCTATCGATTTTGATCTGTGATTGCACTCAGCTCTGACAGCTTGTCGTTAGTCGTCTCAGGTGGTGCAGATGAGCTGATTTCATACAGCATTAGCATGGAGGGGGCTCACCTGTCACCTAGAAGCCGGGGTAGTGGTGACTGCAGAGAATTCACTGAGACGACCATATGGGATCAATACTCTCGCTTTGCTGGATGGCAGTGACAGTAGGTTAGCTGTTGGGACTGGTTTAATCAGGCCTGTGGCCAGAGCTGTCAGCCATGGTCTGTTGGGAGTATAAGGCTGATTTCTCCACTGAGCCACTGAGGGGGGGCAAAGGTTATTTGGGTTTGGATGGTGTACTTGACTTAGGATAGCATATTCTCACAAAAGGATGGATTGTAAATGACAAAGACACCGGAACTTTTGAATATTAAAGGGATAGGACCAAAAATGATTGGCTTATGAGTGTGACAAAACCAAAACGCATCCTTGAATTCAAGTATCCATGGGGTGAGTAAATGTTTTTTTTAACTACTCCTTTAAGGCTTTTGTAAATGTTTAGAGCATTACTTTGTCAAAGCGTAACCTGAAAATTCTCTGGTCTTTTCTTTGTATCGTATTGTATGTTGGTAGATTTGTTTCACAAGTTGTTTAATTAGCCAGAGTGCCTTCATTTACATGTTGGAAATGAAAAAAGAAAACAATAGGCAGACGAAGAGCATTAATTAGGGCTGCGTTGCTCCCTAATTGCATGAGTCGTTCTGTGTAAACAGAAGTGATGTTGTGTGTGTGTGTGTGTGTGTGTGTGTGTGTGTGTGTGTGTGTGTGTGTGTGTGTGTGTGTGTGTGTGTGTGTGTGTGTGTGTGTGTGTGTGTGTGTGTGTGTGTGTGTGTGTGTGTGTGTGTGTGTGTGTGTGTGTGTGTGTGTGTGTGTGTGTGTGTGTGCAGTATGTGCAGATTCTTACCCCCCCGGCCCCCCCAAACAACAAAAAACTAACAAAAGGAATGTTGTTAACTATGTAGTGTGTACTGTATGTCAAACAATGAAAATAGCCAAGTCTCAACGCATATTGGTAAACTGCAATTATTTGTTTTAACTTTTCAGATTAGATCAGTGGTTCTCAAAACCTTTTCTGGATCAGGTCCCTGAGCGGCCAAAAGCATTAGCGGCCCACCCAACTGAGCACTTAAAGTTCACCCCAAAAATGACTTTTTTTCTATTGTTTACTCATGTCATGGAGACTTGATATCAATAATATTTATAATTTTTTGTAACACTGTTAAGATAAAAATTTGATTATAGTAAATTTACCCCCGTTGATTCCGGATTTCATCACAATGAAAACTGTTGTTTTAAGATTTTAATGAAAAATACCATGACTTTTCTTTTCAACTCTTTGAGATGTAAAACACAGTCTGCTCTGCCCTTGCCAGCAAATCCCAGTGTGACCTTTCACATCTGCAGTTCTTTAAAGAAGCCATTCTGTCAGTCACAGATGAGTCTACAATCTGGCCTTGACACCCATTACATGTTCTGATTGTGTCAATCTAATGCGCTAATTGAATGCTGCCCCTCAGCCGCGTTTCATCAGTGAGGACAGACACTAGTGAACTGATTCGGATATAATTTGCACAGCTAGTGAGGCTTCAATCGCCAGAGACAAACATTTTTCCACTCATTAAAGAGCACATTAAAGATTATCTCCTCCAGTGCCACAGTGTCTCTATCTAATAAGATTTGCTGGAAGAGTACAGAGAACAATTTCCCTCTTGTGATCCAACGAGACTTCTATTCTCTCTGCTCTCTCCTTTCTCGCTGCCTCTCTCTTCTGCAATAAGCGAGTCTAAAGAGACCTCTTTGATCTTGTCTCATTTCTCTCTCAATACTCAAGACTGAATTTAAATCACAAGGCCTGACTATTTTAAGAACAAAGCTGCCATCACGCTGAACAAGGAGGGAAAGACGAGCTCGCTACTCAGGCTGAATTAAATGTGTGCCTACTGGGAAGGGTACGCAGTTTGAATTCGTCATATCATCAGCTCTTTGGACACGCTTCAAGCTAGAGTTACTATGGCTGAACTCTAACAAAAATCATCTTGCTCAATTTCTTTCTTAAAATGTGTAGTGTACAGTACCAGTAAGACTCCCTAGTCGGCGACCGTCACGTAGCATACACAAACTTTAGAAGGCAATCGTAGCCAATCAGGAGGGAATATGGGAAATGGGACAGATCCATGTTGATGACATGACTTTAGAGGTACTGTGTACCGCTTTGTGTGATTTTAGGCCAAAATCTGTAGGAGCAGTGTCCAAAAATGTGTTTTGCAAAAATCAGCCTGATGGTGGTGCTAGAAGAGGGCCATGTTAGAAATCAGATAATAAAATTGTATGATTTTTGTCTTCCCTGTGGATATACTTGCCTAATGATGTCACTGTTAGGTGGTTTTCTGAAGTGTCCACAACCCCCCTATGAGACACAGACGGATCGTAGAAAAAATGGTACAGTACCATTTTATTATGAACATTAGTGAGGAGCTTAGCATCCTTTGCTCTCAATGAATTTTAAATCTGGCACAATAAAAAAAAATCTCTCCCAAGATTCACATTTGATTTGACTAGTGGTAGAGATAACCCACCAACATCTATAATCGCACGCACGCACACGCACGGAAAACAATACTGGTCTTCTTAGATTTTTCCAGTCCAGTTGCTACAGTATCATTATAAACTCTTGCCTGCAAAGGACTTAATCAAATTATTCCTGCATTTGACAAATATTCCGTAATTAAATAGTTAATATTACATACAGCACATTCAATTGGAGTTGCTCTTCATTTGCTACAGCACAGTCTATATATAGAGTAGTAATCTCTTTTGTTCTCTAATTGCCTTAATGCACCATTCTTGTACAAGCATTACAGTGGTCCATGGAGACAGTGCAGAATTAAGCACTTGTCTGGTTTCACCTAAGCTATATTCTGGTGTCTGTGATGTAGTTCATTCCATTACACTGTAGTCTCTCTCGCTCGCACGCACGCTCGCACGCACGCACGCACGCACGCACGCACGCACGCACGCACGCACGCACGCACGCACGCACACACGCACACACACACACACACACACACACACACACACACACACACACACACACACACACACACACACACACACACCTTGGACACTCATGGATCTCTGAATGCTACTGTCAGATTTCAGTTAATTGATTACTGAATAAAGGGGAAAAAAGCACCCACAGTCTGTCTACTTGCTCGATACAGAGACTTAATTATTTTAATTGCAATGATTTGGTAAGACCCTGCCTGAAAAAGGTCTTGTAGCGAAACGTTGCAATTGAAGTAAACAAGTCTCTTTATTGAGCAAGTGTAGACGGTGTGCAAGGTGCATTTTTGTTTTTTATCCAGTCTACAATTGTGCTCCACCAACGCACCTGTTGCCAAATCTGTCAGGTGTACGAAAGCTTTTGATAACTAGTTAAGTGATTACTAAAACATATTTTAAAGTTCTCAGTTACTAATGAACATACATTCTGAAAGTTCATAAAATTCCTGAATTCTTGGCCCCGGACCTGTCCTAGAGGTCCAGGCACCTAGGCTCATAAGCAGTTCCGGTCCTGACGGTCTTTGCTGCATGTCTCTCATCTCTCTCCCCCTGTTTCCTGTCCATCTCTACAAAATTATAAATAAAGGCAGAAAAAATATCTTGAATTCTTGACGTCTAACATTTGTAGGTTTATGAGCCTCTCCCTTCCAATCTTCTAGAAGTGTCTCACTCTCTCACTCACTTTCAGCTCAGGTCTTCACCATCCCTAACCCTGTGGTAATGAATAATACTGTATATTTCCATACGTATAGAAGAGGGAATCGAACCGGGGACTCGCTGAATATGACTGAATTAAAATTTAATTGGGGCTCTATTTTTGTATAAGCACAGGGTATGGCTTTGCACCAACAAAGTGACATTTACTGGATGCAAAGTAATGTTTGTTTTCTATGTTTGCGGCCATTTGGTATCTTGGTGACTCACCGTGTGCGAAGTGGGAGCAGAGACACATTAAAGGGCTGTGTCAAAGATGACTGTAATTGGCTGCCTACTCAGACCAGTATAACAGTGTGTGTTTAACAAAGGTGGGCGATTGGCCTTTCTATGCACATCCACATTCTGTAGTACTGAACAAAAAACACAGAAATAATGCTCTAAAACAATTAATCAATCTTCCCAAACATTAAAACATTTATTTATTACGCTGCTGTTAACCACAGGCCCTGCGCGTAAAACCACAGGCTCAAACTTCTGGTCAACCTGCCCGTCACTGTCAAACGCTCCAGACTGCCCTCTGCATCTTCTATCATCAACTTGGCAGACTGCAATGGAGCAAAATATACCCAAAATCTAAACTCTGTCACCATGCCATCCCTGTGCTTGGCACTTTGCACCAGTAACTGCTTTGATTGCAGAAAATAGGGGCAGACAATCCTGGTGGCACGGTGAGAACCTGTTCATTCTTCATCAATCTGTAAAAAAAGGAGGGGAAATATATTTCTTCCTTTGAAAAAGGAAAAAGCTGCTGGCCCGTCATAGTTTTTTTTTTAAGACAACATTTTAAGACAAACTACAGAGAAGCGTCACATCGAGATGCATTGTGTGCTTGTAGATCGTCTATTTACAAATAGCCGAAATGTAAGGCTGTAATCTCTCAAGAACAGATGTAGTGCTGCACTAGGAACATTCTTTGATGATGGCTAGCCAGATTGATAAGGCTGAAGTGATTGTTGCATGTTTTGTAATAACTATTAGAATCTACAAAGTAGACTAACTAGTACGCTTTCAAATAATTGTAGTGGAGTAAAAGTCAAAATGTTGCCTCTAAGATGTAGTGGAGTAGAAGTAAAATTATCGTAAATACTCAAGTAAAGTACAAATACCTTAAAATGTTATTGGGGGTAGAGTGCTGTAGTGTTTACATAATGAGCTGGAGGGGAGTGATTTATTTCCATTATATTAGCCTATTAATTATTGTTTGGTGAGGAGGGGAGCGACTTGCATTATATTAGGCTATACTTTATTGTTTAGTGACCCGTTTTTAACCGAGAAAAACAATATTTCTTTTTTTCAAATCGGCCTGTGCCTAGGGCCCAGTTTGACATTAATACGGCCCTGTCCATGAACTATTTTGTTTGAAATCTCCAGTGCAATTGACTGTGTTTTGTTATAACTCGCTTATAGCAACATGTCAATGATAAGCAGTTGTGGAATAAGTACTCAAATGTTTTAGTAAATGTATCAATACTGCAATGTATAAATACTCTGTTACAAGTAGAAGTCCGGAATTCAAAATGAACTTGAGTAAAATGAAGTATAAGTATTGGCATGAGAATTTACTTTAAGTACCAAAAGTGAAAGTACTCATTATGCAGCATGTCCCATTTTAAGTTTCCAAATGAATAAAAATCTTTTGAAAATAGCAGATCTACAAGCTCACAATGCGTTGCATTCCATCAAATGGCCACAATTTATATAGGGCTGAAGTGTGGTTAATGTATGTTTTGTGATAATAATCAAAATCTACAAAGTAACTAGTAACTAAAGTTTTCAAATAAATGTAATGGAGTAAAAGTACAATATTTAAGTAAAGTAGCCTACAAATACCTAAAGATGTTGCTGAAGTACAGTACTTAATTAAATGTACTTAGTTACTTTCCACCACTGATGATAAGTGTTCCCATCAGCTGTACAGGAATGAGGAACAAAGAAGCCATTTTTAAAAGCTCTTAACCGCCTACCTTTTGCCCTTATGGAAGGACTCGCTCTTATTTTTCCACACTTGCCCTTTCAAAAAAAGAAAAAAAGCTATAGTCATCACGGCAGGAGAAAAGGTCAACAGGCTCCAGATACTATTAGAGATGTTCACAGCACTCCTCTCCTGCTTGTTTTCTCCTGCCTTATGAAAGATGTTCTCTCTCTGCCGGCTTCATCCACAGGTATATGTGTCTTTAATCTGTCGACTGCAGGTCAGCGCTGACAACTGTATGTCATGTTGCCTTTTGTTTTGCTGTTCTACAATCATGTTCTGCTACTGCACTGAGTAAAAGAGGAGGAGGCCCTGTTCTGCTGACATAGCTGGCAGAGGGTGCAGCACTGTAAGGCTAGGGCTCCACCAAAATGACGGCGTCGTGCCGGCGTCGGACGCCGTCAAAAAATGAACCGGGGCGAATTTGAGCGTCCGACGCGGACGTTGACGTCGGCAGTGGAGCACCCTTCATTGATTAAAACGGGAGCGTTCCCAGCGTTGACGTTGACGCGACGCTCGACGCGCCCGGTGGAGCCGGGGGGTAAAGGGGAAGTTGTCTGAGGCTGATGAGATCAAGACTGATCTGACCAGACGTGGACTAAGGGCTTTGTGATGCCTCATGCATAAATAAAAAATGCATGACCTCACACACTGTACAGGTCTTGAACTCGGGTGTTGAATAAGGAAAGATGGGTCATTGCTCTTGTCCTGCTCTCTCTCACTCTCTCTCTCTCTCTCTCTCTCTCTCTCTCTCTCTCTCTCTCTGTGTGTGTGTGTGTGTGTGTGTGTGTGTGTGTGTGTGTGTGTGTGTGTGTGTGTGTGTGTGTGTGTGTGTGTGTGTGTGTGTGTGTGTGTGTGTGTGTGTGTGTCTTGTCTTGTCTTGTCTTGTCTTGTCTTGTCTTGTCTTGTCTTGTCTTGTCCTCTCCTCACATGGGGGCAGTGTTGCACTACCTGTCAACTCTCCTGTTCTTCTCATGGATCACCTGTTCCTCCTACAACGAATGTCGCTTCCTGATACACTCTTCATTTATCCCTATACTGCAGCAGGCCTTGTCCTCCACTCTGGCTGCTTCTGTCAAAGTACACATGCACAGCAGAAAAAGACCATCACCACTGTACAGACCCGAGATGAGACAGGCCACTTACAGTAGCAGCTCTCTGTTGATTAATAACCCCATTGAATAGAGACATACTGTATGCCTTTCCTTTCCCTGCGCCCACCTTTCACTCCTTCTATAGAAGTACAAACGTTGGTGCATTTGAGGGTAATATTAGCTGTAGCATATGGGTGAAGGTCCATTCCCACTGAGCACTATAACGATAACTATAACCGTATCTTCCCCATTGATTTTTTTATAGTTGGTGTGAACTATCCACTTGAGTTAGAACGATTTTTTGAAAACCATATCTTTATAGTTATGGTTATAGTGCTCAGTGTGAATGGCCCTTAAGAGAGACTCCTACACACATCCCTTATGTAAGCCCCGTTCCACAGGTGGGACACAGATGCAGGGGTGCAGTAGATTGAAGACAGAGTACTATGTCTATCGGTGTATCACAGTGGGCTACCTTTCTCAGCGCTTCACATCACCTATTGATTTGTGAGCCGATGCTACGCTGTTCCCCAGGCAGTCTAAAGCCTCTATCTCTCTCTCTCCCTCTCTGCTTATACTCACTTGCAGCTCTATAGCGCTCACCAGTCAGCTGAGGACAACCGCAGGGTATAAGAGCTCGGAAACACATCCCCAGTGGGCCAACTGCTGTTTGTTTCATTATACATGACCCTGGCTTTATTGTGGGATGAGGCGAGCGCTTATGGAACGGTGCATATGTCACCATTGAAATGGTTTGTGAAGGCTTGATTTTGAAAAACGTAACTATGGGGCACCCGGCAGCCATGGATGCCTGGCAGCTGGCGGCGCCGCCGGTTCGATTCCAGATCCGGACGACCTTTGCCGTGTGTCACTCCCCATCTCTCCCCCCATTTCCTGTCAGTCTACTGTCCTATCAACAAAGGCATAAAAGCCCCAAAACAAATCTTAAACTATATCTGGATCTTAGTGAGAAATATCCTTTTATTTATCTGGCATTATGTGGCATTAAGTAGATGGCATTAACTTTGTTGAAATCCTATTACTGTCCTATTGTTATGACGTACTTCAGGCTATGTGTTTCATGAGAAAAAACTAAAAAGGTTCAGGGTTCCTGCAACAATGTTGTGGACTGTACTGTTGTGGCCATCTTTAGCCTAGCCTAGACTAGAGTGTAAGATCTTTAACAGTCAAGCCCTGCAAGACTGTGCTTAACAGATTTTAACTGGGCTTGTACACAGAGTAGCACAGTCTGTCCTTCCACCCCTTTCTGCTGTTCGACAAAGGCATTTGTTTGCCTTTGAAGTATCTGTAAAATGGACGTATAGTATATAACTCTTACAAAAGACATTCCATCTTATTCATGTTTCATTTATTGTCATTCACACAGATGTCTGCTGATACCTGTAGCTGACCAAAAAAAAACAGAAAGCTAGTTTTCCACCACACCAGCCTGTAGTAAATCTCCTGTTCCCTTTCCCCCTCCTTTCTTCTCTCCCTCAATCTCTCCATCTACAGCTGTCTTGCCGGGGCTGCTCAAATGTTGGGATTGATGGGGGGATTGAAAGACTTTTCCAGGGAAAGCCAAAGATCAGGGAAACCTATCTGGAGTAGAGCTTGGTTTAATGACTTTGTGTGTCCATGCTGCATTGTGGTGGCTGACAGGAGAGTGGTGGCTAGAAGTGAGAAACCAATAATCATATCGTCATTGTCGGGTGGAAACCTTGTATGTCCAAAACCGTTCATTTTGTATTTATGAAAATGATTTAGAATAGCGGAAATAGATCTGCTATTTTCACTAGTTTTGTGCGACAGCCTTGTATGATGAAGCAGGGCTTTACTTTACGAAAAAACATACACATCTGAAACCTGGAGATACGAGGCTTCTGCTCGACAGTGACGATATTCCCCACTCCTTTTCTCTTCTCCGGCTTCCTGCCATCAGTTCTTAATTCTTCTCTTTCGGGGGACCCGCACATTCCTGTGGTGAAAAGTCACTTCTGGATCCCATTTCCTTCCAGCCTCTGTCAAGAGCACATGCGGACAAACACACATGGAAATCGTTACCCGTTCAAAAGGCCATGTAATCCAACCAGCCCCCCCCCCCCCCAGCCCCCAGGGAAACATTGGGTCAGTGCAATCTGAGTTTATTCAAACTGCCAGGTGATCTAAGCAGTGGAATTAGTGTTTGTGTTGAGACGCAGATTAACAAAACTGACCTTGTCTATCCCGAAAACATACGAGTTCTGGTTCGGTGGCGTTTTCTGTCATTCTGGATCCACAGTGGATACGTGAAAGAGTACAGTCATGCACTGAACAGTCCACTTCAGAGCCTTGGGGTGTGTTTGAAGCATTCAAATAGTCTGCTGTACTTAGGAATGTTCCTAACCGATTGACATGACCCGGATGTACTAAGCAGCAGCGACGATAAAAGCTGGTTGCATTCTTGCATGCCAATTCTTCAGTGCATCCTTTCTGATCTCCTTTATTAGCAAGGGTACACTGGACCATCCTTTACCTAATTAAAAGAGCAAACCCTTCTCCAGCAATACTTCAAGGACAACACACATTTCAGGCATTTCAGAACAATGAAGCTATAATGTGGTGATTCTTAAAGGACCACCCATTTTCAACCTGTCTTTGTATTGGCCCTCATACTGCTCGTTTTAAGATGACATACTTTCTGTCTACTCACTCTGTGTCTCAGAGGAGGTCTGTGAACAGTTCTAAAATACCAGTTTCATCATCAATTGCCTCCCACAAATTCCAATTGCTTTCCAAATTAGTCTAAGCATATATAGCCTCTTCTTGTCCCTCGATTCGTGTATTCTGGGAAAAGTGAATGCTGTGCGACTTGTGGATAAAACAGAAGTAATGTGGAAAACATGTATTACATGTTTTCCATAATATTGTTAAACAATATTATATTTGTGCATGTTTCTAAATATGATGCATTGACCTCAGTCACATCCATAAATACATAAATGTAGATTTAATGAAGACATGAAATTGTGTTCATCCACCCACTCCATCCACTCTAGAATGCTGTCTTATCTCCAGTGCCAATAGGAAATCGTAGGCAGTTCACAGTGTGATCACTGGTTCAGGTCACTTAACTGCCCACTTGATCTTCTCCAATTAAAGTATTAGAGGGCAGAATTAAAACTAATAGACCCCTCAGTCCTTCAAGACAAGAACTGGGCCATCTGCTTCATAAAACCAACTCTGTACAAAAAACATTCTCCCATCACTAGCGCAGCCCTGTTGCCCACAGCCTATTGTCATGCTTGCTGTCCCCCGCAAATAGAAAGCAGCTGTTGTTTTGAAAACACTGATTTGGACTGGGTGCACGTATGTGTGTGCGATTGTGCGTGTCTCTGTCTGTCTGTCTGTCTGTCTACGTGTGTGTGTGCATGTGTGCGTGTGCGTGCCTGCGTGCCTGCGTGCGTGCGTGCGGTGCACATGTGTGCGTGCGCAGAGAAGAATGGGGGACACTTAACAGTGGAGTAAAAAAAAACATGTGAAAAAGTGTCTCCACTGTCACCATCTGATGCACTCATCAGAAGAGCCAAATTATCACAATGAAATACAATGTTTTGAAACACCTCATTTTACAGACAGTCACACAGTACTCTCAAACTGCTCATTTCGCTATCTCTCAGTATTTGTTCCTCCCCTATCTGCCTCTCTCGCTCTCTCTCTCTCCCTATACCTCCTCACCTCTATCAGTGGATTTTCCTGTCCCATTTAATGCCCATCTCCGTATCTCTGCAGTGTTTCTCAGTAAGCCCCATTTCCCCAGGATTTGGTGGCTTCAGGAAACAAAAAAGGCAACCTTTCCCCAGCCTTTTAATCCCTGGTCCCTCCAGGGACCCTGCTCTCATTGAGGCATGGTTGATAACCCCCCACAGGGCCTGTGTTACCCCTTGATGACCCAACATCACGCACTCGTGGCACCCACGCGACCTCTCGCCGCTCTTGCCTCTATGGGCACTCCATCCGTTTCTGTGATTTATGGCAAGAAGTTATGACTCCTTCAGTGAAAGGAGAGAGAAGTCTTATAACAGCTAAATATTGTACCTCTCAAAGTGGCCAGTGATTTTTCTTATTATATTTTTGTATCCAGAGTTCCGTATCACATACGGGCAGAAACCTCATACAGTATCTATTCTAAAATGTTTTTTTTCCCCCCGTAAAGTAAAGCCCTGCTTCATCATACAAGGCTGTCGCACAAAACTAGTGAAAATAGCAGATCTACGAGGCGTTGAGTGCTTGTAGATCAGCTATTTCCTCCAGTTTAAATCATTTTTAAAATGATAAATACAAAACGAACATACAAGGTTCCCCCCCACAACAACATTATGTTAGTGTTCCCTGCAGCCCTGCATGTGAAATACATATAGCGTAAATGTTTTCAGGCACTTTTTTCAACTTATCTAAGCATTCTGAAAATCCTAACTACAATAGCTGGTGGTTTTACAATAGATTCAGGTCTAATCCTTGTTTGCTAAGTTATAGGAACAGCACAGCTCTCATTTAAACGGCAGAAAACAGATCACAGATGATTTTTTAAAAGGCAGTGAAACTCAATATTATCGATGGTGGTACTAATGTACACTGTACAGTAGTGACTGTTTGTCTCTGCTGTAGACTGTACGGCTGATTTCTGTATTGTCACCTTCTTAAACTAATGGCCTACTGTAAGACTTAAAAACTGAAAACAAAACTATTTGATATTTCTTGATAATTTCACCCAAAACATTTCTTTTATAACAATATATGACTATAAATGTAAAAATAACTCTGTGTGTCAGTTATGTAAGAGGATTAAATAGGATTAAACTTGACAAAGGCCAAATGATTTACTGAAAATAAGCAATTTCTGCCACAAAAGTCAATGGCCTTAGTCAATGAGTAATTTGGCCTAAGTCAGGCCATTATACTAAAAGGGGCAGGAACAGCATGATCCTTTTCAATTGGGAGATCTATGATCCTTTTCAATTGGGAGATCTCTATAGGAGATTTTACCATAGGTGGCCAGTGTCATGAGGAGCTGACTTAGGCAAAAATATAATTTCCCTCAAAAAAAGACTTTGATATTTTGAATATGTTTGATATCTGGGCATTAGTACTGCTGTATACAGTACTGTATGCAATGTGTTGTGACCAGCACTGAGCACAGAGACGTGCTACAGCCAATGAGAGCACAGCTTGTTTGTGTAAAAAAAATTGTGTTTTTATTTTTTATTTGTTTTAAACCGAAGGAACTGGGGACTTTGTAGGTTGTGCAAACGTGTGTGCCAGGCATTAATAGTACTGTACACCTGAGCGAGAGATGATGAGAGAGAATGAGAGAGAGAAATGGACACGGAGAGATGATGAGAGAGAATTAGAGGGGGGGGAGAAAGAAATGGGCATGATGAGAGCCAGGTCCACTGAATAATTATTATATATGCATATATGCATGCAAATTAGAGTGAAAGTAATCCTGACAGCTCCTTTAGCAGCCATTAAAAAAGTAATCACAATTAGTCCATTGAACAGAGGGCTGTACCATGTTTTAATTTGCAGATTCAAAATCGATCTGATTAAGCATTCTTTACAGCAAGGATTTATGTGCTCTCATATACACCTACGTCATCTAGCCTAGCTCAGCTAGACTCTATCTGCCATATATCCACGCAGTGTGATATTGCATGGCTATGCGAGGCTAATACAGTATACACCAATTTCACAGCAAGCATTTTGACATGTAAATACAGCTGAAGTTAATGTCTACTGTGTGCAGGAGTTTGTTAGCCAGTGGCCACGTGTTAATGCGTGACATACACCCACAATAAGTGTAATAATTAACTTCAGCTGGGTTTACCTGTCAAAATGTCTGCTGTGAAAGGATCCTTGAGGGCCCTATTAATAGACAATCTAGACCAGGGGTTCTAAAAGATTTTCATGTCAAGGACCCCCAAATTGACACTTATTAGCCCCGCGAACCCCCCATTTGAATAGATATTCCAAGGACCCCCATAAGAAAAGATCTTTACGTCTCTAGCATCCATTAGTGCCTCTGAATTAGATATGGTAATGTTCTGAGCGTTACATTAATTAAACCAATCAGAGTATTTCTGCTGTGGAAAAGTGTATGTGTGGGACCATCGAGCAATGCAGTGTGTTCTGTTTTCTCCAGACTAAACACTAAATAGGCGTAAGATCATTAAATGATCTGGATCTTTTGGGACACGTGGGTGTATAAAAAGTACAACTGCGTTAGTTGGAAAATGGGAATGAAGGTCGTGCTGCACCCGGGCTGAAGATATGGCCCTGAGCCCTGACACTGTTCAAATGGATGAATTAACACCGAGGTTTTACTGTTTATCTTTCCTATAGACTCGTACAGTGTCTCTACTTGGCTTGTTAATCTCAGAGTATTGATCTCTCTCTCCCTCACTCCCTCTCTCTCTCTCTCTCTCTCTCTCTCTCTCTCTCTCTCCCTCTTTGTCTTCCATTCTTTCTCTATCCCTCCCATTACCCCCTGGTGAAGTCTCTTTCCATTTCTCATTTCTCACCTCCCCTTTGGCTGCGTTGACATGACAGAACATAGTGCTCAACAAGGCAGTGTAACAAGGGCCAGTTCCCACTGGGAGATTTTCTGCTCCAATAAATGTTACAAATAAAAACAACAACAATGGGGAGCGTACCTTTTGTCAGGGTTGTATGTTCCCCAGCACACGTGGAAGGAGCGTTCGTTTTGGTTCACGTGATGACCAGTTCTGGGTTTGTTTATGGTTATGTCTGAGTCAGCGTGACGTGGCCAGCCCACAGGCCCGCCATCCGTCTGGTCCTCCCAGTAGCCAGTTTTAATATAGGATGGCACATTTCAACAACAAGGCAATTCAATGTGCTTTACAGTACATATACAATAAAATACCACACTGTAGGTGCGCCTGCCTTGATGAGTGAACCAAAATAAGTGCTCCCTAAAAGATGTTTGACCTGGGAACATACAGTACAGTAGATAACCCCATTCATTGTCCACATGTTCAACAGAGAATAACAGAAGATTAACAGATGCGATTAATAATCGGATATTATAACAAAAACAAACAGCATTGAAGCACAGACTACAGGGTTGATCTAAATGTACCATGAGTTTGGGGTTTGGCCATGTTTTGATTATACAATTATTCTTTGGTTCAATGAAGCTTTGCAGTTAATTATAGTTTAAGTCATTACTTTTAAAATAACACAGACTGGGTCTCATTCATCTTCGTCTCACATTGATCTTTTTTACAAGAGTGCTGCGAGATAAACAAACAATGCCAACACTATTTACATAACAGAGCGCAACATCAAATTTAATGACACCCTTGTGCGATGGAGTATAAATTAAGCTTAACAGTCTGATTATAATTTAAGGCTGCAATATTAGACTGTACAGGGGTCACAAAAAATACAATTAAATAAAAATAGATTGTAGCCTAGAGTACAAGGTTAGGTTTCTCACGTTTTCCATTCCAATAATAATTATTTATTATTGATTCATTTCATTGGGGAATATTACTAATCAGCCTATATAAACTTATTTATTTATGTTGTTTTTACTAGAAGCAAAACTATCTTTTCATTTTCCATTCTATTATTATCACAAGGTGGGGGAGTGCTGAGCAGTTTTCCATACACTGGGAAAGCATTTGTAATTACAGCTTACTGTCAGAAAACTCATAGTAATCCAAACCTTATTATGAAAAAGACAAGGGACATTTTCATCCATGGAAAGGCATTAAGTCAGCATGTCATTGTTTAGCTGATCTGGCAATTCAACATTTCCCTCTGTTTCTCTGTTCATCTTTTTTTTTCTTCAAAAACGGCCAACTAGGGAAACTCGGGCTTGGCACCATAAGTGTTAATGTAGGAAAAGATAAGGTAATTTTTACTCGAGTTGTGACCCATACAAATTGGTCTGTGACCCACAGATGGGTCCCGACCCACTGTTTGGGTAACAGCGCGGCTAAGATCTCCACCAGGAATAGATGAACAGGGACATTTTCATTTACACTCCCTCTCTTTGGACTGTGGGCGGGGTCAAAGGCCAAACAACTTGTCTGCAACGTGACACCAACTCCTCAGGTGTTTGTCTGTGTGAGGTCAACAAGGGCTGCCATCTCCCTATTCATTACTACAGACCTATCACTGGTCAAGTGGGGTCACAGTGGGCCAGGTGAAATGAGAGGTGATGTACGTGTTCGTTCACAGCATATAAACACTTAATAGCTCTGCAGCAGTTGTGTGGGCAGCGCTGTGGAGCTTAGAATGATGAATAGCAAACATCGTCACCTTCCTACACTGTCTGTTCATACAGCCTTTTTACAGCAGTCAGAGTACAGTAAGGCCTGACATTAAGACTACAGTAAAAGTAAGGCTGCCTGCGGCTCATCGGGCAATCAAAGGTCTTTGATACAGCTTGGGTCAGAATAATCCAATTGACGGTGCCAAGACATTGGTCCGAAGGTTCATTAGTCCGAAGGTTCATTAGTCCGAATCTGCTAAGAATACTATGCCTAACCCTAACGCTAACCCTAACTAAATTTGGACTAATGAACCTTCGGACTAATGAACCTTCGGACTTATGGGTAGTCCCCCCAATTGACAAGTGAAATTGTAAATTCATATTTTAAATCGGTAAGAAGATAGTGAATTTAACATAATTGCTGAAAAGTGCAACAGATTTTCTTGATGTCAGCATAAAGACATTTACAGTAAAAGTATCAATGACTTTCTCCAAGCATCCAACTTAATTTTAACAATAGCTTGGCTGAAGCACATCCATGCCTTCTGGCTTAACTCTCTTTTTGTCACAGCACTGACATTTATTATTCCCTTGTTATGCCTATCTGTTTGCCTATAATGCAAACACATTAATCACACTCACAAAACAGCCTATAGTGTAGACACACACAAACACAAACACACGCGCGCGCACACACACACACACCATGGCAGTGGTTGAGGTCCTGGCCCTGTTTAATGGCCTTGACCCAACCTCCTGGCCCGTGTTCAGTCATGGAGTGGTGAGAGAGAAAGTGAAAAGACAAATAGACAGGCGGAACGGCAGGCAGGTGCAAGTTGGTAGAAGGGAGAGAACAGCTAATAGAAAGCACTCTAGGGATATGCGAAGCGGTGATGGTGTTAACCGAGGCTAATGGCGGCGAGCTCTCTTTCTCTCTCGGTGCCTCTGTTGCGAGATGAATGGGAGTCAGGCTGGTGTCCAGGGCATCTACGTGATGGTCATTTGGTTAACTGGGCTGGCTCATTGTGGAACGGATGGATGATTCTGGTCTGGCTGCTCTCCTCACTCCTTGAGGCACTGATGTCTGGAGTGGCCCACAGTCAGCATGAAAAGATAGATATAGGACTCAGCGAGGGGTGATCTGCATTGGGGGGACAGATCTACAGTCTCATATCACACTGAATTACAGCATAATATCGTCCCTGTCGGGCGGAAACCTTGTATCTCCATTTCAACTTTTGTTTTTTTCATGAACCTACAGTATATGTTATACTTTGTCATACAAGAGTGTTGTGCAAAACTTTTGAAAATAGGCAATTTATAAGCTCACAAATCACAATGCGTTGCAATGCAAGAAGTTGTGAGCTAGTAGATTTTCACAATTTGCCAAAGCCTGGAAAGCTTCTGTGTCTTTTGGATTTTACTCGCGTTGGCTATTCAAAAATAGCAGATATACAAGCTCGCAGCACGGCAAGAACTGACGTGCTGTGAACTATTTTTGGAAACATTTTGAAAGTGTGTAAGCTACTGATTTAGAGGCTCGGGTCTTAATGGGTTAAGTGAAAGTGGTCAAGTGTATCTGTGGGTTTTATAAATATGGAAAAAAGTATTAACCATAACTTGTGACAAAAAAAAGTTATTTAAATTCAAAACAACTGCATCAGATCCATTGGAACACAGTTTCTTTTTCCCATTTCCACAGTGACGATATTGCATAAGCTGCACATACATGTCATCAAATTTAGATGAACTGTGACTGTCTGGAGAATGAGATGTCTTATAGCGTAACGGTCGGAACACAGATGTAAAATGTAGTTAGCCACTGGTTACACAGGTTGCCCAACCGGAAAATCTGCCCTCATTCTCTCTATAAGGCGCGTCACCTCAGAGGCCTTGGTACTCGTGCATTTTTTATCAGCAGCGTGTTGAGCATTCCTCTCCTGTCACGTGCCATTAAGAAAACAATTACTCTGCGTCCCAAAGCTAATCTGGGCCTGGAGGCTGCATCACACTTTACTGTATATCACCCAAACAGTGATGTGTGCCTGCAGGCATGCTCTTCACATTCTCCCTTGTTATAAGCTCTCGAAGCAAAAACCATGACCGCTCAATGCAGAGATATTTCATTGTATTATGCATGTATTACTGTGGGCTGCAAAGTGCAAACCTTAAGCTTGCCTAAACTCTTATGGGAAACATAAAAAGTACAAACAAACATCAACAAACAGCTTGAATTTGGGAAAAATTAAAAACAGGCTTCCTCACGGTCTGAATAATACTAATGGTCAATGTCGTGTGCAAGTTGAGATCAATTGCTGAAGCCAGTGAGGAGGAAAATTGCGGAGCAGAGAACATGAGAGAGTGAATGAATGTCTGACATTTGTAGAATTATTATACTATGGATATACAAACCTACATTCACCTCTTCTCTAGCACCTATTGTATAAACAGTACATTGGCTATGTGGAAATATCCAATCTACAAGCTCACAACACATTGAGTAGGTGAGTGAGAGTAGCAGCGGACGGGGAAATCTCGCTCTTTCGAACGAACAGTTCGACAAAGGAGCGTCGGGAGGGTTAGCGACTCACCCCACGGAGGTTAGGGTAAGGGTTAGAGTTGGGTGTCGAACAGATGACATGTAGTAACAGCGAAGCTATCCCACAGCGGACACACAGGGTTATTAGGCAGTTTAAGCAGCCCGTTTCTACTACCGCAACGCGAGGCGGGACTGCGGCTACTATGACGGAATCGCCGTATTGGTCAAAATTGTTTAGCAAACTGCCGTCGGCAACGGAGTCCCACCCCTTGAACTGAGCGCTTTGGTTCCCATGGTGACGCTATCGAGTGCTGATCATTTCCAGCTATCGTTGTCATTTGCCGTAGCCGTAGCGTTGCTTAAAGTAGCTATTTCCTCAAGTCTTTCACAAGTCCCTCAAAGGACCATCAGTAAGAGATCTTACACTTGTGCCTGATTATAGTACAAGTTTGTCGTGTTGCGCACCAAAAATACAAGCTTACAACTTGTCATGCTACGACATGTTGTGAGCTTGGAGATCGGTGTGTGACACCAGTGTGCAACTAATTATACATCACCCTTCAGAGTACACGCAGGGACCAGAGCCCTCCAGCTGGTGTGAGCGGCCAGGCAACTCCCCTGTGACAGGCAACATAATGGTGCAGCCTGTTAGTTCTCTTCCCTAGCCGCTTCCCCGAGTCCCACTGGGTCTGCTCCAGTGAAGGATGGAGAGAGAGAAAGGAAAAGAGATTTTCAAACCCAACCTCGTCCTGTCTCAGGGCCTGCAGAACTGTATTCTCTCTGGGTATAGCAGTGGGTGGTATGCAAGTAGGTAGTCTACCCCATTGGTCCATTGAACTTAGGCTCATAAATGTCTGTCTGTCTGTCTGTCTTGGTATTTTAACAAGAAACCTTTTAACTACTACTGTTAAACTACTGTATGGTGGTTGATGAGGAACGTCCATTTTGGTCCCTGGTGGTGACGTTCTGACCCAAGTTGTTGGTAATTGGCTGACTCATAATAACCAGATTTTATTGGTTTAAGCAATTATTACTTTTTAAAGTAAATTGGTATGCTGAAAAACACAAAAACTGAATCTTGTTTACAGAATTACACAAATTAGGCCTAATTAATATTTTCTTGGATGGAAATGAGCTGCACAAGGCCCAGATGAGGGATAGGCATAGCAAGTATTAGCAGGAACAAAGATATTCCATTCCTGCGTCGCATTAGCTCAGCTCTCGAGAAGCCAATTCCCACAGCACAAATGAAATATTCATCAATGCTTTCAAGGTAATTACAGGCAGTGTACCGCTGCATTCCCATAAGCCTGGTATGCCGATGCCACGCAGTGCTTTATAAGCCCTCCCGTCTGCTCCACTGAAGAACCTCACCTCACCTCGTGTCTGGCCTCACTTCGACAGTTAACGCTTGTCAAGTTAGGCGTCTTCACGTCAGGCTGTCATATTGACGGGGTCGGGGTCTAACCACTGAGCCCAGAGGATCGCCCTCCTCGTTCTCCCCAGGCGCCACAGAGGAAGAGAGAAACTTTGTCTTATCCACTAAAGGCTCATCAGATAAGGTGTAGGTAAAAGCACCTGGGAAAATCTCCCCAGAGAAAAGGGATTTCACTCTTGTGTGCACATTTTCAAATAACATTTCCTTTCCATCTCAGTCTCTCTGTCTGTCTGTCTGTCTGTCTGTCTGTCTCTCTACCTGTTGGGGAGAACTAATATGTTATTAGTGATGGTAGCAGACGTTCCCAAGTATCAGGGCGGTATTCTCGTATAGTGTATTTTCTCTAAGATGTTGAATTAACGTCTTAGATGACAGTATTGAGCCAATAGAGGTGATAGGGTCTTTGGTCAAAGTAATCCTATGTTCGACGAGGTAATGGGGTTTTCGGTCAAAGTACTGTAATCCTATCTTCTCTTAATTATCAAATATTATTGTTTAACAGTGATTATTACTGAACTCTATTATTCTATTGTTGACTGGCCTATTTATATTATGGTGGTTTAGTATTCACAAGGAAATGCCATATACTATATGGCACATACTGTAGTATATGGCATGATGTCCCTACTGTATATGGCATATACAGTACTCTAGAACATCTCTGTAACACACCCCCTTTCTCCCTTTCCTCCTGTCTGCCTGTCTCTTTGTTTCTCTTTCTCTCTCCAGTTGGCAGCGGAAGAATATCCTCCCATGGGCATACGATTGGAGGGAATCTCAGTTGTTCAGAGCGTAAACACACTGTTAACCATCTGATTGGATCCTCAAGGAGGGCTCTGTATGTGATTTAGAAGAAAATTGCTCCAAGCTATAAGCCATATTCTCGTGCGGTGTCTACGTACCTTTTAAGGTTCATTGATTGGTGTCATGATCAGTATAGTGGCTGTAATGAGCTGTAAAGTATTAGTTTGCTCATGCAATTTTATTTAAATTAACTGTGAATTTCATTAGTTACAATGCCAGCGAGAATTGTTAAGATCCTGAGATTTTGAAAATTTTACTAAATACGGTAGGCTAGATTAAGTAATTGTTATGGTATGTCCTAGGATGGCACTTGTAATATTACAGTATGTGACTTTCATCACTGTAGTAATAGTGCATTGACATTACCTTAGTAAAATTATAATTGACAATAGCGCAATATTGCTTTAATCGCAAGATTTATACATTTTTATTATCTGTATCTTGTTCATTTGTCTCTAGTGGCTGTTGTGAATAGAGCTGCTTATAACTTGTGACTGTTAAGCTGATTAGAAAGATGGGAAGGAATAGATCCCAGTGCTTCTCTCCTCACAAACAAACAGCTTGTGAAATTATTATCCACATGTTGAGTGGATAACTCCCTTCAAAGTTAGGATTTACAGTAGCTGAAGAATACACTTTGCTCCCAGGTGTATTCAGCAACTTCTTTTCCCCCACATCTTCCAACCGAGTGATCTCACTACTGCAGATAAATGATATCTAATAATGGGGCTAATAATGTCAAAGATGAGCCCTGCAAGGTGCTTTATGCTTTTGATGTATGTGGTGGCCAATGAGCTTTGGTAAAGGATCACTGCAACATCAGCAGAGACCAACTTCTGGCTGAGCACACCTTCTGCAAGGACTCACAGGTCATTCAGCCTATGCCTACAGTATATGAGGAGCTGTACATATTGTATTCAGTGGTCCAAGGGGCCATCTCAACCGAGAGGCAAGTACATATGCCGTAACATATTTTTTAAATACGTTTATGGAGTTGAAATCCAGAGGGCTGGTTGTGACATTGATGCAATATGAGATACTAAATTGGATGGTTAGATAATAGATATAATGTTACTCATTCCTGAGACTAAAGACTGTACATTAGTCCCCAGTACAGTAAGTGTTAATTAAACCCAATATCATTCACAAGAATTATTTGAAAATTATGAAATTAAATGTTTTCATAGTGCAAATGTTTTCAGTTTCCAGAATCCGGAGAGTATAGAACAAATAATATCAGATCTACAGTATACGTTGGCAGAAACATTGTAGTAGCAACTCGTGAGATGCTTTGCAACAGCCTCATCCGTGTCTGCACAGACACAGCGTAGACATAGTTTCACGTGAGGCTGAGCTTCTCTATGGCCAGCTGTCAGAGAATGGAACGCACTGCAGAGCTGGATAGAGTCAAAACGGATGAGTGGGGAACTACAAGTAGACTGTGATAGTGTCAGTGTAACCTGGGAGTCTCTCTTCCATCTGTTCAGATCAGTCTCATTAAGTCGAACAAGGGGCGGCCTGCACTCAAATTCTCTCTCTCATACAGTAGGATACTGCTGTCCGAGGCAATGTTTTTACATGAAGGCTATCCTTGTAGAAAATGGCTTTTGAAAATCGTCACTGTCAGGCAGAAACCTCGTATCTTCAAGTTTCAAATGTGTATGTTGTTTGGTAAAGTAAAGCAGTGAAAATAGCCGATCTACAAGCACACAACGCCTCGCATCGCATCGCGAGGCGTCGTGTTCTTGTAGATCGGCTATTTTCACTATTTTAAATGATTTTTAAAATAATAACAAAAAAAGGAAGGTTTTGTACGTACAAGGTTTCCACCCGACAACAACAAAATGCACATCCATGGTGATGGCTCTTTGCTTGGTCCATTTAGCCACAGGCCCATTGAAGGCACTCTTGGCTAATGTTTAACACCACTTTGATTTCATGTTCTGTATGTCATCATTGTCAGATTGTGCAATCTTGTGTGTTTGTTTGCACGCGTGCAGGGAACGAACGCTTGTCACGGGAATTTACAGTTAAGGGCCTTTGCATTAATTCACGTAGGAATGAATGTGTCACTGTGTAAGTCTGTGTTTGTGTATGTATTTGCATGGTTGAGAGAGTATTAGTAAGCATGTTGTTGAGTGCACCTCCAGTGCTATAGAGCAGAGCAGACATTAATTTAAATACCTGTGATCTGTGCAGAGATGCATAATAACAGGAGTCAACAACACTTACAGTACAGTGCACACATTATGCCCTTCAGACAACAGATGAACTACTGTAGGAAGGTAAATGGACTGCATTAATGGAGTGCTTTCCTAGTCATCTGGCCAGGACCATTTCCGACCTTCTGATATTGGTGTCCTCACTGAGATACATCCTACCTACAGTATATTAGAATTACTATTTGAAATAGTATTTGGAATCAAAGATTACAATTACACAGAGTATTCATTTCTGATAAGATGCTCAATGTAAGAATTCATTTTAGGATGAGCTTTTATAAATGAAAGCCAACAAGTCATCATTGACATCATTAAAGATGTCTGAGGTTTTTGAGCGGTGGTCACAACGCTCCTATACGTGGCCGTGTGTGTGGGTCTGTCTGTCTGTCTCCGTGTCTGTCTGTCTGTCTGTAGCCTGCAGTAACCTTTTCTGACCACACATGTTAAGGGAGGGGCGCTGTTGCACACACACACACACACACACACACACACACACACACACACACACACACACACACACACACACACACACACACACACACACCACCGCTCAGTTCACACGAGTGTGATTTTTCAGTTTGTTGAAAGGTTTGTATACTGTGAACATGCCAAACAATATCACTTAAGCCATGTAGACCTGAACGCAAATCTGTGTCACTTTAGATTTGAACCACTTTAACCATTATTTTATGCTTTAACTATTAAAAAATAGCAGATATACAAGCTCACAGTACCACGCTGCAAGCTTGTACTGTAGATCTGCTATTTTTGAAAAATCTTGAACATTTGTACAAGTCTTCGAATATTTTTGACCCGATTCTATAAATGTCTTCTAAATCTTTCTTCTAAATCAGTGTTTCTCAAACTTTTTCATGTCAAGGACCCCCAAAATCACATGTATTTGGCCGCGGACCCCCATCTCAAAATATGTTGTTCCAGGGACCCCCAGAAGAAAATATTTGAGTTGCAAATGTTCGCTTTTAAAAAGATATATTCAATGACTGCTATTTTTCAATAGTTAAAGCATTAAATAATTCTAGGCCTAAACAGCAGTGAGTGACAGCGTGATTGATTTGCATGGTTCTGAACCTGATGGGGAGCATACCAGTAAAACTAGAAAGCTGTTGGAGAGGCTTGTCTGGCTGCTCCACCTGCCCTGAGCACACCATGTCCTGGCAAGGTAGACCCTGGGCCAGCTGCCCAGTGAAAAGAGAGAACAAATACTGCTAGGAGGATGACAGACTCGTTCTATAATATGGAAACATTTGAGCAGTCATGATTAGAGTGAGGTAAGTTCTTCGAAATCCAGAATTGGGAGTTTATGAAATTGTTATACAAATCAAAAACAAAGAAAACACAAATCCAGAGGTCCCCAGAAGGACTTATGTGGACTCAGATTACTCCACTGGCCACAACAATCCATTTTGAAGGCTGGTTTGGAGCCAGTAGTTGTCTCAAAACGTCTCTTTCCATTTCAACAGCAAAATAACTGGTTCTCTGCCACAAATGGAGTTTCAAATAACTCTTTGCTGGTCTAGAACAAAGATCTGCTTAGGACAGAGGCTGGGGGTATAGGATTATCTGACTCAGAGATGGTAAAGCCTGCAAGAAAGGATTCATTACTACAATGTGACTTGGTTGTTTACAGTACATTCTAAGAAATGTTCTGTACTTTTTCCAAGCTTCAGATATATCAGAACATGCTCAGTCATGAAAGTGCTATTGTAGTTGATATACTGTTGTATATGCATGTACAAAACATAACAGTCTTGCCAAGACCCAAAGAAAATAATCTTCTTTAAAAGTACCGGTAGATTCCTCAAATAATCTGGAGAGTGTGGCAAGCACCAGAGGAAAATCATTTAAACAATCACCTGATGCAGTATGTACTGTACATTAAACCAAGACCTGGTGCAAAACTAAAGGGTCCAGCTTGTGCCGAGCCAGGTTTTTATCCTTGGGCTGTGTATGTGTGTCCTGTCCTATCGCAAATGGAAGAGCTGTTCCACAGAAGGTGTTATGCATTATATGGTATACACACATACACCACCACCTGCATACTGCAGCCGTCTCCCATTCCCCTCTCCATCAATGTGTCTGCGGTAGACCAATTTTCTAATCAAGGTTTAATTGGAGATGGGCGGCTCGGCACCTCCCATCTTAATGATCGACAAAGTGGCTAAATGGTGGGCCTGTGGAGTGTCTAATGGGGAAAAGGGGCCCTGTGGGGCCCCAGGGGGCCATACAGTTAATGGACCAGCAGAACTTTACCGACCTGCTATCAGAGCCATGAATCTTTCCTGTGAAACAATTACAAAAGCCTGCTGGAAGGATGATCTCTTGCCATTCATCCCCATAAACCACACTGAATTTCCCATGACGTTCTTAATTGTTATATCAATTGACTTTATGGTAGATAGGCTTTTATAGACAGAGCACATTCAAAGGTGTTAAAATGGGGAGGTGTGTGTGTGTGTGTGTGTGTGTGTGTGTGTGTGTGTGTGTGTGTGTGTGTGTGTGTGTGTGTGTGTGTGTGTGTGTGTGTGTGTGTGTGTGTGTGTGTGTGTGTGTGTGTGTGTGTGTGTGTGTGTGTGTGTGTGTGTGTGTGTGTGTGTGTGTGTGTGTGTGTGTGTGTGTGTGTGTGTGTGTGTGTGTGTGGTTTTCCCAGTGCTTCTTTCCTTCATTTTCCCTAGTTGATCAAGGATCATGAACTTCATAGTATTTCGAGCCGCGTCTCAGGTCCTTAAATTATTCCTATTTCCTTCACTTGTTTCCTATTTCCTTGTATGTTAGTCCCGCCCCGCCCACTGGGAGTTGGCCTATAACCTGTGATGTTGTCATCAGAAATGGCCAATGGGACGTCTACTCTTCTCTATTTCCTCAATGGGAGGGACTAACATACAAGCAAGGAAATAGGAAATGGGATTGATTTAAGGACTTGAGACCATAGGCTTGAGACGTAGCTTATTATAGTAGGGCCTATTTCTATAGTGAAGAGAATCGATATCGATTGCTCATGCCTTCCAGTCGAGTCTGCTTGACACCATGGCTAGACAGACACACCTTTGAATGAGAGAAGACATCTATGTTATTTCATACACTAGTATTCTACCCTGTCTCAGTTAAATATGTGGAGAAACGTTATCCCATGGATACATAATGTTTCATGGCATGCTATTGCCCTGCAGTCTGTGTTTTATGTGCTTTGAAGAGGAACTGACATTATTAGCGTTTGTTGTGTTTTCTCACTGTAAACAGACTAAACACAAAATCTTCACTTGAGCTAAGCTCAGAGCTAGCTACTGGACTGTAGAAAGTGTAGCTACAGATGTGCTGTTTCAACTCTTCAGCATTTACTGCTCCTTTCCTGTATGGACTGCCCTGCCCTGCATGCCCTGCCATTGGCAAGTAGCCTATAGGACGTTGACACTACAAAAGGTAACAAAGAGATTTAATTATTCACCATTTCAAATGTTTAATTGTTATCTACAAGGATGGCGAAATCTATTATAATTGAAGGGGTTTGGTCTTAACACATTCTTTTCAAATGTATGCTAGATAAGTTAAAGAAAGTGAATGTAATTGACCATATCAAGCCCAATCTCAGCGAAAGATCATGAAAGGCAGACCTGTTGTACTGTAATTCTATCATTACCGGTATACACAGTAGCTTTGAGCAGTGATTCTGGTTGTTTGTAAATTGAATCAGTTTATATTTACAGGGTCAATTATTCCTCTTATTATTGTTCCTCCCTTTACTGAACCCGTACAGGGCCACCAATTATAAAACGTAACACCCTGCACAACACGTACAATATTGTTTTTTGTTCTCCTAACATTTTCTCGGTCTCCCCTGCGTGTGTCAGTATGAATTGAGATCTCAAATTGATGGCCCCATTGTGGCAATCAAAATGATATATTGTATTCAAAGGGTGTCATATCAAATTATCTGCACGGAAACCGCTCATATACCGTGGCATGCCAATAAAGTGTTCACTGTGCCCCAAGGCTGTCACTGGAATGAGTCCAGGGGGACTCCATCCAGTAAGAGGATATATGAACTCTGAGGTGTTCTCTGTATGTGAGTCTGCTGATCTCCACTCTGTAGCTGTCATGTAGCTACACCTCCTCACTATCACATCAAAGAGCTACTCTCTAATAAGTTAAAACAACAGACAGAGAGTGCCCCCCCGCCCTGCCATGACCCAGTCGATATTGTCCCCACTCAGCTGATAGCTTAATCGGCTGACCAAAAAATAAATAAAAGCCTGCATTGCTGGTCTAGCGCTTTTTCCTTCAGCAATCCCCCCTCCCCCCAAAACCCTCCCATTCTGACCTTGCCGAAAACCAATAAACTTCCCTCCTCCTCTCTGCCCCCCTCCCCAATATACTAATACGTTGTCTCGTTCAGAGGACAGAAGCCAGATAACACATGTAATAAGTGCCTCCATCCTCGCTATCGATGGAACTGCCGACCCCGCACTAGGTATTAATAAAGGAATGGCAGCTTTAGTGGGCAGTACAGTGATTTTTGCTCGACCCAGATATCAATAAGAAATTCAATAGAGACCGTTGTCAGAAAGATCTTGCCCATATAGGCCCATATTGTCTGTCTTGAGGTCCTCTAGCAAGCTTCGCCTGATAGCACAACAGAAGTGACCCTAGTCTAAAATCAATGGGCGGCCATAGCATTCTTGAGCACAAGGCAGTTTTTTCACTCGGCTGCCTTTTGGAGAGAAAAAAAAACACAATCCAATCTGGCCTTTTATTGCCTGCAGAGTAAGTGTTAAGGTGTTTGCCGTTGATTTGGGGTTCTTGGTTAATGGACCTTACATCTCAGTCTTTTCTATGTTTACCCTCTTTTATTTAAGATATAGCTTCGCCAGGCAGTCCTAGGGTTTATGGGTCCCCAATAATCTAAGTCCTTAAATTGTCACTTTATAAATGTGCAGGTACTCTGTATACACTTATACTGTATGTTGGTTTGTTTACCTTGGAGTGAGAAAAATAAATTACGTCAAGCTAATCATCTGGGGACCCCAAAAAATAATTTGGGGACCCCACTTGGGGTCCCGACCCCAAGTTTGAGAACCACTGCCCTACATCATTCCCAAACCACCCTTTTGTTTTACCTTTCTTTTATAGTCTTTTTAACTCGTTTTTCCTAATGACGTTTTTTTTCTTGTCTCTGTAATGCGACTGAGTACCTACATACAACTAGGTTGTATGTATTATTATTGTTGTTATTATTTCGTTTACTGCGTCCTTTCTTAATGTTAGATATGCAGTACGCACACTGTTCAGCAACACTGCTGCCAGTGCCTGCCAATATGTCTGGGGACATCTACGTAAATTCAAGAGAGTTGCTAGAACATACTCGTAGAAACATACCCCTTTGTTGTTCTTTTGATGCTGCTCTCGAGACATCAAGGTGCAATGAGATTAAACGCTAATGGGATTGGCGTTCCTCTGAGTCTGAGATAAAAAAAACAACACAATGATAAAAGATGTTTACTACTTTGCATGAGGCCTGCGCTACAATCTCCAGGCTTGTTCTGCTCCATTAATACCCTAATAATTCTATAAATATAACAACAGCTTTAATTAGGCCTGCCTGTAATCTCAGTGCCCTGAAAATGGATTGCCACAGATAAAGAGACATTCAGCGATACTTCATCCGGTTGGGAGTGTGTCTGTGCACACACGTTTGTCTGCTTGCAGTTGCACTCGTGAGGAAATGGAAAGGAGTGATTAAAATGAATTATGATCCCAGTGGAAATTACCATGTTAAAATGGGCCTGGAAATATTATTAAATATTTATTATCATCATATGGTAGTATGTACAGTAAACATCTGTTTGCTCTTTTCTCAGTTTTATTACATGGGCTACTTGTTGTACACTCACACAGATGGCAGCATGTAAGAATCAACAAATGTATCGAAACGTTTGCATTGTATTGCATAATAGCAATCTATTTGAATTTGCCAATGAAATAATGTATATAAAATAATGTATATAAAAGGTTTATTCTGTATTGTCATTGTATTTAGCCCAAGTTAAAAGAGCTAGCCTGCTGCACTGTATTTATTGCGACCGGCTCATCTTGTCTGTATCTGAGTGAGTAATGCCTCAATGTCTATAGTCTATAGCTGTTGAACTTGTGACATCACATTGTTGACCGATATTTGCCGTTATCCCGTTATCGTCGGGGGTGCGGATCCTGAACTAGTTCGGCTTTTTATATAAAATTATTTAAACACCCAGAGGCCTTACCGAAGCACCGGGCAAAATTTTCGAGCCGGCCACCGGCCGCCGGCCGCGATTTGTTTACATCGGCCCGCGAGAGCGTTGCGCTGCCGATATTTGCCGTCCACTCCAATGCAATCCAGGATCTTTAGAGCTCATTTTCTCTGTTCTATGCCTTTCTATGAGGGGCGCAAGGTTTAATCACGGCTAAATCGCCGAAAATTGGGCTTCTAAAATGAGTGGTAGCCAATAGCTAACTTCAAGCTAACTTCATCCTGTTCCTGTTCATGACACAAAGGAAAGTGTTCAGGAGCGTCATGGATTCTCTGGCCACTGGGCGCCCTCTAGTGGAGATTCTGGGCACTGGATGAGTTAAGCCCATATCTGGGAATGCCAATATATATACATATTCTGTAAGTCTAACCAGTGTGGCTGCCTCGACACAAGTCACACTTGCAAATTAATTCCGTCCTTGTCTCTCGTATGCCCATTTATGGAGATCCCTGATGTCACCAATATTAAACCCATAGCTTGGAATGCCCATATATGGACATATTTTGTGAGTCTCATGTGGTCTATAACATAAGACATCTATGATGTCAGACGTCAGTCCATATTTGGGAAAATATTTTTACCAACTTAAATAACCAACCGCAACTCGAATCACACTTGCAAATGAATTCCTTTCTGTGCGAATTCTTTCTTGCGCAACGTCGCCCTTTAGGGCGAGGACGCTTTTCGCCCTCAGGGCGTCTTACTGGTAATGTCTAGCTACAGTGTTGTATCACAATTGTAACACATTATAGGGTGGTTACATGGAATTAATATGAAAATCTTGAATGTGTGTACAGTACATACAGTCAAACACAGTAACATTTTGGACAGGGTAAACAACAAGGTCAACGGTTTGTAAGGGAGCAACTCCAGAGAGCCAGAACACTGAAACATGTATTCTGTGCTTTAATTGAAAAATAGAGACATGAGTTTCCCTTATTATCCTGGCCCTGCTACTTATTTAGTAGTCGGTTTAATTTGAGTCCTGAAGGTAGATGGCAGCTTTAGCCAACTGTCATACAGACTCCCTGCTGTACATACAGTATACTGTACTGCAGCGTTCTTCCCATGTGTTCTCACCCAGAGGTCTTTTCATCTGTAACCACATAAACTGTACATTGCATATTCATCATTTTAGAAACCTGTCCGCACATCTCTCAGGAATAATATCTTCCCCTGCATGAAATGTATTCTCTCTCTCTCTCTCCATTCCAGCTGGTCCGTTTGCTCTTGCAATAGCTACGACACCGTGAGGGTTTTTCATGCGCGGAGCGCACTGCCCTGCTATAGTTCTCTGCATGTTAATTTGCCCAAGGTCATGGAAAGTCAAGAGTCTGTGCTATTTTGATCCTATCGTCCTCCAACAAGGCTGGTCATCCTTATTAGGGAAAGGGAGGCTCTGGTGATCATGTGGTGATTAATATTCATGAGCAGAGAGAAGGCAAGCAGCAGCCTCTGACTGCCTACCAGCTATTTTACCTGGACCTACATGGGTTTTTATGTAAATGCCTGCACAGCTCTGTATACATTATTGAGATCAACTGGGAAGTCAGAGGACATATGCTCCCCCGCAGATGTTAAGTCTTAATGGGGCTGGCGCTTAAGGTCTGCACCATCACATTAGTTTCACCTGCGTGTAACAAGCTCATCATGTTCTTTTTTTTTAAGCACACATTGCTGGAAACATATCCTGTAAACATGATGTGTGTGCAATTGTTACCGTATAATGCAGTTATCACAAACAGTCAGTCCCTAAATTAGGCTGCTTGGAGTCACTCATTTATTTCAAGTCAAAGAGAAATATATGAAATTATACATCAGATCGTTCCGACTAAGCAGTCTGATTCTTTATACAGTAGTATAGTATATATGTAATGGGAGCTCACTGTGCACAGCTAGCTGTTCTCAGGACCACAATGGAAAGAAGGTTGTATGGCTTTTTGTTTTATTTTTGTGTTAGCCCACTGGCCTAGTGGTCCAGGTGCATACCACATAGGCTCTGCAGCGCTTTGCGGGTTCAAGTACCGATCCCGACAACCTTTGCTGCGTGTCACTCCCCGTTTCTCTCACCTCTCTATAGCTCCATTGTATACTATCAATAAAGGCAGAAAAGCCCCAAAAATATATATTAAACAAACAAACAAACAAACAAAAAAAACGTACCACTGTACTATTTACAAACTGTTCATAAAGTATTCAATCAATCAATCAATTAAGCTCAAATGAAAGATCTGATCTTTAAGTACTGTATCTTTTTAGTATCTCCAAGAGGCCTGGCCGAGGGTCCTCATTCTTGGGGGATTCAGATTGTGGTCACCATGATCATTCATCATTGTCTATCTTCCATCTGATGTTCAAGAGCTTCTGGAGAAACTAAACATTTCAGTATAATTCGCCACTTCAGCTTTGCGCGCAAGGGGGAGGGACGGTTCATTATTAAACATGGCGATTTATTTTGCCTGGGTACTAGATTGTATTGATTCATATTTGTTTCACGTTGATCTGTTGATATACATTTACTTTTATTTATTTTTAAAAGGTTAAAGAAAAGGTTCTTCTCAATTATTCAATTAATCAAAAACATTTAGCACTAGAAAAATCGATCCAAGATGATCCAAAATATAACGGCACTAGATGACTTAGGCAGAGCAGTTACATCTAAACATTGTGTTATATTTAATAGTCACTCTACTTATTTCCCTTTTCCTGTTAGTCTATCCGTGTGCCTCCATGTTCTAAAGACACCTTCTGACTCAATGCATTTATAACCTTCTCTCTTTGATTCTCATTGACATTCGAGCATCCCAGGGATGTTGTTTTGTGTTTCTGCCACGAAGATGTTGCATTCTCTGTTTTTCATAAACACTCCAACCTTGCAATCTGCTGCAGGAAGAGTTCTATTTGATCGGTACCGTGAAGCAAGTACATTCATCTCTTGGTAAGATGAGAGCCGTTGAATTAGCTCAGCACAGTGTTGCGTCTTTTCCACTCTCCAACTCTTCCCTCTGTCTCTGAGCGGTTTGATTTGATTAAAATGCTTCAAGGGCCATGGGAACAAACCTTAGTTATGGACTCTTACTTTGAGATGCTTGAATTTGAATAATACTATACGTTCAGCTGTGGGTTGTCTTTGTCTGTGCTTCCCTCTGTAATGAGAAGTATAAATATGCTGTAGGAAATATGAAGTGATAACATTTTGTCCACCTGACAAAGTAACAACCTGAACCCAAAATCCCCTTTTCCTCACTCTATTTTTAGCCATTGTTTGTACATTGTTGCCTGCTGCACCTCGGGGAGTGTCCTTGTTGTGAATTTGCAATTGCAGACATTTTCATGCCAAGTGCTGTTTGTATGAGTGTTGATGCTTGGGGCAATGGATTATTGGTTTTTGAATTAATACCAGAAGGAGCTCTCTTGTACTTGAACAATATGCCTTTGAATTATATTATTGTTGGGTCAACCTGTGCATATAGAAACTATCACTATATTGACTATTTGTCTCTAATTTACTCAGATCCATGACTGTATATAGTCACAGCCATAGATGAGACAGATCAGGCCTCCATGCTTGGGACAGACTATCAGAATCTCATGCTGTATATCAGGATGCCATGCTGTACAGTATCAGGATTTTCAGCCTGTAATTCCATTACCAATTAATTCAATTGTAGTTGTGCATATTGTAATTGATGGCAAAATGCATATGTTATTTGAGTGACAATAAATGTAAGCTTGCATCATAGGATACTTTCTGAACCAGAGTATTGTCAGTGTGTACAATACTGTGTAAAATATTTATTTTCAATTGTTCCTGATGGTATGACATTTACAGTTGCAATCACAGCTTTGAACTAAACATCGATTCATATCCTACACTATCATACAGTGATGGAAAAAGTACTCACATATTTTACTTAAGTAAAGGTATCAATACTGCAATATATATAGATATAGATAGTTACAAGTAATCAAAGGCATCAAAAAGTACAAAATGTTTGAAAATGGCAGAGCTACAAGCTCACAACGCGACACCTTGTGAACTTGTAGATCGTTTATTTTCAAATAGCCAAGGTATAAAATAGGGCTAAAGTGGTGTTTTATATTATAATTATAATTTATATAATAGTAACTAGTAACTAAAGTTTTCAAATAAATGTAGTGGAGAAAAAGTACAATATTTGGATCTGAGATGTAGCGAAGTAGAAGTTAAAGTATTGGAAATTGGAAATACTCAAGTAAAGTTTAAATACCTCAAAATTGTACTTCTGTCATAAGAGTACATTCATTTTTGACATGTGACTTCTCTCTCTCTCTCTCTCACACAGACATACACACACACGCGCGCGTGCACGTGCACGCACACACACAAAATATTGGTTGATCTGATGGCATAGCTGGATGCCACAGACTTTGTTTTTAGTCATTTTGTTTTCCACTGTAGGCCTACTGCAGATTGCACCCGAGGCCTCATTAAAGTGCTCTCGCTTTATTTGGTGCTATTGCCACCTCTAACACTTACAGTCGATAAGCACTTTCACTTTCATACTGAGTCCAGGGTTAAACAATAATCATTGCACTCACATTCCCCTCTTCATTTTATGCCTGTACATTCAAGGTACTGTAGCTAGGAAGCACCATTGCTTAATTAAGGCTTTTGAGTGCTACAGTACATTGTGTAATATGAACAAGTTCATTGTCGCCAGTTTTTCCTTTTCCGATAACAGCTTAACAGCTGAACTTGTTTTTGAGTCAAAGGGGGGGGCTTTAATTGGGTGCTCGATTTTTGAGTGGTGTTGTATTTTTCCTTGTTTTTGAAACTCGCCACAGCCTAACCCAATATGAAATCACATGTAAACACTCATAAAGATTTAATAGTGACAGTTACTAGAACGGAGGAAGCTTTCAGGAGGGCTTTAATATGTTTTTTACAACCCGTCCCCTGGCATTCTGTGTCAACAGGTGATGGGTGGAAAGCATATTACTGTAGCTGCAGATTGGCAAGGCAGCTGGCATGATGCCAGGGTTAGTGCCGCTCCACCTGCCACCTCTCTCGGCTTCCACCTGCTGTTCCTGGAGAGGATAGAGGGAGACTGGTTAGATCAGTGCTGAAGATCAATTTACAGCAATACAGGAGCAATCTCCCCCAACACCAGAGGGGGCCTACTACACTTAATCGGGTGCATTAGTCGTAACTTGACTCTGAAATGGAAGTGACAGACAGCCTTATGACTCAACAGTCATCATGGTTGATGAGTTTTCTTATTGTGGATAGTTAGTCACTCTCTACCTGACTTATCTCCAGATTTACCACTGATGATTAGTGACCTGCGCCTGGCTCTGACTAGAGAAGGCTGGCTCAGTGAGCCAACCTAGGCTAGTACCACAGAGACATGGCCTGCAGGTACAATGAATTAATTCATCAAATGAGTAATATTGACAAAGCGATATACTGTACTAAAAAGCCATTTATCTTTTTTGGCAAGTAAGAAATCTGCTTGACTGTTAGTATTTTAAATGTACCAGTGGCTGGTAAAGGTTTGTTCCCTGATGCATGTTGTTGGGGGAGGAAACATAATACCTAGGGATCATCACACCAGTGACAATCAAATGAAAACTAGGGTCCCTTTTCATCTTTTTCAATATTTTGGTAACATAAAATGTTGTCGTGACAGTCGTGATTGTGTGCTGTGCTAGGGTGCGGCGTACGCAGTGCAAATATGGTATTACATTTCATTAATTGCGGGGCGGCTGTAGCTCAGTAGGTAGAGTGGGTTGGCCAATGATCCGTGGGTCGGAGGTTCAAATCCCAGCTCCTCCTGTCAACATGTCGAAGTGTCCTTGGGCAAGACACTGAACCCCACATTGCCTCCAATGAGTTGGTTGGTGCAAGCTTGCCACCATTGGTGTGTGAATGTGGGAAGTGAGGACACTGGCGTCGAATGTTCGCCGCTTCACTTCCCAATGTATGAATGAATGAAACATTGTAAAGCGCTTTGAGCACTTGGAAAAGCGCTATAAAAATGCGATTCATTATTATTATTATTAATTGGATTTGAAAGAAGCACTGGCAAAGCTCTGAAAAAAGCCAATAGTGGATAGACAGAAATTCAGAATGCACACATTTTTACCTTGACGGGTGGGGGTAAAATTAAACATTACTTATGTATGTACATTATGCGCTTCAAATAGGTTAGGCTTCGTTCATGTTCATTTGTTGCCTAACAGCCATGGCTTGTGGCCATCGATATTGACACTGAGTGGTTCATTTCCTTTCTGGTACAGGCTATACAGCTCAATGTACGACATGCTCCACTGCACTGCATATCTGCAGACAGCTGCGGCCCAAGAAAACAACGCAGGTACTGAAATTGGTCCAATTCAGATTTTATAGAACAGCTTTTGTTTTCCAATCTGTTCCATTACTGAAGGGGCTTACTCTAGTGGCTCAGTGGCCACTGATTTTCTGCCAGAGCCAATCACATTCAATAGGCAGCGGCTCTCCGTCCTCCCAGATAACGGCAGAAAGCATTTCTAAGGGCTTTTAAACACTTCTAGGTGACTTATCTATAGCCCTGATGGCCTGTCCACACTAATCCATTTCAGCTCTGCTCCACCCTAGCCCTCTTATTGATAAAGTGGTGCGGTTTTATTAGACATGAAGCTAGCAAAACAGCTCTTAAGGGAAATATCTTGTTTTTCTCTTGTTTAGGCTGCAGGAAAATGTCATAACATTTTATGTCCTTTTATTTCATATGCTGGGTAACCTATTCCAGATGTGAAATATAAGCCGGTTATAGTATTTATTCAGACCATATACAATAGCTGTTGGAAGTTAATGTATCATACGGTACATTTCTCAATTGCTCATACTGTGTAATCTTTCTAAACGGGGTGAAAGTTCCTGAGATGTTGTCAAAACATTTATTCACATTAAAGTGGAAGCTGGAAGCATTATCAGAGCTCTAGATCAGCTATAGACAGATAGATAGAGATATATTGGCAGTTGGAAGACAGCAGCTAGATAGGTCTATATCTGGGGTGTGCAAGGCACAAGATCACTTAGACGTGCCAGTGAATGAAAACCTATATTGCTTTTTTTTATCGCGACCGAACGTCGCAGTTTAGTATGTGAAACGGCACATCATGTCTCCGTCTGTCTGTCTGTCTGGACGTGTACCCTTTTTTTACGGTATATGGGTTTGCCGCTCTGACATCACGCTCTGACATCACTTTGATGTCAGGGGAACCACTCTAACAGAATTCCTTTTATGCCCATATATGGAGGTCCCTGATGTCATCAATATTAAGCCCATATCTATTGGTGCACCCACCGGACTTCATATGGGAATGCCCATATATGGAGGAAGACAGCCCATCTGTGTGGCTGGTTCTACAGACAGGGATCTCCATATACGGGCATAAAAGGGATTGTATGTATGATGTCAGATATGATAGACGTCATAGGATTTTCACATAATGAATAACTGAGTAACCATGTTTGGGGTCTCTCAGCATATCTCCATATACAGTATGGATCTCCATATATAGGTACCAGGGGTCTCCATATATTGGTAACTGGTCCAATATACATCACTGGCCAGACTACCAAGACATGGTGCGACCTCGCCCTTTAGGGTGAGGTCGCCCTTATGCGTCTTACTAGTTATAGACTGCTAATTACTGTACAATATTGCAAGCAGAGAATAAGAAAATAATTTACAACTCAATTTTACATGAATGATGATGAATGAGTGAGATAAATTCTGCCTATCAGCGGAGAAATTAGTTATACACATCAAACACTAATGAAACAATAATTTATGGGCCTTAAAATACTGATGATAGCACAAGATGTTTGCTATGCAAATATTTTTTTATGTAAGTGTTAGGGACAGAAGAATAATCTTCTGCGAGATTCAAAGTTCATAAAAACTGGAATAAAAAAAAACACTCAAATACCCCTTTAGATATTGATCCAAATTTTGTGCACATTTTGCATGAAAATCCCAGGAGATAGAGTTTAGCTGATTTTCATATAATTCAAAATGGTGTGAGATCTACATGAGATAATAATGGATATATAAACAATTCTTACCTTTTTCGTAATTCAACTGACCTAGTATAGACACAGTTTATTAAAAGTAATCCAGCAACCGCTATTACTTATTTTGTACCTAGATTTGAATAAGCAATAACATGACATGACTGCAGTATATACAGTGTATACTTGTCATGTAGCTCAGCAGTTCCTCATTTTGGAGTGTTTGCAGAAGGTTGGAGTGTTTGCCCAGACAGATGAAAAATGAGAGATAACATTGCCTGTTAGCCTTTTATGGCTCATATACGTACCATGGTACCCATCAGCAAACATTTAAAAGCAGAAACTATTTGCAGTGAAAGTCCCTTTTAACATTTTTTAAATTATTATTATTATTATAAGTTGTATAAATATTATACTAATGAAGTATTATCAAGAGCTTGTGACTAAATAATAACTACATTGGGATTCTGGAGCACAGGTTCTTTTTTTCAAATTCCTGAAATGTAACCGTTTTGGACATACAAGGTTCAAATCAATGTCAGTGAGAGAAGAGGATGGGGACAGGGTGGGGGCGTGTCCAAGCAGGAGGAGGGGCCAGGGGGAGGCAGACTACCACTCGATGTAGCAACACACTTCAGTGCAGACAACTCCTGGGACTATTTCGGTCAGAAAGGCTTTTTTTTCCCTTCACATTGAACATTGTTGCTAACCTTAGAAAGAATTTAGTCACTGAAGGTTCAAATTAACTAACAGATTTCAAACACAACGGCAGATCATCAGAGGGGAACGAACGGAGATGGAGCTGCAAAATGAAAGTGTTTATGATGAGTACTACGAATATGACTATGAGGAGAACCAGACGTCCATCATGTGTGACTATTCAGAGTGGGAACCTTCATATATCATCATCCCAGTGCTCTACATGCTCATCTTCATCATGGGCCTGTGTGGAAACGGAGTGGTCATCTTCACCGTGCGGAGAGCGCAGGGAAAACGGCGCAATGTGGACATATACATAGCCAACCTGGCTTTGGCTGATCTCACCTTTGTGCTCACTCTGCCTCTGTGGGCAGTGCACACTGCCATGCACTACCACTGGCCCTTCGGAATGGCAATGTGCAAGATCAGCGCCTACGTGGTCATGCTAAACAAGTACGCCAGCATTTTCTGCCTCACATGCATGAGCTTTGACCGCTACCTGGCCATCGTCCACTCCTGCACACAGCTTGGTACCCGGGGCCACACCAAGGCTTCCCTGATAGCAATGTGGCTTCTGTCTGCTCTACTGGCTACCCCCACTCTATTCTTCCGCTCCACCATACATAACGAAACAAGCAACCGGACCGCCTGTGCAGTGGACTTGAGCCTGGTTGCGACGGGTAAGGACGCAGAGGACCTCTGGCTGGCCGGTCTCAGTCTCTATACATCAGTCCTGGCGTTTCTTCTACCTTTCCTGGCCATGACGGCGTGCTACTGCTCCATCGGATGCACCGTTGCCCGCCACTTCGACAGCCTGCGCAAGGAAGACCAGCGCAAGCGAAGGCTGATGAAGATCATCCTCACACTGGTGGTGGTGTTCGCTGCCTGTTGGACTCCCTTCCATGTGGTGAAGAGTGCCGATGCTCTCTCCTACCTGAACCTGGGTCCTGGCACATGCTCCTACCTACGTTTCCTCCTCCTGGCTTACCCCTACGCCGTCTGCCTGGCCTACGTCAACAGCTGCCTCAACCCTTTCCTGTATGCCTTCTTTGACCAGCGTTTTCGCTCCCAGTGCCTGGGCCTGCTGCTGAAAAAGCCCTGCCATCATCGCTGTCCTCCCAAAAGACAAGAGGCTCAGTCCCCAGACACGCCACATGCATGTCACGGAACAGGTGACTAATCTTTCTGTCCTGTCGCATTTTTGTGGTTTTGTATTTCCAGTATTTCAGCTGCAGTACGCGTGACATACTGTACAGCCTGTGTTTGTGACTGATTATCAGTGATCAGTGAGATAACTTGTTCCGAAAATACCCAAGATTGCTAGAGATTTGAGATTTAACCAAAGGTTACATGCACACATGCTAGTGTGAATCATTTGATATTCACCTTTATTTAAACTCATGTTATTTAGTTCATATATATATATGAACTCGGCACAAAAAGAAAGGAAACTTGACGTCAGACCATTATATCTTCCCTTTAATAATACCAATTTGTATTGTGTTTTATATCATTTTTATCGTTGATTCGTCACCTTTACAACGTGTGGGTAGCGCTCCTCCAAAAATGGCCTGGCAGGCCTGAAATACTGTTCTTTTGGTGTTCACCTTTGTTGCTTGGAGCATTGAATGATTGCACTAGTCTCCCACAGTAATAAGGACAAGAAGAAAAAAACACATATTGGCCATTTTTACACTTTGTTAATGTTAAGTTCAGTGTCAGGGAAGCCCAAAACGAGAGTAAATGCCAGCAGAACAGTATTGCAAGCCATTTTGGCAAAACGCTACCCACGCGTTTGGCTGTGTAGCTCATGCCGCAAATGCCCGATGCTTACAAGATGTACTTCGTTGTAAAGGTGACGAATCAACTATTATTAAAGGGGAGATATAATGGACCGAATTCAAGTTTCCTTTCTTTTTGTGCTGCTGAGTTTATATAGGCTAGGCCTAATTGCTGATAATATATTTTGCTTTTACTGAATTATGCTATTATTATATGACTCTTCTTGGGGACCCCCCAGTATATGCCCAAATATGGCAATGCTGATAAATGTCAGAAAAGGTGCAAATTTGGTCTCAATAATGCCTCCCCCTGGCCAGCCGGGGCACCTGATGGAGAGGAAAGGAACTGGTTGGAATAACGTGTTCCTTCCACGCGCTATGTCCATACCGGGGAAATTCCCCCTGTCAGGTGAAAAGAAACAACTTGGACTACTCATGCATTGAAGGAAGCATGAGGTCAGTTCGTTGTCTCCCCAGGCGTGGCAGAGGGAGAGCAGAGCCCAGGATTACGTAGCTTAGGCAATTTGCACTGGGTGAAAAAATGGGTTACAAAATCGTGGGATAAAAATTATAAAATAAAAATAAAAGGTGCAAAGTAATGGCTTTTTTGTGTGTGTATGTGGCTGTTGAAACAGACGCATACATACACACTACCCATTTTCTGGCTAGCTTGAGATTCAAGTTGAAATATAGCTGCATAGCAGCAATAACGGGCCCAGGATATAGGACATAGGATTAGGAAGCATCAATGAGGAGGTAGGATGTACATATGCCATTTCAACTCTTCAGTATTTACTGCTTTTTTCCTGAAAATGTCCTGCAAATGCATTTTTTCCACCCGTTTCATTCCCTGTTTTGCTTTTCATTTTTTTTATGGAGAACAGAGCTTATTTTTGCAGAAACTAGCAACAATAGCTGATCTACAATCTAAATTGTCTGCAAATCCCCTGAAAATCTACTGTCTTGCCAATGGCAGGACATGTGAGGTTTTGAAATGGCACATCTGTAGGAAACCCAAGTGCTCCCTACCAAGGAATATTTAGACTAGGAAAAGTCACTGACGTCATTTCGCAAACCAGCAGATTCGTCGCACCATGGGTGCCAAACTGCAGCCTGAAGTTCGGTAGAATGCACTGGAGTCAATGGAAGCCTGTGGACTGCAGCTCATGAACAAACACTATTTCTGAACAATTGAGAGAGACCTTTATAAAATACTTGCCTCAGGAAAATAAAAGAAGACATGTCACACATTCTTTTCTGCTGTGTTGATTTTCGATGTGCGCACTGTTATTTTAGAGGTATCGAAAGGGCACAAAGTACGTTTCTGAACATGCCAAGTATCGCGAGACTGTCCACCGTTTCAGCACAGGGAGTTAAGAATAGACTTGCAGATGTCATAAAACCATAAGAGTAATTTTGGAACCTGGTATTCAACTCGCTAAGTTGACAGTCTACTATCTGGTTTAACATAATGCGTAAATCCTTGTCACATTTGACTCTTGTTTCCTTTCCCAGGGAAGACGTAATGACACTATGCTTAAATCGAGTGGGAACAACGCGTTGTTGGGCTGTACTAACTGCTTCTGTGTCTGCACGTCAATGAAATTAGCATGTTGCTGGCTGCCTGGGAGTTGTCGGTGACTTGGTGGCAGCGGCAGCCGGCAGCTCTTCGGAAGGTCCTGGCACTGGTCTGGGCAGTGGCGATCACCAAGGTCTTGCTGGTGGCGGTGAAATGTTGCGTCTTCTGGATAAACCTCTTTGATCTTTGGTCTCTTCATGTTGGAGTTCAATAATGAGTGGCTCAAGGCTAGTCTCAGAGCCCCTTTCATACGGTACCTGTATAAAAGGTACTGTACTGGCTTCAATATTTTCCTGTTTGCAAATCCCAAGTTTACTTGTCTTGGACTAAGTTGGTTAAGCTGAACTACACACACAAAGTCTGGAGGAGAGGGCCGAGGGAATCACCCTGTCTTCATAAATTCAACCATTGATCTTGTCTGTCAACTGGTAAAGTGTGAATTTACTGTTTGACAGCTGTCACGCAGCATCTGGGATCGGAGCAACCAGGCCTGCCATGTTCACATGTGTGCTGGGGCCAGCTCCACCCACAAAGGTAGTAGTAATTTATTGCATGATAATGAAGGGAGGTGTGTGGGTGGGTACTATTGCACCAATAAATCAATGTTTTTTGATTGCCCCTTTTGACTGATCAAGGTTTCAGCCTCCAGGAAGAAAAAGAAACCCAAAATACAAAGGGAGTACATAATTGCTCATAACCCCTGGGGTTATGGAGTACTCTCAACATCATAGACACATGAAAACCAGAAGTAGTATGTTTTGAGCATGTAGATTAGCTATTTTTGCTACTTTTGCGTGACATACAATGACGAAGTAGGGCATTAATTTATGGAAACCGTTAAAATACGGAGATAAGAGGTTTATGGTTATGCAATGAGGCCCTCTAGTGAATGTGGAAATATAGTTGCCCTCTCCATCTTCAAAGTTGCCCAACCCTGCTCCAGGACATGGATGTGGGTTTAATTCCAACAAATATTGATGGATTGGAGAGTAGTTGGGGGGCTAAAAATACAAGGGTTTTCAAGTGTCGGGACACTCTTATTTCCCCTCTGGAACATGTGTTTTTATCCAGCCAAAAGAAAAAAGTATTTTCACTTGACCACGTGGTTGTGGGCTGCTGTGCTATGCCAAGCCTGCATGTTGCCTGGCTGGCAGTAAAGAGGGTCCCGGGATCTTTGATGATCAGTGGAGCACAAAAGTGATAGTATAGAGAGAGAAAGCTCTCTGGAGGAATGCCTTTCATGGTCTTCCTCTGTATCTCTCTATCGCTCTCTGGCTTGCTATGAGTGGGTGGCAACCGGCAACACAGAACATGTGTTATCACGGGAAAAAGAGATGTGAACACAGCTGCAGTGCTTCATATTAGAGGTATAAGCAAGGCCCACATCAATAGCGCTCACTTGTAGAATTAATTCATTGCACCTGCAGGCCCTGCCTCTGTGGTGCGTGTGTGTGTGTGTGTGTGTGTGTGTGTAGGTGTGTGTGTGTGTGTGTTTGTGAAAGGGACAGATGTACATGTATGTATGAATATATGTTTTTGTGTACTGTATGAGTGTCTCTGCAGTTCTGTTATTTTGAAGAACAACTTCCAGCCTTCCTGCGGATACCCGTGAGACATCAAAGGTGGGGTACAATGTAGGTCACGCTCAGGGAAAAAGATTGAGACGGTGAGAATTTTCTGTCCTCACATCACACCATCCCATTCTTCCCGTCAGCATGTATAGCTCCCCGGAGTCAGCTCAGCGTGTTCAACAAACAACATATCTGGGCACACCCCAGCACATTGTACTCCCCCACAGCTAGAGGGCTGTTTAACCTGAAAGGAAATTGCTCATTACCATAGACTACTTCTTTCTGTCCTTGCAGACACACAACGCCATTACGCTGCAGTCCCACACCCGCCACCACTGCTGTCTAGGGATGGGACGATAAGCGATATTATCGTTTATCGTGATAAAAAACACTCACAATAATCGTATTGTGGAGATTCAATTTATCGTGATATCGTCCTCCGTCATGCACTGGGATCAATTCACCTTTTATTTGCCGAGCTGCCTATCCAGTACCACTACAAGCTCACACCGCATCGCAAGGCGACGCGTTGAGCTTGTAGATCGTCTATTTTTTGACAAATGTTCCGCCCCAGGATAATGGATTTTGATTATCGCGATAATATCGTAAATCCTGCTTTCTTTTGTCACATCATTGTGATATGAAATGTTCATATCGTCCTATCCCTACTGCTGTCTCTCTGAACCTCTGCACATGCCCGGCCCACTGTCTGCCCTTGTACTGAGATAAGACCTATTTTATCTCATATGGCATCATCACTCAGGTCTAATGGCAAGGTGATTGAATTGAGGCTGCGATGACAGATGCCTGTCAGACTCACTGAGCATGACGGATGGTTAGCAGCTCTCGACTCGACATCAGAGGAATGCTAAGATTATTTTTGATTATCAAGCCCGAAAGACAAAAAGGGGGGCCACCACTATAAGTGAGTTATTCTTGAGAAAAGTATAAATCTCTCACTTGGGCACAGCACGTTGGAAAGGTATAATAGAGAATATAAATACACAAATAGATAAACTAATATTACCATTTGTTTATCTATGTCAACAGCTGGCACTGGGTTTTCCATTCCATAAATTTAGGATTAGCATGCCTATTCCTCCACCCTAGTCTACTGTAGTAAATCCTGAGGTTAATGAAATGAGGCGCACCAATAAATTACCTTGCCTTTGTTTCAACATCCTTCTGGCTCCAGCCAGTGTGAAAAAATAACTACAGACAGTAGCTAAATTAGCCTTTAAATGACCAATTAATGCACTGCTCACGTGGAGCTTGTCTTCCTCTTGAGGTTGGAAATGTAATTTACATTTTACAATTCAGGGATTCAGCAGATGCGTTTGTCAATTCTTAGTGTTAAACAATGTAAAGGAAGCATGAATATATGTTGGCCTTCAAAGCAGCCAGCACTTCCATACCTTCAAAGCCTGATCGACCTACGCTTCCTCAGGTTGATTGAGAGACGGAAAAAAAACAAATAAGCAGAGCAGATGCTGAAGTCTTAGGTCTCTGTCAAGGAGGAGGGGTTATAGGTCTATTGTATAATTTATGTACCATTTTGTATTCCTATTGCACCCTTATGTGCTTTGTATTATTTATTATGTAGAGTGACACATTAATTAATATCTGTCTGTCAGTCTGTCTGACTGGCTCACATTGCGATGGACCTCACGGATCCACATGACAGTGACTTTGGTAACTGCTTCAGAAAGGGAACTCTTATTGTGGGGCCTGTAAACAATAAAAAAACAATTTTGTAACCCATTTCTTCACCCGGTGTCAATTATCTAATGTAATCCTGGGCGCTACACTCCCTGCCAACATGGGGAGACAACGGACTGACCTCATGCTTCCTTCTATGCATGTGGAGTCCAAATTGCTTCTTTTCATCTAACAGGGGAGTTTCCCTGGGGGAGGCAGTATAGAGACCCGGATTACTGCATGTTTTTTGTGAGGGTATCTAGGAGACACAGGAAGAACATGCAAACTCCACACAGAAGGGCCCTTTTGCCAACCCCACCTAGGGTATGGGCACTGATGACGCGGAGGAGAGAACACGCCCCCAGCGCCCACAGCATCCCGGCGGGAATCGAACCCAAGACCTTCCATAAAGACTTTAGAATAGCTATCGAGTCAATGAAAAGAAATATCTGAGCACAAAAGGCTTTACATTTTGTGCCTTTTCTGTGGCAGCCATATGTTCTCATATACCGGTAGCTCTTAACAGATATGGGGGCAAAAATTATAGTATGCAATATAGTCAGTATGTAGAATATGAAGCTCACCAAATTAAGACCACCAGCTCAACAAAAAACATATAAGTAATAATGCATAGTGTTGGAAATCTCCAGTTAAAACACTGCACCAAACCAAGCAACAACTAGTAGTTGTCTTACATGCGTTTCACCTTTGAGCACCACCCTCATACAGTACTTCCAACATTTTTGCTTTGCCAACATTGACCTCGTTACCTGGCGCAAGTACAGTAGAGTAGGCATAAAAACCTGTAAGATTTGTAATGATATTGGTGTGATGCAATTATGAAAATCTTAAATGTACAGGGGTTTATAACCCCAGGCAACATCACCTAATGCAACTTAAATGAGTCTCTCTAAGAGACGAAAATGCCTCATTTTCAAGGTTTATCATCGTTCTACAACCCCTTTTAACGGGTACCCATTACTCTTCTTCCTCCTCTCCTTAATATCCTCCGTCTTTGTCCTTTCATCCTGCTTGTCTCTCAGCCTTGGTTTAGAGACAGAGGTAAGGCTGGGAGCCATCACTTCAGATGACAACAAAAGCCATCTGTCCCTGTGCTCATCATTAACCCTGCTGGCTGTGTCCCGGCCTCAGCTCCGACACAGCTAGAGGATGGATATGGATGAGGTTCCCTGCCGAAATAACTGGCAAAGCCTTGACGTATCCCAGCATAGACTGATGATTCCATCACAGTCTGGCATATCGTGTTGTAAGCAGCAAGCCGCAGAACAGTTCTTGACATTTGCTGTCCAGAGTGCTCTGGTGAGGCTGCCAGTAGGTGATGGCTTCGCGGCTGGAAATGATACGGATATTTCTGTCAGGTTGAATTTCAGTCTCTGAACCCTGACAACACTGCAAGCAACCGCTTGGTTATCGCTGTCATGGTCATCCTAATAGGCACTTCAGACATGAAAAGGTTTATTAGGACGTTGGATGCAAAAATACATAAACATTCAAGACATACAAGACAACTGATGTCAGTCAGTTGTCCATGACGTACAGTATCTGTGTTGTATGACCACATTTGGGAGTTTCAGCCTGATCTCGCTGCCATTGACTTAAATGTGTGAATGATACTTCCTCTGCCTACTGGCAGGGTACGCAGTCCAACAGTTTGCGAACGGAAGCCTTGGACAGGCAGACATACAACAAACAGACAGACTCTTTGTAGATGCCTACAGAGCCACGTCATACAGCTGTACAGGGTACTGTAGATTCTCTTAAGACTTGTTTGGTCATTAGCCTATTTCCTATAAGCAGGTTATGCTTTCAGCACTCATGTCCCAAAACGGGGACCTGACCTCTTTAGCACACTGTTTTCAAGTGGAATTGTGTCTGACCACAGTGCTCATCAATGTCACTTTGGAGCTTTGACAACCCATGGGAGCAAAGCAGAACTGGGACCAAACAATCTACTGTATCTGCAAACATATGGATCAACGTACTGCTTAATAACCCCACATCACCAGGCTTTCCACACAGAGGAAAGCCTGGTTTTTATTCCAAACTTTGCGGTTGTGGTTTCCGTTTGGCACCGCATTGTTTTTGTTCCTACACACAGCCTTATCAAATTATAGAACCTCTGGCTGAGGGGAATAATTTTGGAGGAGCACAGGACTTGGATTGGTTTCCACCATGGCTTCCACCCGCCTGACGATGCAAAGTTATATCCGTTCTAGACTGGATAAAAAAAACGGCAGTGCAAAACAAGTTGATGCCAGTCTAACTGCTTAATGCTAATCTTTCAACTTGACAGCAGGTTGGTGGTCGGTGCTTTTTTTATAGGTCTCCGGTGGAGACCACATGGCCTTAGGCTTTCACACACTGAAATGTCTAAAAGCTTGTTTATCCTCTAGTGTACCAATTAAAATGCTTTTTTTAAAGTATTATTCAAGTAGATTACTATTCTCACGTAGATGCAGTCTTTCCCTTAAGATTCATTATTTTATTATCAGTGATACTGATAATAACATTAACCCCATTTAGTATTTACTAGGTTTCACAAACATATTTTTCCATTGTTACTCCACTCTGACTCCACTCAGTTTAACATTAAGCTTTCAGTTTTCATGAGCATTATGGGATGCTGTAGGCTGTAGCCTACTACAGGTTGAATTCACAGGTTACGTACAGTAGTACATGCCATGGTGCAGACTTGCTGGCAACATTTTAGCGCAGACTATTATGTTAACTTGACACAGTTCAATACAGTGTGGGGAATCTTAGACATCGGCTGACATAGTAGAGCCTTGATTTCACAATATACCTCAAAATGTCCTTGTCAGGACTCGCTGCCAATACGCTGTCTTGTGGGTTTGATCACACAGTGCTATTTCCTTTTTCTGTTCTTGGATCCTTTTGATTCTCTGCTGCAGACAGAAAAACATTGCATAATGCGCAAGTCAGTTTTTGAGGCCCTTCTACCAAGTGCTGTCAATAAGCGTGAGAGGCAACATGATGAGAATGCTTCACTGGGTGCTCACAGCAGTGATGGCCAATCAAGGGCAATTCTCCACATGACAGACAGGCAGTTCATGTTACTCCTCCTGCATAGGATGTGTGAGTGCTACAACTCTCAGTAAGCAACATTCATAATTCATGTTGCTTTTTGCTCGACTAAAAAAATTCACCTCAAACGATTTTCTCAACTGGAAATGTATGAACGCCTGAAGGGAGGAGGAATATGGACGAGGAGAAAGGTTTGGGGTGAGCAGTAGATGGTAGAGTCATTTCTGCTTTCTCGCAATGTGCATGCTTGCTCTGCGATTGGCTAGTTCATTCTTAGGCCCGATGCATACTCCACTTTTAGAGTCGAATTTATTTTCGGGGGGGGGGGGGCGAGAGTACCGTCATTAATTAGTCTTTTCGGTGCTGCTGATTTTGTGACTCCCTGAACCGAACCGAAATAAATTCGGCTCTAAAAGTGGAGTATGCATCGGCCCTTAGGCCAACCAGCCAATCAGTGGTGTAACTTCATCACTCAATGAGGGATTCAGGCAGTCAGAAAGATAAGCATATAGGTTATTGGTCCAGCCGAAATAATACATAACAGAAGAAGGAGGAGGTGGCGCACTACAGAGTACAGCTGGAGAAGTTAGTCCACTAGGGAAAGTCTGTAGATCTTTCCAGGACCGTAGAGCCCTTTAGCCCTCAGTATACTCTGTTTAGCTTAGTACAGTCTGTAGCATGAGTTGATCAGGATAACAACCTCAGTGAGAGAGAGAGGAGCAGAAATCAATATGACAGCCTTACATTGGCTGACCTGTGGCTGAAAGTCATACAGTTGCCAGACAAAACTAGGATTGTACATTTTACTTTGGTATCTGACTCAGAGCTTCTACAGCTCTATACTCTGATTTACAAAAATAGCAGCTATAAAAGCTGTGTGTAAGAGCTTGTGAGCTTGTAGATTGGCTATTTTTTGAGTCTCTAAGCTGTTGGTGTGGGTGTGTTTGGATGCAATGTGTGTGTGTTTGTGTAATACGGATTCTGTGTTGGGGCTGGGTACAGTGTCTTGCAATAACCTGCTGAAATCTCATTTGTTCTTTTGGACTAAAGATGCAGACCATCTACCAGAGCAGAATGGCAGTAAGCAGTTTGTGGTATAGTGGAGTGTAGAAAAGGGCAGCATCGCTGTGGAGATATAGTTGGGTTTAGGAGGCTTTTCACCTGATTGGTGTGTAAGTGTGTATGCACTCCCTCACAAGGGCTTTAATTAGATTTGAGTTGCAGTGTAACGTCATTATTGCACAGACACACCCCACTCCACCGGTAATGACCAGTGCTGGTAATGCCTCTGAATTGTACCATGTACATGTTGGGAGATGCCAGTTAAACTAAATTTGTTCTCATCACACAGACAATCCTGTCCTGCTCTGAGAGAAAGTGAAAGTAAGAACAACCAGAAGAGTGAGCTCCCCGACCTTGGAGCCAGGCCAGGATGCCTTGCCTATCCAGGCCAGGGCTGTGTTCCGGCCTAGTGGGAGTGTCTGTGCAAAGTTTCAGAGCAAGCGGATGCTGTGTTCATGATTTGTGGCATTTTGTGCAATACAACCATTCCCGCAACCTTTGGAAGCCAAATGTAGCCATTTGGAATGGAATATGAAAAGTCTTTCAAAGGTTTTGATTACATGACTATATGACTACAGAGATGATGTGACAGATTTACATGAGGTTTGGACAAATTGGCGTGGTCGCAAAACAATTGTTGAGAAACATTGTCCTCATGGTGGTGCTGTAATAGGCCAATTTGAAATATTTGGGGCAGAGGTTCGTCCTTGGGTGTCACACACATCGGTCCAGCGGTGCCCGAGATGAGCTGTTTACAGATGGACAGACAGACGGACTCACATGGGTGAAAACATAATCTTCACACTTTGTCTTTTCCAGCCATATATAAGGTCTCCCAAAAATACAGTGCATAGGTATTTCCTCTTGCACAGAAAAACTGTTATATTAAGCCAAACTTACTGCAGGCATCGTAAATTATTATTTTTTGGCTTCATCATTTTAGGTGGCGAACTAGCGCAGCAATGATTTGCATTAAGATACTTTTCTGGTCCATTAAACCTCATTATATATTGATCTCATCCCTCAACATAATAACTTGCCACTAATCTACAACGCTTCGATTTTCCCCTTTTTATAGTGTCATCTTTCATTAAATAATAGGAAGTCTCCGCTGTCTGTTACTCAGCCAGCAATATGTATGGTATAGCCTCGTTTTTTGCTCAAGCTTTCTCTCATGAATACAACCCAAGTTCCACAAGCGTCTAGGTGTCTACTACATCTCTAGGACTAGGTCATCACCTAGATTATGCTAAACCTTTGTTTGTGTATTCATTGCATGATCCTACATGCTTTTTCTCTTCCTACTCGGTTCTGTGCAGCATATAAAACGGGATGAAAAGATGATCTCATGTTGTGCATAACGGGGACATTAACAGAGCGACAACCCACTGTTGGCCTTCTCAATGTGAGGGAGGCGTGGTCTCTGTCATGTGCCACCTGGCCTTCTCTCTCGGGACTTAATTTATGATGGTAATGAAATGTGAACATGCACGAGCCATCAAAAACGCCTAGTGATGAATCCCCTTGACTGAGATAGTCATCCATCACAAAGGTCCCCCCCAGTGGAAGCTTGGGGGAGGCTCGGCCACGCCATTCCCCGTCTGATTAATATTTGGACTGATGTACCACAGAGATGATCTTTTGATTATGTCATTGTTAGGCCACGGCAGGCTTTCTCTGATGAAATTTGGACGCAGGGCAAGAGTTGCCAACCAACTGAAATTTAAATAAAGGACGCCCGCCCCGGCCCGCATGGCTTTGCCTGGTGGGTACTTCTGTCCATGCCATAATCACAAGGAAACGCAATGGCTTCAACCACATACCAAACATGTATCTATATTAACAAGCCAAAAACAAACAAACCAGAATTTGAGCAGTTCTGTATTTCTTTTACCACTTTTGCCAGTTGACAGGTTTAATTTATTTAAACGTGTCTTTGTTTCTTCTTCGTCTGCAGATATAGGTTTTGTTAACACTGAGGATTTTACTGTACTTGAGAGCTTTTTGCAATAGCAGGAGGATAAGGCAGCCTGGCAGGGGCTCCTCATGCACACTCACTTCAGAGATGGCATCATGCTGGGTCAGTGGAACCGTGCAGCTCAGATAACAGTCAGCGATAAGGGCAGACGGGTGAAAGAGTGAGAGATGTGTGAACCGCTCATCTGATCTGATTAAAAAATGAACCTCACTTGGGAGCACTAGCATGCACACAGGTTGTCAGTCTTATGGGACAAGAAGGTGTTTAATACATCATGGTCTTTGCTCTGAGCAGTCTGTTATCAAATAGGCTAAACTAAAGCATATGTGACATAGAGAAACTGGTCTAAACTTTGAGAAATTATATATGTGGGAAGGCCTAGACTTTAAACTGGCATTGCCTGCATGCAGCCATATCTTACAGAGAAGTTAGGAATGCAATACTGTCCCTCAGATTTGGAACACAAAATCTGAATGATCATGATCTGCAAATGACAATTCAATAACTTATCAGACCTAAATTGAGGAGATAATTGGGGGCATGATGGCTAAATGATGGGAGTCAATGGCAAAAGGATGAAGGTGTTGGCTAGATAAAGACGTATTATTTATTAATACGTCTAATACAGCTGCATCAAACTGTTTGGCGGTTGCATCAGAATTTCTTGCATGAAATCTGTCTGTAGATAACTGAAGAAAAGTGAAAGCAAGAGCTGACATTTATCTCAGTCACCTTTATTGATGTAGCCTTTCTACAAAGCACAAACACTATTCCTTCAGACAGAAACAAAAAACACTTTGAAAACCCTGTTTAAATGAAACGGATGTAGCAGCAGCAAATCTCCCAGAGAACCAAATTACTTTCCAGGGTACAAAAGGGTGTGTGGGGACGTTTGGGGACAGTCTAAGATAAAAAATAAATTGTAAAAATCCCCCGACACATATTTTAAAATTGTCTACCTTTGATGGAAATAAATCGCTAACCTTGTGTTGTTATCAAACGTATAGATAAAAAACAACCATTTACATTGTCTGACAAAAGCTGCCAAGTGGCAACACTGTAAATTATCATATAGGATTCAATTGCTACATGTCAATGCTCCATTGTGTACTCTAGGCTACTTTTAAAAGAGGTATACTTTTCAGATTTTATGAAGCATTCCAAGGATATGAACAATTGGATGCAGTAGTAGCCTTGGATAAATAAAAAAAACTGTCATAGACAACTTCTTTTATCAATTCTGATATTTGTACATGTCAGAATTAATAAAAGAAATCTATGAAAGTCTTGATCCAAGTCAAGATAATGATTTCATCTTCCGATTACGGCAAAAATTGGGAGTGAGTATGCAGTTCTAACTGCAATGGGGAGTTTGTTTCACAGTTTGGGAGCTAGAAGGGAGAAGAGTCTGGGATGTGTGGAGTGTTGTGGGGGTTGAATACACTAAAGGAAAAACGAATAATTACTGTTATTTTGTAATTGTGCCTGTGTGATTCTAATTAAAAAAGGTTACCTTTATCTCAAATGACCTTGAGGCTGACAGTAATTAGGGAAATAACTAGATATCTTGTAAACATATTTGAATGAATTCCTTCTTTTTTTGTAATTACACCGTTTCCCTTTGCTTTAAGGAATTGTGTTTATTGATAAGGTAGCATGAGTTGTGTAAATTGAATGGCCCTTATCTAGAGAAGGGAAATAAATTAATAACAGGGAATTCAAGGTATATTTTACACATAGCGGTATTTTTGTCTTAAGTTGAGCTGTTTTGGCATCAGTTTGATGGTGGAGATCTATATGTAGTGTTGTGATTGGTAGATATAAAGATAATGCATAATTTGTGTGTGATCTAAAAAATAAGTCCAAAGTCAAGCAAGACATTTACTTCAGGTGTTGTTTGACCACGATGCCTTCTCCAGGTGGTTCGCCTTTTACTCCCTGCCCCTGCAGTGGCAGGATGGGATCAGGCTGTCTGTAGGGTTGGGACGATGTGAAAATGTCATATCACGATTATTGTGACAAAAGAAATCACGATTTACGATATTATCGCGATAATCAAAATCCATTATCCTGGGGTGGAACATTTGCAAAAAAAATAGCAGATCTACAAGCTCACAAGTTGTGAGCTTGTTGATCGGCTATTTTTTGGCAAAGACATTTGATAGAGTGAAAAAAGACTGTATCAAGTACGTATATTATAAGTACCTTTTACCAATTATAGAGGGTTTAACTGGTACCGAATATGCAGCTCAGCAAATAAAAGGTGAATTGATCCCAGTGCATGACGGAGCACAATATCACAATAAATTAAATCTCCACGATACGATTATCGTGAGTGTTTTTTATCACGATATACGATAATATCGTGTATCGTCCCATCCCATCCCTAGCTGTCTGATACTATAGTTTCATAGTTTGTAGATTTTTGCTGTGTAGGTCCATAAATGGAACCCCCCTCCATGAGTTGTGGCATAATTCCATTTTCCAGCAGTCGACCATAGTCTGTCACCCTTTATAGAAAGCAACTTGGTATGTGAAAATTATGCCCCTTGCTGACACACACAGTACATA
>NC_137826.1:27065514-27185514 GCF_963921795.1 Nannobrachium achirus | reverse complement strand
GCTTTATCCAACTTCGCTTTATCAGGCTTTAACAGGCTTTGGTGAGATGTCCTGGTACTTTTTTGTGGCTGAAATTAGATTAGTTTCTTATCAGATGGGTGATGGGTCTTATCCCCCATTGAGTTCACCTTCCGATCAAGGTGACATTACTAGCTAAACCAGCCTAAGGTTTGGTTTGACTAGCCTACCACGCCAGGCTAGGCCTGTCTAAAAGGTGGCTACGCACCGACGTCAGTGGAGGTAAGACGTCATGATATTATTGTGAGAAAAAGCCATTTAATTTGGTCTTTAACTCATACCCTGCCAAAAAAGACGTTTCTATGATAAAAAACGTCTTTAAAACGTCTTTTTCACTATGGACCTCCCTGCCAGACGTCTTCTGAACGTCTTTTTTAAAAAATTAATAAAAAAAAAAAAAAAAATTTTTTGAAAATTTTTTTTTTGAAAAAAAGATTTTTGGACCTCCAACAGTGTACTAGGCATGATCGCGATCGCGAAATTGCATGTTTAACCCCCATACCAACCCCATCTTTCAAACATGGCAGCCATGTTTGTTTACATTTGAAGAAAACATAAGGGCTCCTTTCTCCTGAATGCCTGAACGGATTTCCAAGCGGATTTTTTTGTTTGAAAGCTGTGAAAAGCATGCACATGCATAGTGCATGATCTGTGCACGAATGTGTGCACCAGCGTGCACACTATTTTTTTAACCCTTTGTTGGCGAACCGGCAATATAAGAGGTCATCCCATTTTAAAGATGGCACCGACTGAGTTCAGAACTGTTGCACAACTTTGCAAGGCTTCCTCCAGGGTAAGTACAAGATGAAATTTTGTGAAGCATTACATTGAGAATGAAAAATGGTTCTTGTTTTATTATGGTACCATGTCATCATGTCAGAGGCTTGCAGCACAGTACCTATTGTATAAAGATTATACTCCTTAGTTAATCTGTACAGCCCACCTTTACAGTTGTGACAGATGGATGTGTTTTTCTTTGGGTTGCCTTATATAAAGTCACTTTTATCTCAGCAAAACATGTAAATGCATTACCCATGTTACTAGAGTAAGCTCTATCTGCATCATGTCATGTGGGAGAGGAGAGAAAAAGTCTTTCGAGTGAGCCTGGGTGACAGAATAAGGAGGCTTTACCTGGATTAGACAGTCACAGAGCATTCTCAGCCCTGATGATATCAATGGGATTGTTTACAACAAGTATACCATTGACTTCCTAATCCTGTGGAGAGCATCCAATTACTTAAACCAAATGGACCCCTAAATATTTATTTAGTTGCCATACCTTAGCTTTTTCTGAACTGACGCCACTGAGATGAAGAGAAGAGGAATGCGTGTCAAGCGGTCAAGGGTTGATTGTGCAGGGGCAGCAGGGCACTGCAGCATGCCGTAATATTTTGAGCATGTCCTCGGATGACACAAAGCAATTGCTCGGGGCACTTGTGTTTCATGCTCGCCTTAACCGTAATCCTCCCCTCAGTCTCTAGTGGTGCAGATCTGTGCACTGTAAATACATTTAGCCTAGCTGTTTCTTTCTATTGCACTTTGTGTTGTTTTAACCCAAAGTGAACTGGACCTTGAGAGAGTTGGCTCTGTACTTGAATCGCCTTTTTTTCTTCTTTTTTTTCAGTCTACACACCAAGGGTTCTATTTTCGTCCATGCCTTAACCTTATCCCTAAACTTCTTTGTCTTTTTTTTTACTATTTTGAAAAACAATAGTCGATCTACAGTACGAGCTCACAACATGATCGGCTAGTTAAACTATTTTAAAATGTTTTTCCAAATAGTAAAAAAAAACAGCAAAGAAGTTTAGGGATAAAGGGTAAGGCATTGGACGAAAATATAACTGCAAATGTCTTTGCCAAAAGTTGCTGATCTCATGACGTGTCTCAACGTGACATGTTGTGAGCTTGTAGATCTGCTAATGTTTCCGCCCAGAATATATGATGCTGGGGTTCAAGTGGGTAAATCATTCATTAGATTTAAATGGGAAAGAAGTTAAATTGCACAGTATACAGTGTTACAGTGTTCACTGTTTAGAGCCAAATGATAGATTGTACAATTACAGCATGACATACAATTACTAGAAATGTATATTTATTCCTTCTGCGCTGTCAGAGATAACCTTCGCCCGCGCAATATTGTCTTCAATAGTCTGTTCTTACTCTATAAGTTCTGCATCTGGTCTCCAAAATTGCCATACTGTATATGGCTTGTCTGCTGTTATGTCAGCATTATATGTCTACAACAGGAGAGGCTCATTGCCAGTGGCGCAGATCCAATAAATGCATAGGGGGGGACCAGATTTCGTTTTTTTGCGTGCAGAGATCGGTTTTCGGGCAGCTTTACCCCCTCATTTTCCTTCAGATACAGGCATTAACGGTTTTATGATGTATTATTTATTTACTTATCAAGTTATCACTAGTACTGCAATAACCAACACAACCAAAGCTTAAAACACACTTCAACACAAACACTGACATTAAACAGTCCTCTTGTCATAACCAACGTTTCTTTCATGTTTCTATGGTTAACTTTTTACCTCAAGAACACCGACTATAGCAGCAATTTGGCACAGCGACCGTTCATCACTCAAAACACTGGCCACAATAAAATACAGTATCCCTACTCAGAACTCAGAAGCATGACAGCCGCTCAGCCGTCAGAACACTGAACACACAATACAATAATACAGTCCACAAGCAGTTGGCACAGGTTAGAACAGGCCGCCAGTCCAGAACACAATACGGTATAAATGTCATTCATTACCCGGCTTGAGAATTGAAAATCCTTCCTCCTCCTCCTCCTCCTGTCCTCCAGTCCTCTCGTCACACAGCCCAAGTAACAACAAAGTAATCCTTTAGCTTCCTTGTCCGGCCAGGGTGGCAACAAAAACAAAGTAATCCTTTCCTTGTCCAGGGTGGCGGCATTCCTTATTAACTATTTGAAATGGCAGAACCAAAGTTATAAATATTGTGTTCTATTGAGTTTGAGCTGCAGCAGCAGTCTTCTGTCGTTTCTTTAACTTTCATTTCTTGTTGCCAGATTTTGCGAGAGAAACAAGCAGCCAGCTATATGAAAACCACCCTGGAATATTGTGGTTTTTATATAGCTGGCTGCTTGTTTCTAAGAACTTGGCAACACAGACCAAACCATTTTGCAGGAAAACAGAGGGGTGTTCTCATATAATATCATCTATAAATCATTCAAAAAGCATCTTCGATCGTGTTTAGTGCATGATTTCAGAATTTAGACCACTATGTCCCTGACTGGGGGGGACAGGGGGGTCTTCTGGAAGTGAATGGAGGGGACGAAATTGGACCTGGAAGGTGACAAAAACACCTTGTCCCCCCCGCCATTTGCGCCTATGCTCATTGCACAGTGTGTAATGTGTGCGAGGCCCAGGCACAGCAGAATAACAGCAGAATCATTGATTCCTTAAATCTCCCTCCATGCCGAGTCGCCAATAGTGTTGGTCTGATAAATGAACTCAATCAGAGCCTTTTCCACAGATTATCGCTAAATAAATACTTGCAGGTTGCGGATCAAATTTACAACTTTCATCCCCAACCAAGCATGAGATAGGAACAGCATCTATCCCCATGACTTACAGTGAGAAAGGAGGGCATTTGCCAAGGTGTTATGTAATTGCTATATTCAGATTCTGTTTTGCTACTGAAAAGATGTTCTAAGGACACTGTTTTTGGCGGATGTCATGTTTTCTCGTCTTGAAAATGATTACCTGGAGTGTTAGGACGGCACTACCTATAGGAGCTGTGAAGATAAAATGGTAAATGGTAGATTTAGCGTCTTTTTCTAAGTTGCTTTACAATGACACACAAATCCATACACTGATGGTGGAGGAAACCATGCAAGGCACCAACCTGCTCATCGGGAGCAATTAATTTCTTGACTTGCCCAAGGACACTTCAACACTCTAACTTTGGGGGAGCACGGGATCGAACTGGGAACCTTCTGGTTCCCAAGCGGTACGGTTCTCTATCGCCTTGTTAAGAGGCTGTTAGAATAGGCCCTGTTTTGGTTATACACACAAATCAACATGAAGCACACCATCAATGACGTGGCAGATGGAGCGATGGACTTTAGTTTTTTAAGGATTGGAGAATCCTGAAAAAGTACCCATGAAGCAGAGGTGAGATGGTCTTGATATCGCTGAATATACAGTATTGTCAGGGTGTTGCAGCCAACTTTTCATTACCTTCAAGAGCAGTGTGCTGCACTCAGCAAAATGTCCTACTGTCAATTCCCATAGTGTCATGACATGGAATAAGATTCTTAGAACCCTAATTTGTCTCAAGAGCAAACTGTTATTTTTTATTTTTGTACTTATTATATTCTATTCTCTTATCATTATTATTTACTTTTTCCTCTTCTTTATTTCTTAATTGCACAATTCATTCATTTATTCTGCGCTCCTCAGGGCATGGGGAGGGTGAGGGTGGGTGGGTAATTGTTAGGGTTTGTTTAGTTGTATAGTAGTTGTTGATGATGTAATATTATTGGAGCTGTGTGGAACACAGCAGCTCCGCTATAGGCAGCAATGTGTGTCCTCACCGTCAAGTGAGAACTGTCCCGTTGAGTTTGAGCATGCGCAGCAGTTACACAACATTTCGGTACCTATCGAATGGCCCCTCCGCCCGGATGCATGGAGAATGACGTGCGCACAGCATGCGCGACCGCACGCCACACACACACACACACACACACACACACACACACACACACACACACACAGCGGCGGCGGACCGTACACGCAGACTACGCATGCTGCGTAGGGCCCCGCCAACCAAAAAGGCCCCCCACCGCCCCCTAGCTCCTCAGCAGAAAAGAACTACTGCTGCATGGTTAATCGTTTTCAAACCGAAATCGCGATGTGAAATCCCGCGATTTTTGAAATCCCTTCATAATTGACTAAGGAATGATCAAATCAAACTGTGGTGACTTTCTTTGCTTCCGAGCATCCACACCGCTGAAAGTGAAAGTGAATTTGGCACAGTGGCCACTGTGCAGGACTCTGCCAGTGCGTGGGAACTAGGGGTGCTGCAGGTGTTCCAGCACCCCATGGGGAAGTTTTCATTTTTTTATTTAAATAAGAAAAGAACAAATCAAACATAGCAAAAATACGTTGCCTGTTGTTGTCGTTTTTAATTTATTCATTTATATATATTGTTGTGGGCTTGGTGGACTTACGTTCTGGTGATATGGTGGAGGCACAGTGGGTAAAAGGATGCCACAACAAGGACTTTCCAGAACTCCGTTTACTTGTGAAATGTCAGGATTACAACAGGCAATAACAGCAGGCAGCAACGACATACAGGTATGATCTTTAACTCCTAGAAACTAGTTTCTTACTGGCTCTAATACAGTCTCTGGTGGTCGGTGAGTCTGTCCGTAATTCCCTGGTAAAAGCGGAGATGCACTCAGACGTCTTTACCTTTTGGAATCCGGAACACAACTGAACGCATGGAGGGAGAACACACACACAATACAGCCCGCTCTACCTGAGAGCCAATGAGGACGCATTACTCTGAGTAACCCCCCACACAATAGGCTGTTGTAATACAGGGACAGGTAATAGGCTGTCAGTTCTTCCTGCGTTACAATATATTTGTATTTATATATATATATATTTCCATTATAAAATGGATTAAAAAATTATAAAAAATATTAGGCCTATTATTTTTCAAACATAGCAAAAATACGTTGCCTGTTGTTGTCGTTTTTTATTTATTCATTTATATGTATATATATTTTATATATATATATATATTTCCATTATAAAATGGATTAAAAAATGGTAAAAAATATTAGGCCTATTATTTTTTCGCGGGCGCGAGCGGGCCCCCATGGGCCCAGAAACGGCTCTGCACACACACACACACACACACACACACACACACACACACACACACACACACACACACACACACACACACACACACACACACACACACAGCTCCACTTTGAACCGAGGTTTGATTTTTAATTTAACACTGCACTGGGTGAACGCAAATCTGAACAACAATTAGTTGAATGGTAAATATTGGTCTGATAATGCTGTATTGCTTGCTCTCTCTCTCTCTCTCTCTCTCTCTCTCTCTCTCTCTCTCTCTCTCTCTCTCTCTCTCTCTCTCTCTCTCGTGTGCATGCTGTCCAGAGGCAATGCACTCAATTACAATAATTGTTTTGTGATTGCTTGCGAGTGTGATAGGTATTGGCGGTGGAAAATGCAAGTGAAATACTCACGCTAGGGCTGTGAAATTATAAGAAAATGTTGGTTGTTACTAGGATAGAATACTTATCCATAACCTGGAGGGATGATTGCTCTGTGATTAGCTAGTTTGTCCGTAAAAATGCAGTGCATCATGCTGTTTCAATCAAAGTCCATCCGAATTCAACACAGTAACATCTTCAACATGGCACTGCATATTATATTTCTGAGGGACTCTGCATTAAGGTAAAAAGAATGATCTGAGCCAGAATTATCAATATATTGCACTGGGTGAGTCCTCTTTTTCTTTGCAAGGAGACAAGAGCGACAGAGAGAAAAATATATTTCAATTTGTAATGTATTTCGGATAGATTATCTTCAAATACCTCTCATCCTGTAAGGATATGAACCCATTGCCTCCTTCTGTCTCTGCTCAATGGACAGCAGTTAATGCTGAAAATGACGACCCAAGCTATATATCAGATCGGCCGGCTTCACCAGGGCTGGTGTGCTCCCATTTTGCAAAGAGATATCTATCTTTAATTTATATGATTTTATTAGTGAATTCAAATTTCCCATTGACTTTAATGGGAAGATGTGAAAAAGACGACACAAAGTTTGGCAGACTACTCCTCCCATTTTGGCGGCACACACTCAAGCCATTATGTCAAATCGACCGGCTTCATCAGGAATGGTGTGCTTGAATAGTTTAATTCATTAGAATTTATTAGTGAATTCAATTTTCCCATTGACTTTAACAGTCATCAATATCCATACATAGAGCTCTGACACAAGGACGCATGGACCACAGCGTCTCTGTCATGCTTTAATTGGTGGTTTAAATGAAGAAGAGCGTAAATGAGTATAAGTGAGTGATCAGTGATTATGAAATTAATATGTTAAGCCATCACAGATGTGTCTCACATGATTAATACTGCTAGATGGTCACACACTTTAAAGTTTCCTCACAGAAAATTGTTTGTCTCCTCCAAATCCATCATTTAAATCGCTGTGCCTATATAGTTCAAGCACACCTTGAATGGGAGAATACACTCTGTCTAATTATGTTATGCCCAAAACACACCCATGACTAATTCATAGACTTGAGGCAGATTCTACAAATGCCTTCTAAATTAGTAGTTCTCAAACTTCTTTTACGCCAAGGAACCCCAAAATGATATGTATTTGTCTGCAGACTCTGCACATATCCCCCACCTGAAAATGTTTAGTGCCAGAAGAAAAATACATTTTCAACATTTTTCTTTCAAGATAGCATTTGTGCCTAGCACCAAGCTTCAGATAACACACTTTCTAACTAGCACAATTGAAGATGGACACACCCGACACAATTGCTGAATGCGCCATATAATGTCTAAATAGGGCGCTATTTGCGGTATATCTGACAAATCTTGGCACAGACATGCGCAGAGCAAGTTCTGTCAGAACTCAGTGCAGTGGCTGCTGGCCGACCATCGATTCTCAACCAATCACATACTCACTTCATAATAGAACACCCCTATTTAAATGGGGAATTTGCATTGCTCATTCCATGCTTGCTTTTTGCTGCTGTCTGCTGCGTATATGCTGCTGCTTTAAAATTGCTGCTCACCCTCCACCACCCTGTTGTTTTTGGATCTTGTTGTACAGTATGTACAGGGGATTCAGAGTCCCTATGTTTGGGAGATGTGCTTTCTCAGAGAACCTAAAAGCAGATCCCAGTCATTGCCAAACCATAATAGTTCATTTTATATTCAATACAAACATATTCTTTCCTTTATCCATTCATGAGTTGTCCTGACAGAAATGGACTGACACACACATCCCCGTTTACAAAGCAGCAAGTTGTGTTGCATGATCATCACACAATGTGAAGTACAAGCCCTTCCAGCCGATGTGCCCTTGTTGAACTCAGACTACATAGACTGCAGCCTTTAAAGTGCTCAGCAGCCCCTGAATTGGGACACAGCTTATGTTTATTAGCAGGGTCCTGTTTAGCTGAAGGCACACTCCAAATGAATGCACACACCCCCATTAATGTGCATACTGTATGGGCATACAGCAACCAGCCATGTGCGCGCACACACGCACGCGCGCACCTACACACACACACACACACACACACACACACACACACACACACACACACACACACACACACACACACACACACACACACACACACACAAGTATACAGCATACACAGACACAAGCGCACACACACACTTGATGCCCTCAGTGGCTGATTAATAAGACCACAGCCCAAGGCGTTTACCACCACTCCATTATTCAGTTTGATTGTCTGGAGAAAATGATAGAGTATTAGAGCTTTTAATGACTTTGGCATCCCCTCGTGTACTGTATTACTTGCTGATGAGGATGATTTTAATCACTGCGCTGTGCTAACTTTGTCCAGACCCACAGCAGTATGTTAATGCTATGTGTACTGTGCATAGCAATGCACAAACATAGGTTAAGAGCCTCAAACGGAAAAGAGCAACCTTGGGAATGGCAGCAAATTAAAATCCAGTGGAAACTGGCAATTTATTTGTTTAGACCTCTTACACTATGCATGGCAGACAAATACATTTGTCTCCCCACTCTCGCTCTCTCTCTAAATATGCAGTAAAAACATTTAATTGTATTCACCATTACCAAGTCCTGATGCTAAAATGTTCTCAGTATGTCCCTTTTTGTCTATCTGGACCAGTTAAGAACAGCTTTGGATTAAACTAGCTGATTAACTTTTCAGACTGATTTTCCAAAAGGGCAGTGGGCATGGCCTGTCACAAAAATGCACATAACCTCTGAACAGAATAATTTAATAAAAGGTAGGCTATATCATGAACTGATAATTGTCTAGCATAAGAGGATGCATTGGAGAAACATTATAAACACAATTTTAATTTATGTTCAGTATTTCTCTTCCCCACTTTAGCTGATGCCATTGTGCCAGTCTAAGGCTCCAGAACTGACTAAGATATTGAAGCATATTCAGTTTAAAGTGCCTCTTAATGCTGTAAGATAATATTTATTGACCTCTTGTCTTTACAAGTTCATATCCCCATCTGGAAGTGTAGGTGTGAGGCCTCGATCTTGTTTTCAAAGCACCCAGGGGTGGTGCAGAGACCATGACAGCATTGCACAAGGATTATTATTGTCTCCACCAGCCGAAGGCATGGGGGAGAGTATGTTTTCCCCTTCGTCCGTCGGTGTGTCCGTCCGTGCGTCCGTGCGTCCGTCCGTCCGTCCGTGTGTCCTCGCAGTTTGTGTGCACCTAATCTCAGTCGCCGTTGGCCCGGTCGCTGCCAAAGTGAGCACACACATTCCCTGGATGCCAATCTAGAACCTCTGCCCTAAATCTTTTAAATTGGCCTTTTCTAGCGCCACCTAGTGGCCGATGTTCGCAAAACACATTTCTGTGCACTACTCTTACAGATTTTGTCCAAAAATCCTACAAATCGGTAGGCAGTATCTCGACAGTCATGTGATCAACACGGATCTGTCCGATTTTGCATATTCCATCCTGATTGGCTAAGATTGGCTTCCAAAGTTTGTAGGATTGAGCCGTTTTGAACAAAATGCCTCAAATCACAAACGCAAAGTGCAGTTATCATGAAATCGCGCACACACGTTCCCACTAGGTCGAGGAAGAAATGCCACTTAAAATTTTTGAAATCAGCCTCATGGTGGCGCTATAACAGGCCGATTTGTGGTTTTACCTATAACTCCACCGATCAGTTTCAAACTTTGTAAGCGCACTCCCTAGAGGCCAAGGAAAAACCCTTTCCCTGCATTTTTCACATCAGCCTTTTATAGCGCCACCAGGAGGCCGACTTTTGTAAAACACAATTTTCCCTATTATAACTTGAGATTGTATCCAAAAATCATGCAAATCGGTACACAGTATCTCTATAGTCATGTGATCAAGTCCGATCCGTCTGATTCCATCCTAATTGGCTAATATTGGCTTCCAAAGTTTGCAGGATTTCTCAGTTTTTGAACAAAATGCCTCAAATCATCAATGCAGCTTGCAATTACCGTGAAATTTGCCACACATATTCCCACTATGTCAAGGAAAAAATGCTACCCTTTTCACATTGGCCTGTTATAGCGCCACCAGCAGGTAGACTTTAGCAAAATACATTTTTGGAACACAATGCTTCAAATCATGCATGCAGCGTCCGATTGCCATGAAAGGTCTAAGGTGAAGAACATATGCCACCCTTTTTACATTGGCCTATTATACAGTAGCACCACCAGGACGCAAGACCTGGTGGAGACCTGTGCTCGGAAGAGCACTGCTTCTAGTTATTACTGTATTATTGTTACGTAAAATCAAGTGCAATTATTGCATTTGCTTCCAATTTGAATCCAGGAGTTATGACCTAAAATCTTAAGCCTGATTTACTGTACTGTATGTACCGTTGTTTCCTGTTGAGACTGGCACATTTCCTGGGGAAACCTGCCAAGATCACACATGTCACACAGGTCTTTTTTCTTTTTTACTCTCAAAAAAGCGGTGCATTTGAAACCACATTGCAGTGCACATCATGGGGTGATCACTGCATGCCTCTTGTGAATTGTTTTTATTTCGTTGCTGAGTGAGGTCAGTAGACAAAGTGACGTGAGCGAGAGGAAAAAACCTGGGTGAAATCTGCCAATCTCAACAGGAAACATCGGTACATGTCATTGGTGCAGATATGAGACACCTTGCATAGACCTGCACAAAATGTTGTAACAACATGGACGGGGCATATCTGTGCAATGATTGGCTGGCTAACAGTAAGTAGTACAATACAAAAAGAAAATACAGAAAGAAGGGGAGAAGTTATAGTTGCTATGGTGATCAGAGCCGTTTGTGCCACTCTGCTCACAATGACTATGAAAGCACCTGATGTTCATGGACACCAGGCACGCCGTCTGTCAAGACTACAAGAAGCTTAGCGTTGTTTGGTGACCCATTAATTCCCTGTCAAAATTTCACACTCCCTCGTAATCCACTAAAAAAGAAAATGGTGATCCTGGAACACAGACATACGCTGCCAAGAGAGAGTTCCTTTCAGAACCCAATTACTGTTACACTAAAATCCATAAAGAAATCTGCTAATATCGGCATCCTGGTGGCACAGTCAGTATTTTGCTTCATTACAAGTCTGATATAAACTGGCAACATGAAGTTGATGGTTTCTAGTCAGTCACATTGAGAAGTACTTTAGGCCTAAGTAAGTAAAGGAGACAGACAGTGAGCCGTTCTATGACATTGAAGCAGTCAGACAGCAATGCTGTTATGAGGCTAATTCGATAATTGATTCATTAATTACAGATGAGCAAATATTGGAGAAGCTTGTGAGGCAAGATTAGATGTCTAAACATAAGATCTTTCTAATAACAGGCGGGGCCGCTCGGACCGGATCCATCACGTCTCGGGGCTAGTCGGGTAACAGTTCTCAAATTCCAAATAATAGACGGGCCATTTGGGTCCGGCTCCATTTTCCCCAGGTCCATTTGGGTTCGGGTAGTTAAAATTGGACCCGTGAAGGCCTCTAATCTACAGTAGACAAATGAACAGTACAAGTAAACCTCATTGTTTAATGGACAAGCACTGTCTGCCTTGTTGTCTTTGTGGGCCTATACAAACAGCCATGATCTGACTCGTTAATACTTTCATCTGCAAAACCTCTGATCACATAGAAGCCTGAAATAAATGACTGAAGGATTTATTGTGAGAATGTGACACCCATTTACGCAACCAATGTGCTGTGAAAAGGTCTTTTCACAGTTCAGCCAGGATGACCATGTTTAGCTCCAGTGGTGGAAGTACAATTTTGAGCTACTTTTACGTGAGCATTTAATTATTTTTTAATACTTTACATTTTCTACTTTTTATTCCACTACAATTTGACATATTTTGTTACTAGTTTCTTTGCAGATTTGTATTATTAATGCAAAACCCATTATAAAAGAGCTTCTATTTTAAAAAGTATTTTGTACTTTTACACAATTTTGAATACAGGATGTTTACTTATAATAGTGTTTACATTGTTATACTTTTACTTAAGTAGCAAACCTGAGTTCAACTGTACTGTAGAAAGCGGAACCATGTGAGGGGGGGTTAATCCCCAGACGTCACTCACAGGGACAGAAGAGTGGGAATTAATGTGACACTTAAGGACAGTTGATTTCCCCAAAAGCAGTGAGAATCAATTTTTCAACATGCTGTCCTGACCCACATTGGCAGCCAACCCCCTCCTCCCCCTTTCCCTGCAGAGTATGTCAAATCCAGTCCAAGCGAGAGGCTTGAATAAATCTGCATTCAATTAACGGATTAGCCACTGTTTAAACATGGCTTCCTCTCTTTCCCCTCTAATCCTCCATGTGGGTGTCTGAATGACACAATGCACTATATGTCCCTGCGTTTGTATGGACATGGTCTGGTAGGATGATTGGAGTCAAGCCTAAGTTCAGTGTGCGGGTGGTGTCTGGCTTTAACCTTCGGTAGAATTTGTTACGATGTTTGCCATATTGGGATGGGGATTGTGGGAAAAGCTTGAATTCACCAGGTAAATAAATCATTGTGGACAGCTTGTTTGTTGTCTCTGAAAAAAAGCCAACTGAGGCAGAGTTGTCAATTAGATTGAGTGTCAGGCTTTAAATAAGTGTGTCTGCTGTTTTGTGAGCTTTCTTTCTCAGCTTTTTAGTTTTTACATAATACGAGGACGATGCGCTGATGCTGATTGGGAATGCATGCCTCTCTTGTTATGCAATACCTGTTATATCTGCTGAAGTACTTACTAATTTTCATAGTATTGTACTTGGAAACTTTCTGAGTAATGTTATCCGGGTTGGGCAGAAAAGTGAAGCTTTTGGTCATGCTTCACTTGACGCCACAATATATTTTATAAATGGTAAGACGGAATTCATTTCCCATTGGATTCCTCGTGACTCGCCTCACGGCAACCACAATTTCCCAGAATTGCATCTTTCTAGTTTATCTTTAGTTTTTTGATTGTAATATGGATTAGTCAGGCTGTCCCTAATCCCTAACATTAGAGGACAACCCTAATTCCCACCCTAATTTACAGTATAGAATAAGACAGAATAAAGCCATAATAAGAAATAATGTGTTTGTAATTAGAAATAATATGTTTTCATTAGACAGCAAACAAGCACAGTTATACCTTAATTATCCCTACATTATATTATAATTAGAAATCGAATAAGGGCTCGAAAAAACTGCGCTCGCCGACAAAAACGGCGATCTGCCGCAAGATCGGGCTGCTCGCCAAGGTTTTGCTCGCTTTGTGTGAAAAGCACTTCGAGAAGATCTGGCCGCGATTATATCGCTCGGCATTTTCTTCTCGAGAGTTTCTAGATATCTAGCAATTGATATTTGGCTCTGTCGCAAACTGGACATGCAGTATGAAAGAGGTTGCGTACCCTGAGAAGATCTGTGTTAAATGACTAGAACATAATGTATGGGTAATTAAGGTGTAAGTATAACTGTTTGTTTCTGTCTAATGAAAACATTATTTCTAATTACAAACACATTATTTCTTATTATGACTTTATTTTGTCTTATTCTATACTGTAAATTAGGGTGCTAGGCTCATTTTCCTACTTATATTGATCCCAAATGAGTCAATTAGGCAGAAATGTTTCCCCAGCAGAACCCAGCAGCCGTCATAGCATAGAGTGGAGCCTAATAAGCCTATCGCTTTTACACTATTTTTTTGGCGGTCAAAAGTTTGGGTCAAAAGTTTTTTCATGAAGGGTGTCACTAGGTGCCTTGGTTGTCCCACATGTGCCGCCACAGTCTCATAAATCACATTTTGGGGTGAGCATTCACACAGCACATTTTTTCCGGGACTCGGCAAAACACACAACAACAGCATAACATCTGTTTAGCAGAGCGTGGCGGCTCGTGTGGGAAAACAATGGCATGGATGTGTGTACAATGACAAATAATAACAGTAACAATAATAAATTGATAAAAAAAACACTTTTGATCTCAACAAATAGCGTAAAAGCGATAGGCTTATGGGATCCACTCTATGCTATGAGGACTGTTGGTTTCTGCTGTGGAAACTGCATGACAACAGGGGCATTTCTGCCTAATAGACCCTATGGACAGTCATTTGGGATCAATGTAAGTAGGAAAATGAGCCTAGGTGTTATTTAGTGAGGAGTTGTCCTTTAACATCACAAAAACTACCTTTCTACCAATCTTATCCCTAACCTTAACCCTAACCTTAACAAAAACTATGCCTAAACCTAACCTTACCCCTAATCTTAAGCATAAAAACTATGCCTAAACGTAACATTAACCCACTTGCTCATTTACTCATGCGAGAGGCCAGCAGCCGCAGAAGCAGAACAGAGAGAACATCAGACAGAAGGGGTGGGAGGTGAACAAATGCTATTGGCTGGAGACTCCCGGTGAGATTTGCCGGGTAGTGTATCCCCGCCCTTCTGGGGCATAGAATATCCGCGTTACCCTAACCCTAACACTAACCTTACTCAGACTAATGGGACCTCAGTCTACCGAGATTTCCCCCCTAAACGTAACCTTAAAACCACTCCCATCTGAGGCGAAACATCCTGAAAAGAGTGAGAGCTGGTTGACGACAGTCGTGGCTACTGCAGCTCACAGGCTCCCCATCCGTCATCCCATTTCCGGTGACTCCTATTGATTAAACATTACTGTGAGCTGTGACACCATTAATTCCCCCCACTGGGAGACGATTGCAAACAAAGGTGTGGAAATCAGTAAGAAAAAGAGAGAGAAAAAAAGGATTCTTCTCAAAGTAAAATGCTACTGATGGATTAAACATATGAACCCCAGTGTCCCTATACTGAGCATGTCACAACAATAGGTGAACATTTAGTGAAATTAATTTGCCCAAACAAGCCGATCTACGAGCTCACAACGCGGCGAAGAGATGTTTTATAGAGCGAAATAAGTAGTCCACCCCCTGGGACACCAGTCAACAAATGGTCGTGTTTATGGGATGGTGCTGAGCTATCCTGTCTGTCTGTCTGTCTGTCTGTCTGTCTGTGTGTGTGTGCGTGTGCCTGTGCGTGTGCGTGCATGTGCGTGCATGCGTGTGTGTGTGTGTGTGTGTGTGAGGTGAAATTCTTTAATCACCATGCCAATGTTAATGGAGCCTGCTGCCCAAGCCCTCAAGTAGAACGGCCCTTCAGCTTTTCAGTAACAGCTAATTAATAGGGCCCCTGTCTACATCCCAGGATGCTGTTAAAAGTGTGTCACATTCAATTTATTTCTCCAATAAGATAACCCACGGTGTGAGAGATGGTGGCCTTGCGCACGCTCCTGAATACACCCGCAGCCACTGTAGACGCACACAAAACCTGCACCAAAAGACCCACGTTGGCCTACACACACAGTGCACCCGCATGAACGTGTGATAACTTAACACATCCCCATGCACATCCGAGCACACATGCCACAAATACACCATGACATCTATCCATATGCTCACATTTGCGTAAACCCACGCTCACGCACGCACGCACACACGCACGCACGCAAGCACACACGCACACACGCAGTGGCGACACAAGGGGGGGAAAAGTGGGACTGAGTTACCAGGGCCCAAGGAGTATCTTTTATACTTTAGCTATTGAAAAATAGCAGATATACAAGCTCACAGTGCGGCACTCAGCTTGTAGATCTGCTATTTTTGAAAAGTCATGAAAATGTGTGCAAATCTTTGAATATGTATTTTTTAAGCAAACATTTGTAACTAAAATTTTGCTTCTGGGGTCCCCTGGAACTAAATATTTTGAGATGGGGGTCCGTGACCAATACATATCATTTTGGGGGTCCTTCACGTGAAAAGGTTTGGGCACCACTGACATAGAAACATATTTTTTTCAAAAAACCTTAGAAGGATTTGAAATATTCAAAGGAGTTTTCACGATAAAAAAAAATAGCAGATCTACAAGCTCGCAGCACGGCACTCAGAGCGTGTATATCTGCTATTTTTCAATAGTTAAAGCACGAAGTGAATCTTTGTACCCAGGGCCCAGAATTTGGTGCGACACCCCTGCAAGCATGCACGCACACACGCATCCCTACGGTCCTACAGACGGATCTCTTGAGCTGTGGCTGACATCATGTACTTAGCGTGTCATACAGATGTCACGGCGATGTTGTTCACACAGCCAGTGAGTGTGCGGTGAGGTATGAATGACAGGAGGGCTGAAATGAATTCCTCAGTCTGCCACAGCCGGGCGGACCGTTTCACGCCCCCGCAACCCCATGAATTACTGAGATAAGTGGCTTTTCACGGTTGCCCTGTGTGTGAGCGCGAGTCTACGCGCACCGCAGCATGTGCAGAGCTCCTCGGCAGATAAGAGAGGCCTTTATCACCACGGCTGGCTGATAAAAGATGTTCTGCGGCTCCTCATTCCGCGCAAAACACATGGGAAAACGAGAATAACACTGCATGTTTGTGAATGCCAACTTAAGCGCTTAAAGCTGCGGCGAGTTGTACCCGTTCAAAAGCGGAAATTGTTGTGCAGACAAGGCAGACTAATGGACACAGTAATGGGGGCTAATGAAGCATTCATCAGCGGAGATAATCTGGTGACTCAGTGTGGCGGTATTGGTAATACGGATGACGCGGGAGAAGGTAACCCCATCATGGCAACACATCTGTCCACCCACCGCATGCAGCCAGCCCCCCACGGAGACAACTAGTCCAATTAATTACTGACCTTTGGGTTCAGGGCCAATTACGCTGCATACAAAGACACCGCACTCCACTGGTTCCTGCGGCAGGACCGACGCAGCAACCTGTGTTAACCTCAGTGTTAAAGGACAACTCCTCCCTAAATCACTTCTAGGCTCATTTTCCTACTTATATTGATTCCAAAAGACTATCCATGGGGTCTATTAGGCAGAAAAGCCCCTGTTGTCTAGTTTCCCCAGCAGAACCTAGCAGATCTCATAGCATAGAGTGGTGCCTATAAGCCTATCATTTTTACACTATTTGTTGTGGTCAAAAGTGTTTTTATTTTTCATGAATGTGTTACTAGTTGTCATTACAAACACATCCATGCCTTGGTTGTCCCACACAAGCCACCACAATCGCATAAATAATGTTTTGGGGTGAGCATTCGGCAAAAGTGCCAATCAAAGTGACTGCACTGGCCAATCACAGGGCATCTTTTCCGGGACTTGGCAAAACACATAAAAGCATAACATCTGTTTAGCAGAGTGTGATGGCTTGTGTGGGACAACGATGGCATGGATGTGTTTGTGACAACTAGTACCACATTCATGAGAAATAAAAACACTTTTGACCACAACAAATAAAAGCGATAGTTGTACGTAACGGACCCATAGTGGGGGTTTTCTAGACTTTTATTTTGAATGGGTTTCCTGCCCAAAGTCAGGTCTCTGAGACTTATTTTGAAAGGCTTCCTGCCTACAGGAACTTGTGAGCCTGAAATTGTGTACTGATTAATGAGATCAAGTTCACCTGGTGTCGACACCCAGGATGGGCTGAAGATGCAAGCAGCAAACTTTTAAAGGGACTTGGTGGTTGAGGATCGAGGGACAGCACAATGTTTTAATACGGAACGGACGGTCAAGGAAACATGGCCAAACGGAAGGAAGGACGGAAAATATGAAGGACATTTGGAACAATGGGACATGTCATGGTCAAGGGACATTTAGCGCCCAGCTGGAAGGGGAACAAGGTGACTGTTTATTGTTTGTCAAACTTGTATTGTTCACCGTTCATTTCTGATCTTATCGTTGGTTTTATTGTCTGAGGTTTATTTCATTTCTATGTGGTTTATGTATGATAAGTAATGTTGCTATGGGTTTTATGTAAAATGTATTGATGCAATTTGATGGATTATTGATTTATGTATTTGTTTGTTCCCATGCAGTTTTCACGTTGAGACACCAAATAAAATGTTAAACTCATCAGTCGAGCTTCACCCTTTGTTATGGCCTGCTGGGTCCGCTACAATAGTCTTTATAGGCTCCACTCTATGCTATGAGAGCTGCTGGGGAAACTTGACAACAGGGGGATTTCTGCCCAATAGACCCAATGGACAGTCTTTTGGATCAATATACTGTATGTACGAAAATAAGCCTAGAAGTGATTTAGGGAGGAGTTGTCCTTTAAAGCTGTACTGTGGAAGCTGCTCAACTAGTGGTCAGTAGCGGTATTGCTTTTTTCGGCCGGAGTCGCCGCGGCGCAGACCACCGCGGCCGTCGCGAGCACCTCCGCCTCGCAGATACGATTCCGTAGAGCCGTCTCCCATCATTTTTAGACCAGAATTGAGGGAGTAGCAAGCAAGATTCCTTCACCAATGTAAACACAGTTGCTGAGGGAAGCTACTTCCTTTAGAGACAGCAAGACTCGCTGTGATTGGCCGGTGGTGTATGATCGGCGCTGTGATTGGCCGGTAGTGTATCATGTGGGAGATGACATCATTTTGCCGGGAAATTCTCCCCCCCTCACAACTCATAGAAAACATATAAAGAGAAGGCTTCAGAAGCTGAAAATAACAGAGTGGGGGTTCTAAAACTTTAGCGATTTAACAGTTAGGACAATTTTAAGATTTGTTTTATAAAAAAAGTTACATGGTATAACTTTAATATGAGGCTTCATCTGCTGTGTACTGTCAAAGCATTCAAAGCACGCTCTACTCTCTCACAGGCTCCTTCTCGGATAGTGGTACAAATTTTGACTAGAGGGAACTCCTTGTGTTTTGAAAAACAGACAAAATAAAATGAACTGAAATGCATGCACACAAAAGAAGATGAGAGACAGAGATAAATAGCGTGCACTTGACATGAGGACCCCATAATTAGATTGTTGTTGTTGTTTGTTTGTCTTTGCCAGGTATGAAATCCATTTGTTGCTTAGTATGTCAAAGATTATGACAGGGCTCTTTAATGGAGAATTGAATCAACTCTTCTCCCACCAGGAACACACAAAGAGACATAACCCAAGTCAAATACCAAAATATATTACAACATTATGGCATACATGCATGCATACATACATAGATGTATGTATTACATGTTACATTACATACATACATACATGCATACATATACACACACACACACACACACACACACACACACACACACACACACACACACACACACACACACACACACATACACACACACACACATACATAATTTCTGAATATGCAGTTTAAGTACATTTAGCATTTTCTTTTTATAACGTTTATTTACCCAGGGAAGGTGCTGAGTGCTAGTGCTCTTTTACAGCAACAGCCCTGCGCAATTTTGCAAGGGTGTGTTTAAAAATTGAAAAGCCGGTTATAATTCATGCGTGTGCAGGGAAGAACAGGGGTATGAACAGAATGGTAATATTCCCAGAACGTGAATCAAAAACTAAGAAACGTAGCCTAACCGTAAAGCTGATGCTGAGCCATGGCAGATTTGCACGCATGCACAATTATGTGATTGTTTTCATGTCAGATCTGTTGTGTGTGAAACATTGAGCATGCAATTATTGACTCACTTCCAGCATATCAACATCAATCATGTCTCTCTCTCTCTCTGTGTGTGTGTGTGTGTGTGTGTGTGTGTGTGTGTGTGTGTGTGTGTGTGTGTGTGTGTGTGTGTGTGTGTGTGTGTGTGTGTGTGTGTGTGTGTGTGTGTGTGTGTGTGTGTGTGTGTGTGTGTGTGTGTGTGTGTGTGTGTGTGTGTGTGTGTGTGTGTGTGTGTGTGTGTGTGTGTGGCATGTGTGTGTAGCAGTGTCTGTAACCTTTGAGTAGTACAGATGGTGTGCATGCGTGCGTGCATGTGTGCGTGCGCGCCCAGTCTCTGATGACCTGTTTGATTGTGCTTTGCTCTGAATCCAGGCGGGTGTTCTTTGAGGTGCCATCAGAGCAGCCTCTTATCATCTGGTGGAGGCAGAGCATGAAGCACTTCATTAAAGCCACAGAGAGCTCCCAGGTGTTTGTTTGAATGGAAGGAGATGTGTTGGACAGTGAGCGTTGATCCTTTCTGTGTCTTGTCGCTGCATTTAGAAGCTAAGGGCTATAGAGGCTGATTCATGTCTATGTGACCACAGAGAAAGAGCGAACAGGTTGTCAAATGATGGTCGGTCGCTTATATTATTTATTGGGATTTATTTTTAGATGCTTGTGCTTATTTGTTTTCTGCCATTATAGTAGTATTTGGCTGTGATTTTGCATTTTATATTTTTACTTTCCAGAAACAGTATGGAAAACAACTCAGCAGTAGTTTATTTGTTATGAACTGCAGACTAAAAAATGTAATACCACGCTATATTTTAAGCATATTGAATATGAGGAAAGAACTTGGTGTGCTGGATGCAGCATTTAGTGACTCTTCCGCCCATATTCCGCAGCCATTTGGATGAGATGGAATTTGAATTGCAAAATTAATACTGTAGAATAGATCATGTACTATCAATTTCTTCCAAAACTAGTAAGATGCATTGCCTCAGGGGCGACATGCCCGCGCCAATTCTTGGCCATCTGGCCAGTGATGTATATCGGACCAGTTACCCATATATGGAGACCCCTGCATGATAGTCAACAATGTTAAGTCAAAACATGCCCATATATGGGCATTACCAATATGAGCATTCCCAGATATGTCCTTAATATTGATGACATTGGGACAGGGATCTCCATATATGGGCATAAAACCTATGTTAAGGGATCTCCATATATGGGCTAAGGGGGGGTACCCTAACAGGGCATCATCTGGGAAAGCACATACGGTATATGGACATTTTATTTATTTTATCCTTTATTAATATACCCATATACATACAGTATATGGACTTAATATTAACGTTTTCGGGGAAGGTAGGGTGTAAATCAGAGTAAATAAAGCAGGCTCTTGGGCCAGTTAGGGCCTGGGATTGATGACATTAGAAATCTGACTGACTGACACAGTATGGATATCCAGGGTTTGATCTTTGATAAGGTGACATCACTTCCTGCACTGACTGAACAGACAGACAGACGGAGACAAGCTACGACATTTCTCATGGTATACTGCGACCTTCGGTCGCAATTACAAGTGATTATTACCTGCAAAGTTGGTGAGAATCCATCCATTTTTATTTACAGACAGACAACATAATCTATTTGACAGCATTAATGACCTTATTTGAATGCCTCTTTCATAGTGAGATGAACACTTAACCGAGCGCGTAGACACACTGACAATCCGATAAGACTGAGCCTGCCCTGGGGCACAGTGAGTGAATATAATGTGTCTCATTAACTGAAGGTACACAGCACTTGAAATCAATAGGCACATTTCCATGCTCCAAAAGACAGACAGAGATAAAGTCTTTGAGGGAAAATAACAGAAGAAAATCAAAGTCTAGGCTTTTTTGTTGTCAGCCAAAATATTAAGAGGAAAATGGCCTGAGTTGAATTTGGATCGGGAGTCTGTTTGATGCTCAGGCAAGATTCATGTTCAACTAATTAAAATCCATTTGACTGATGCTTAGTTTACACAATTAAAACAATACAATGAAAGATGGAGTGTATGGGAGCGTGTAGTGATTTGTCTTTGACATCTACAGAAGACCTTAATGGCTACATAATTGTGAAGTGTGGTGATGCGGCCCGTGGAGACAGAGTGAGGGAGGGGAAGAGAGAGAGAGAAGGAGAGATTGATCCGTATATTAACTCAACTTCTGTGCAGATATTTCAAACTGAATTACTTTGGCTGGCTCCAAAAAGAAAACCGTCAAGACATAACAAAAATGGTCTGTATTGATGTCATGAGTGCACGTGTTGCTTAAAGAGGTGGTACGTGCCATAGTACTTTTTCTGTTTTGTATGTGTCTGACCTAAAGGTGTGGTTATAATTAGGGCTGGGCGATTAATCGATTTTAAATCGAAATCGGATTTTTTTGTTTGGAAGATTTAAAATAAATGAAAATCGTCAAATCGATTTTCACTTCAATTAGGGTAATTCTGGTGGACATTGTGGGCCCCTCAATGCTAAATTGTTTATTTTTCCAAAAATGCAAAAAAGGGAAAAGGAATTTGGATATCGGCAGGTAAAATATATTATGATTTGAACATTTAGGAAAAATAAGCCAATTAAACTTTGAAGTTACCGGTTACCTTTCAGGATGACATTTGTTTAGTCAATAGCAGCGGAACATATTGTGAAAGTTGTTACTTTATTAATCACCAAATTGAAGATTTTTGAAACAATATATTCTTTTTACCCAAAAAATCGGAATAGAAAATCGATTCTTCTGATAAATAAATATGGATTTTATTTTTAGGCCAAATTGAACAGCCCTAGTTATAATATGCAAATATGTCTTCCCTGCGTATTTTTGGTTACTCCCATGAAAGCCTCTGAGTCAAAAGACATAATGACATCATAATATCATCCCCTCCCCTTTTTACCATTCAAAAACACTGTGGGTGTGGCAAACTTCAGCTGCGTCAAAACCACCCACCTGACAACCAGACATACTTAATGAGCAGGTGGGTGTGGCCACATAAAAACATAATTGTTACACTTTATGTACACTTTTATGAAAAGGATCTGTGTGTGTGTGTGTGTGTGTGTGTGTGTGTGTGTGTGTGTGTGTGTGTGTGTGTGTGTGTGTGTGTGTGTGTGTGTGTGTGTGTGTGTGTGTGTGTGTGTGTGTGTGTGTGTGTGTGTGTGTGTGTGTGTGTGTGTGTGTGTGTGTGTGTGAATGAGCATGCACTGAGTTAGAACAGAGTGCCATCATGATGTATCTGGGCCGGCCACCTGTCTGTGAGGCTGACAGGGGCGTTTTCTAATCTGACAGGTAATCTGCCCAGCAAGACACGGTGACAAACGACTCACAGTGCCACCACCACCTTCCCTCTGCTCCCGTCTCGGGGCAGGATTGAATCAGCCAGCCACATCAGCCCTCAGGTAACAGCAGAAATCTAATAGGAGCTTGGTAGTGTTCTAGCAAGTGCACATGTGCTGCATTGTTATGGCAACCTGTAGGCTGATTTACTGTCTGGATCAATGTCCTCGTTAGTGTAGATAAATGGTCTGCGTTTACGGTCTGCGGGCGCATACCAGTATGATCGCCTTTCCATCTGTGTTGTTCTGTTGTGTGGGTGTGCGTAGTGAGAGTGAGAGAGAGAGGTACAAAAACAAGAAAGAAACTGAAACTGAGAAAATATTGTGTCGTAAAGGCTGTACAGCAGGGGTCTTCAACGTTTTCAGGCCAAGGACCCCTTAGTCAAGAAAGAGATGAAGCAGGGAGAGAGAGGGCGAGATCATTTAGCGACCTACAACTGGGTTGCAACCTGGTCGGTAATTTTCACTGACTGGGTCGCGCTCTACCGACCTGGTCGGTAAATTTAGCAACCCAGTCAGTAGATTTAGCGACCCAGTCGGTAGATTTAGCGACCCAGTCGGTAGATTTAGCGACCCAGTCGGTGAAAACTACCGACCAGGTTGCAACCCAGTTGTAGGTCGCTAAATGATCTCGCCCCTACTGAGCAGGGACCCCCCACAACCCATAGATACCATATAGTTTCATCGTTTGACAGCACAATCATCAGTGTATTTTGGGTTCATGGTAAAGTTGTGTTTCCAACTATTTAACAACTTGAACCGTCAATACTTAATAAACTTGACCTATCACTCTGTACTTACTTTCCCCCCTCTACACGAAACCTCTTTGCCAAAAATCGCAGATCTACAAGCTCACAGTTGTCAGCTTGTAGATCTGCTATTTTTGTCTAAAGTTCTCCGAATATGGACGCTAGGGTTCAACTGGTTAATATAGAAAAGAAGTAAAAAAAAAAAGCTATCACACAAAGATTTGGAGGACCCCCTGTAGTAACTCTGAGGACCCCCTAGGGGTCCCGCCGTCCCGGACCCCCTGTTGAAGACCCCTGTTGTACAGTATGTGTACAGGCAATGTGTGGCGTGAACACTGAACCACTGCAATGGTGAGTTCATCCCTGGATTTTCTTTCAATCCACCCCGCGAAAAGCACAAGCGTTACCTCATAAAACACACAAAGCAACGATCCGCCTGATAGCTGCGGCATTTGGAGACTGGGCGCATGCAGCGTGCCAGTGGGTGCTTGTCACCATGCATGCAGCCTCGGTACGGTAGTGCTCCTATGTGGGAATGGAAGGGCTCATGTCATGCAAAATGGAAGAGGGGCTTGGCATTTGTACATTCCACAGTTAAGTGCATGAGGTAATGTGATGTGAGCCACTGAGGACTTGTAAAGGAATCAGGTCCCATTAATTCCAGTACTTTTACTTCTACTCCACTACATCTTTTGAGGCAAATATGGTACTTTTACTCCACTACAATTATTAGAAAACTTTAGTTACTACCGGTAAATATTTTGCAGGAATAAATTATTATATCATGAAACATACAGTAACCACTTTAGCCCTATTTTATACACAGGCTATTTGAAATTAGAAGATCTACAAGCTCACAACACGTTGCATTGTGATTCGAGGACTAGTCCCTCTTTTTTTTTTATTATATCTGTTTATGTTTAAAAATCTTAAGTACAGGCAAATCTACAATAGAAAATGTTTACAAAATATACAGATACAATAAAATACAAATACAATCATCACTATCGAATAAAGACGGACAAAGACAACCATACAAGAATTAAAATAACAATAAAGGAAACAAAACAAACAAAAACGAACCAGACGAACTACAGAAAGACTAGTCCCTCTTTTAAAGTAAAGCGTATAATGTCAGATTTGATCAATGAACCAATCATTACATATTAATGTTGGAACAAATGGTATTAATCATAGGTGTAGTCTATAGTGACAATCAGGAAATGGCACAATAGAGCAGAATAAGAGGAAGTAAACTAAGTTTATGGAAAAAGATCTTATCTTATCTGTAGCTAGTGGTCAGAGAATAGTGCTTTATAGTGGTACTCTTTGTAACAGGAAGATGACTAGCCAGCAAACTGTTTATCAAGTTTGCATTATCCTACTGCATACTAGTATAAGGTATACAAGCATGTTAGTAACAACCAGTAAGGCTCCCTAATCGGGAGACACTTATCTCCACAAATAGGGCAAAAATGTGTTTTGCCAAAATCTTCCAAATCTGTAGGAGCAGTGTCCAAAAATGTGTTTTTAAAAATTGGCCTGGAGGTGGCGCTATATGGGAGAGATTCATGTTGATGGGATGAGTGTAGACATATAATAGCAATACATTTTTTTCTATTTCCAGAGCACTGCCGTGTAGCTGCGGTGTCGATGTGCGATGCGGTGACGCTTGACACAGCAGTTATGGTTGCCGCTCTGAGAAATCAGTCTCTTCTCTATGAAAATGTCTGCAATATTGCATTTGTATGCATAGAGACGGATAACTTACGGACGGACTACATAAACATTAACTTTCATCCCGGAATGCCTATTTTGGGCTCGTCATTATCAGCAGTAAATAAATGAATAAATAAACCACAAATATCGAAAATAGTCCATCTACAACAGAGGTGTATAAACTTTTTTCAAAGGGGGCCACATTAGAAAATATTAAAACCCAAGGGCCGACTATCTCCTGACATAATGTAGCCTACTTTCGGTGGGACCATAACAGTCACATACCTACAGTACATACAGATTCTATTTAACTGTCATCATCAATATTTAATTAATGCTCATTTGTCAGGTGTCTGCTCTGAACAAAACACAAATAACTCATTATTTCACATTACCAAATGTAACCAGACATGCAAGGAAAAAAGTACAATATAATTGCCTTTCTTTGACCTCTTCAGAATGAGACAACAGTGAACAATAGCCTAGCCAGCTAGACATCCCAACCCATGTTAAAACAAGGAGGATACTGCAGTTAGTTATCTAGATGCATTGATATCTAGGCTGGCCCCAGGATAAATGAACAATGCTGACAAATTATACTATGGGAAAAGTGTTTGATGGTGCTGGTGGGCCTTTTATAATACAATTTAGGAATGAAGCTGAGGGCCGTATAAAATGTGATCCTCGGGCCGCATTTGGCCCCGGCCGCAATTTGGACACCCCTGATCTACAAGCTGACTCACACGGTGCACACATTTGTAAATAAGCTTGTAGATTGTGAGCTCAGTTTGTTGCAGTTTGCGTGATGCTTTATTTCAACCTTTGTCAAGTGGAAGGAGAAAGGCATCATGGAAAGCAGCCTTGTACTGTATAACTCAGAATTAATCCAAATTGTGCATTCAACGGAGCTGTTGTATAATGTGATCAGAATCCTGTTGCTGCTCTGCGCGTTTTATCGCAAGGCAGCCGCCCAGCCAGACAGGCATAATCCATCAGTTCATTTAATGACAAAGCCATTACTAAATCTAGGCCCTGATGCAGCAGTCCCCTCCCCTCCTCTCCCTCCTCTCTCTTCAATCCTCTCCAGCTCTCCTCTCTAAAGGCTTCTCATTTCAGACACGACTCCATCGTTCTCTCGATAAACAGTATGACAGGAGAAAGAACTTGACTGGAGGCTATCTGCTCCAGTGTAACAATGCTGCCTCCTGGTTTGAATTAAAAGAGGCTAATGCTTAACAAAGAGCTACTTTTCTGTTGATAAGGCTTCCTAGTGTTGATATGTTTTTAGCAGGATTAGTCCAAATATTCATTTGTGTTCCTTTAGACGCCTTAAATGTTCCTTGGCATTCTTACAGCATTCATCCTGCTGTCAGATTGGTTATCTTAATTTACATACAGTATATGGATATATGAATGTATGGCAATGAAATGAGGCGGGACAATTTGAAGCCAAAGTGTTTCCAGGTGGCACGCTGTGATTTTTAAGATGGGTGGAATAATTGGATGTATTATGAAATCATAAAAGATTCATTGCAGTGGCTTCTGCAGGAAATGGGATGAGAGAGACAGAGCTGTTTATTCGAGCTATGATGTACGGGTTGAAATCAGGACACATTGAGAGCTCAGGGTCTATTTGATCTATAAGCTCACAACGTGGATGTGTATATGAGCTTGTAGATCTGCTATTGTGTAAGGGTTTCAACACCATCATACAACAAAATATAATTCAGGCTTTTATGTATCATCTGGAGGAGCGCTAGATGTGTGTGGGGGGGGTGTATTGTGGTACAGTATATGTTACTGACATAGAGGAGTGCTTGGGGGCAGTTGGAGGCTGGAGGGGGGTTAAGTTACAAACAGTTTATCCAAGGTTGCTGATAAGTAGAATTTGGGTCTGGTTTGATCTCTGTTCATCACTGCCCCTCACAGCCATCCGTAGAGAAACATGACAGAGAAGCTATAAGCAGACACACACAAACACTCACGCAGAGGAAATTACTCCAAAACCGCACCATAAGATAGATAGACCTTTATTAATCCTGTGGGGGAAACCCAGTTGTAACCCAGGTCATTTAGCCTGGTTACCAGTGACCCAATGAATAAATGAATATGAATATTCTGTCTGAAGTATGAAGAGGAGCAAGTCTACCTAACTTGATTTGTCCTGTGAAGACTGACAGGTGAACTCCCAATCAGTCTAACCCCCTCAAGACTGGCTGATTGAATTCCCTCCAATCAGACAACACCCCTCACCTCTGCCCCGCCCTCTCCCTCTCTGCCCCTGCATGCACTGTGAATCCATTCATTTCTCACAGAACCACCTGCACTACAGGAGAGAGACACACTGAGTGACAGAACTCATTTGATTGATAAACTGATCAGAAATAAATATAGAAGCCACTCAGACAGCACACACACACCTTGCCATCATCTCAGCGTTCCAGAGAGGGCTGAGAGTTTGATTCCAATTACTTTGGTGAGTTGCTACAAACTTTGGTTGGCTACAGCTAAACAGCCATGCAGTGGTTAGCAGCTAATTGGCAAAGCCTTTGAAGTCCAGCACATTGCCTTTGATGTTAGCTCAAATGTTTGGCTAGTAGCATAGCAGACTGTTCCAAGCTAATCTACCTGGTTGACTACATGGGATACAGTTTGCACTGTTAAAGGAACTTGATTATTTTATTTCACCGATGTAGATGGCTGTGTGCTGCTTTTATTTAGTTTTTGCCCAATATTAGCCTTTGATAAAATAGGCTGCTGAGTGAGCATATTTTCATTTCATTTTCTAGTGTGTGCTGGGTTTGCCCTCTGTCTGCACCACCAGTCCTGGTGGTTAGAGGGGCATTCTATTTGGATGCCATTGGTGAGAGAACTTTATACAATGCATATTTTATTATTTTCATGATAAGAATACTGTATTGTATTTTATTATTTTCACTTTATGAGAACTTTGGAAAAAGAGATTGCATTTTATTTTTGTTATTTGAAAGACACCGGTTTTGAATATCTGCTAATTGTAGTTTTTCATGTGGACCTGTATGCTTGCATACAGGTCAGGTTTTATTCCTGGATGAGAATGTCTGGATGACTAGGTCTACCAAGGGTGGCGAGCTTCCAACCCAGGATTCGACGGATTGCATGCGAAGAGGATCTTTTTGTTTTTCCCTTGGAGACTCTGGATTCTGTGGTTCTGCCAGTGTGGTAGGACAGAACTGAACTGACATTCACAGAACTGAACTCATACAGTAGAACTGAACACAGAGCTGAACTCTGCACCATACACCTCCCTTTACACTACACTTCACAGTGCAGTTTGATATCAGTGGACTCAAGCACATACAGTACACACCTCCGTGGTACTGTACCTTTGGGTTTATTTATTGACAAGGGATTGAAGTGTATTGTTCATTTGATTTGAGAGTAATTGTGAATTCATTTAATGCTGTATTTGGTGACTAAGAGTTCATGGATCAATAGTTCATAAATATTCATACTTACTATACAGTTAAAAAGGATATTTACAATTAAAAGATAAATAGGAGTTAAAAAGATAAATAGTATCTACAGTTAAAAGGATATTGACTAAAAGATACTTACCAGGGTGCACCCGCAGATAAGAATTCATAGGTTAAAACCCATAGGATTCAAAGACTGAACTTAAAGGGTATTTCACTCAAAATATTTTAAGGGTTCAACCTGAAAGGTATTTTGGTATCATTTGATACCACGTGGTGACTACAAGTTACGCATTCATTATTGAGCTCATTTGTACTGTCTATGTCTGTTGTTTATGTGTTTTTGGTACCATTCCCTATTTTTATTTTCTAATACAAGCTAGCTTCTTTATTATTGATACATACTGGTCTGGTCTCAATTATTTACTCATTTAATCCTCCAGAGTCGAACCTTACCCATTCACTAGTCCAGGATTAATGCCTTATATGGTAGTGGTCTTTGCAAGTCTATTACACAGGTGTTACGTGCTACACAGTCACCAGAGGCTGTACACCAGTTAAGTTACATGTAAGCTACTGCAAGAGTAGCAATACAAAGGGAACTTGGGGTCAGGGGAAGAATAGCCTCGGAAACCCAGGCATCTTTTGGCGATCGGAAGAAAAAGAAGCCTGGGTGATCGCGTTATGATCACTGTTGCTAGCACTGTTGGAGGAAGTGTAGAATTTCCCTAACCAATCAGAGTGCAGAGAACGTCACACCGAATGTGTTGACGTCATGACGCAGCAGCGTTCTCTGCGCTGAGCAGAGGAGCAGAGGGGGGAGGGGGGAGGAGAACACATGATATTGGCTGGAGACTTGCGGAGAGACTCACCGCGCCCGCCCATCTGCCTACACAAACAGGTCTGCGTTAGGTTAGAGTGGGGGAAGAATAACATCACAAAAATCAATAATGAACAACCTACACTAGTATACGCCGTGACCTACAGTATACAATGGCCTGCACTATGCAAAACAAAATGCTCACAGCATCCCGACCAAAGCACACCTTGTTGTAAATCCTCATTGCTACTGGCACAAAGGACATGCAAGGTCTCATACATTTCCACTCGAGGTAGCAGATGAATGTACTCATCATAAAGTTAATACACACCAATCTCACAATTTAATCAATGTTTTATATTATATAAAATATATTTTGACACAACATTCAGAGAATATTCCACCACTGTGCCCCAGAGATGCCCCACATGCCCCTAATGTAAAAATGCCCCTGGTAGGGAGACTCGTCATTTGCCATTGTCAGATCCATGGCAAGGACTCTGCTTGGTTCAAAGAGGAGCAACGCACACCAGTCCTTTTGAAATGCTGGTCAATGGTAAAACACATTAAAAACAACAAAGAGTGTCCGCACACTTGCTTGCAATGCCACAACGTTTATTGGAGACTAGAGAACTATAAGAACATGACCATTATTGTTCTCTGGTCTTTAATAAATGTGGCATCACAAGCTACGAGTGTGTGGCGACTTTGTTGTTTTAAGGACTCTGCTTGAACAACTGCCTCTGTGTTGAGTATTTCAAGATTCAAGATTTGTTGTGTTGCCATTGTCTTTGCCAGTTTGAATACTAAAGGCTACTGAATCCCTCCTGTAGATAATAGTTTGACATATTTTTACAATCTATTGGTTAGGGTTAGGATTCCTTTGTCACTGTGACATCACATGATATCACAGGTGACACCACCTATGTAAAAGTCCATATATGGGTATTCCCCAGAATCTCTTTTATGTCCATACTGTATATGAAGATCCCTGATGTCATCAATATATCACTGGCCAGATGGCCAAGCCATTTGCCCATATCTGTGTGGCTGGTTCAGAAAGGGATCTCCATGTATGGGCATAAAATATAGTGTATGCATATGGATACATATTATTATTAATAAAGGATAAAATAAAATCCATATCGGGAATTCCCAGAAACAAAATCCGTTTTATGCCCATATATGGAGATTTCTGATGTCATCAATCCCAGGCCCTAACTGGCCCAAGAGCCAGGCTTTACTCTGATTTACACCCTACCTTCCCCGAAAACATTAATATTAAGTCCATATATGTATATAGATATATATTAATAAAGGATAAAATAAATAAAATGTCCATATACAGTATGGGCATTCCCAGATGATGCCCTGTTAGGGTACCCCCTTATGCCCATATATGGAGATCCCCAGGCATCAAGCCCAGGCCCTAACTCGCCAAGGCCCTGCTTGGCTTTACTAATTAACATAGGTTTTATGCCCATATATGGAGATCCCTGTCCCAATGTCATCAATATTAAGGACATAATCTGGAATGACCATATTTGGTAATGCCAAATAAATGGGCATGTTTTGACATAACATTTTGTTGACTATCATGCAGGCATGCAGGGGTCCCCAAATGGGTAACTGGTCCGATATACATCACTGGCCAGATGGCCAAGAATTGGCGCGAATCGCATGTCGCCCTGAGGCGTCTTACTAGTAGTTGTTATAGTTGTTTAATTCCCCAATTGAACAGAATTAGACTAAATATCTAATATCTACCACCCGTGGGTTGTAAAGAATTTATGACACCTAATTAGGTCTTGTCAGCTTATTAGGCATGGGGTATGTTCATCATTATGAGGCTCATCGCATATTAATTATGAACCTTATTGTGTGTCTTTCAGTATTAGTAAAAAAAAATACTAAAAGTTTTTTATATAAAACAGTATTAGCATACAGTATAAGCATATAAAGCATATAGTCTCTTTATATCAACATGTTTCCGACAACTAGTGTAATAGTGTTCCTTGAGGCATTGTCCATTACTATTGCATGTTTTCAGCTGACTGCAGCACTGTACCCTCAGGCTCATGCATGTCTGAATTATCAAGTGGTATCTTAGGCTAACAAGGAATGAATGCAATGCAAGCATTTAGGCACATGCAGGCTAGATAGTGTGTGGTGGTGATAATGATGATGATGATGTTTTGAGGTCATTACTGGATATTCCTGTAGCCATTTCAGATACAGGTTTTGTTAGAACATTTCATGTTTCACTGCTCTACTCAACAATTTAAAAAATAACTGTACTGCCTGACTAATGCGCATTGCGTAATTTATACTTGGTTGCGTCAATTGGGTATGGCAGGGGTATATGCAGCTGCCATACCCTGGGTCCAGGGGGGAAAATAAAAGTTACTTTTAAATATAAATCCATGGATATCGCTTTTTCTTTGTCTATCTGTTCTGGTTATTATGTTGTTAAATTACAGTAGAATAACTGCAAATGCAAAATTTAACAAAATGGTCACTTTAACAAGGTATTATAATGATATTGTCCACACTTGTATTCTCCCCATCTTGACAAGATGGTATATTCCCAGGTTCAGCAGGTCAGCTGCACAGGTGCAATGCATTATTGTTAATTGTGGCACGTTTACTAACATGCCAAGTTTAGCTGCACTTGAACAACCGTTCTAGGCTGCCATATCCAGCCCAAGAAACCGTAGAAACGAGGGAAAACATAGAATGTACTTCTTAAAATAAATATATCATGCCTGTTGCTAAGGTATTACAACATGACTGGTGTCTTGCACATGCGCTTCACACGCGTGCAAGACACCAGTCATGTTGCCATACCATAGCTTTTTCTGAACTGACGCCACTGGTTGCACTCCATGTTGCAGACCGAAAATAGCTGATCTACAAGCTCACAATTCCCTGCGGTGCAACGCGTTGTGAGCTTGACGCTTGTATATCAGCTTTTTTAGATGTGCGACACCATTCTGTAGCCATGTATAAATCAGGCTTAAGTACAACAGCAACAGAGTGCTCATTGTTATAAAGATCGCAGCATTGCAGTTGAAGGTATGCTCTCTGTTATACCTACTGTATTGTCACAAAGAAAGGCATAGCCTGAACAAATGGTTATTATGAATGTAACCTCTCTTCCCTGAATGAAGGTCCATAGAGATTTCATGAAGAGATTGAGTGATGAGGGCCTTTTAATAATGCCTAAAGCTGAAGCCAATTAAAGCTGTGCATCGGGCTGCGGTCTCCCCTGTGATATATGTCAGACCATTTCTGGTTAATTTCCCCGGACCTTTAAAGTTATGAATAGTCTTAAAAGTACTTATATTTTTTTTAACAAAAAAAAAAAGCAATTACATATTTTTCTCATATCTATTCTACATGCAATCTCAATTTCTATTTTTAATTTATATTATAGACTAAAATGGGGTCCGCAACCCAAAATGTTGAAAGAGCCATATTGGACCAAAAAAAAAACTAAAAACAAATCTGTCTGGAGCCGCAAAAAATTAAAAGCCTTATATAAGCCTTATAATGAAGGCAACACATGCTGTAAGTGTCTATATTAGCTATATTAGCCTACTATCAAAATGACTAAGTAGGCTACAAATACATAATGAGCATTCATGATTAAATGTTTATTTTCCCTGCAGCACATCCTGGAGAGAATGTATTCTACACATTTTTACAGCATTGGAAAACATTGAGAATGTTTGTGTCATGTCTGTCCTCCTACAGAATCCATATTAAAACAAAAAATATATGTATATTTTTTCCATTTTCATACATTTTTGAAAAAGCTCCAGGGAGCCACTAGGGTGGCGCTAAAGAGACCATGCGGCTCTAGAGCCGCGGGTTGCTGACCCCCGGACTAAATCAACCCCAGAATCAAATCTATGATCTTGACTATACAATGTGTTGGACGGACCCGGTGGACAAATTTTGAGCAAGAAATCAACATTATTTCTCTGTGGGGACAAGTTAAACGACATGCAGCCTAATGATGTGGTGCGGACGGAAGTTTTATTATCCTGCAGAATGGATTCTGTCCTCCTAAGCATTAGCCTGAGACATTTCACGTAGCCTACATTTTAAGTAGAAAATGTGGAGAACAGTAGCAGTGCAGTGCAACACAGTCTGTCATTGTCCCTTACCGTTAAGGAATGATAACTATAGACAGGAGGACATTCTATTCAATAAGTGGATTTAGATGTTTTGTGTCAACGTTAAATACCTCTCACACCAGGCCCATGTCAACCAGTTTGCAGTTTGTCAGTCAAATCCTATTTGTGAGTTATTAAGTTGGAGGACAATACATGAGCCTTTTACTTCAATTCTATGGCATGTATGCGGCTGGATTTGATAGTCTAATGGAAGCAATAACTTTAATGCGGGGGAGGAATAAATAATGCATTTCACGAACAAATGCACAGGGGAGTATGAAAGGTCACAGAGAGTTTGTACTGCTGTGCAATATGTAGCAGATGGAGGGAAAAAAACAGAGTGAATTATTATAAGGGAGTGGATTGACACTATGACAGAACAACTTCTGTCAGTGCATCTATGACCTCCCCAAATATTAAACAGATAATTTAATTGAATCTTTTGGTCAGTGTTGATTTCGTCGACTAAATAAAAACTAAACAAAAACTAAGCTGTGGTGACTAAAACTAAGACTAAATATATTGACAATTGCGTCAACAAAATAAATACTAGACTAAAACGTTAGGGAGGGACTAGTGGAGAAGTGAGTAATTTTATGTTTGGTTGCTCTCAGGTGTTGCGTGCTGAAAATAGCAGATCTACAAGCTCACAACCTGTCACATACACAACCAAGTCATTACGATGCCATCAAGGCCTGCCAAAATACATTTTAGTCGACTAAATCAACTGTAGATTTAGTCACCTACAATCTTATGATATTTAGTTGACTCAAATTAGACTAAAACTAATACTTTTCAGGTGACTAAATTATGACTAAAACTAAATGACATTTTATTCAAAAGACTGACTAAAACTAAATCAAAATTTGCTGTCAAAAACAACACTGCTTTTGGTGAAATGTATTCATTGAATTGTTTGTGACTGTACAAAAATATTTTGTTTCCAAATACCCAGCAAGCCACTGTGTGTTGATACAGGGTATGTGCCATCAATAGCAGTAAATGTCTGCCATAATTGAACCAGCTAGGCCTTTGGCAGACAAATAGGTATCAGACAGGCACACTCAAACCACCGCTCGATAACATTCTGAATTGTGACACCAAAGTCCATATTGATTCCAAGTGGCAAAGCGCGCATTGGCGTTCATGAGGAAACAAAGTTGTCAGTCATACAATAAAATCTACAGTTACGTTATTGATTGTCTTTGAAGAGGCTGCATGCTTTCCTATGCTGAATGGCCATTTTCCCCTCCATTCACATACAGCTGATGTAACAAAACACCAGCAATACATTAAACATATGGATATCCCTACTGGAGCCCCGAGCGTACAGATTTATCCTGCACGAGCCGTGTAACTTGAAAAGAAACCCCCTCCAGGGCAGTCAGATCTTTTCCTATGCATGTGTGACTGTGCGCCCTTAACTCTGCGAAGGAATTCTGGACACATGTCAGGTCCTTTCATGTTTTATGAGGGTGCACACCAAGGTCTTGTTCACACAGCAGGAGCTAAAGGCACAACAAGGGCACCTGTCACTTGATAGCACTCCTATTGTGCCCATCCTTTCTCTGAGCCACGTTTGAAACAGAACCCCTTAAGAAATGGAGGGAGAGAGAGAGAGAGAGAGAGAGAGAAAGGGAGAGAGAGAGAGAGAGAGAGAGAGAGAGAGAGAGAGAGAGAGAGAGAGAGAGAGAGAGAGAGAGAGAGAGAGAGAGAGCGCTACTGGAGGGAAAGGGGAGAGTGGGAGGGATACGAGGAGGAGAGATGTGATGATGAGAGAAGGTGATGGTGGAAGAGGCCTTTTATCTCTCAGCTCTGCTACTGCTCATTACAGTTTTGACAATGGCCAGAGCTATAATTGATAATCTACGTTTGTTCCAGAGAAGACCAATTACTGGTGGCAGCTTTCACAACAAGACAGGATTGATTGCCTCTGGCAGTTGATGAGAACCTCAATATCCACTGACTGGAATGCTTCCATGTAGGCATGGGAAAGCATTCTTTTAGCCTTCCATTTTAATGTTGGAAAGACTCTACAACAGAGGCATATGTAACAGCAGACTGTTATGATTGCAAACCACTGTCACCCGCAGTTACCAATATGTTTCAAATGTTCAAAATGTACTGTGTACAGAAGGATGTCCCTTGCAGGTGACAACCGTCACAGGTTCTACAAGTCTTTAAAGGGCCATTTCACCTCTGGGACTGTTAGGATAAATTATGATACATAATTTATGTTATTGGTGTATGAGTCTCATATGACCATATAAAGGCATAATATGAACTGAACGTACAGTATATAAGAGACCACATTTTGGTCGCATACTGTAGGTTCAGGCAAACTGATTAAAGGTCATAATAACTTTGAATGCCCTGAATAGAATCATGTTTTGGTTTATACTGTATGTCACCAGACTCACTGTCTTCCTCTGTCTGATATAAGTCACTAGTGGTGGAAAACACTACGTGGCACTTTCTTCCTGTTACTTCCTTGTTATGATATGGGAACGAATCAATATGTTCCACGCTTCTTACTGTCATAAACTGTATGTCTTTATATACATGTTTTCCTCCATCTTGGAGGAGAGAGAGAATGCTCGACCTGACCGCTATGGTTGGGGAGAGAGATTAGAACGCTACCACCAGGATGGCAGCCCACTGCTCTGTCTACCTTGTCTGTCTCTCTTCAATACAGCAATATAAGAAATATAGTCCTTTGGCTCTTTGTCTTATTTTCTCTATGGATTTAGAGATCCATAATTTAGTTATTAAGTGGTCCTTCTCGAGTGGAAAAGCTGCGGTGCGTTTGACCAGCCAGCGGGGATTTGAGACCGGTACTGTACGGTCCCTCTCTCACCAGGGCTGGTCAAAGCGCTCCGACACGCTTTAAAATTACCAGCCAGATTTTATCTCTACATTGCTGTATTTTCAGACAAAGGAATTTTATTTGACAACAGTGTTATGAGTTTTCGATTAATGTGGAACCGCGTGGACCCCCAGGAGCAGCGGACCGTGTTGGACCGTCTTCCTTGAGGTTGGATACTCCCCCGGTCCTGGGCTGCATCTGGGATTTCCACGCTCGGCAAATTCCTAAGTGATTAAGATAAGTACATATTTACTAAATCCCCGTAACGTGTCGTGTCTGTTGAATTTTGAATTAACGATGTTAATGTATTGATAATTAATTAAATATGAATGATGTTCTCCCTCCGTCTGGAGGAGTCCTAGCTCCTAATAATGTTTTGGTTTGACACGCGTCGTAAATTAACCCTTATCTGCTATAGATACAGATGGTCGTATAACTTTTTGTTTCATCTTACGTTTCAAGGTGGTGATCAACACCTTAAATCTATTTTTATCTATTTCTCTCCGGTTTTGGTCTCCCTCTCTCGTCGTGATGAGGAGACAGTACTGATTTTCAGACTTTAACTTTTTTCGGTACAGTTGTTTTTGTTTGTCTGGACCCTATGAAGGGTCATTATTTGTTTGTCCTCCGCAAGTGTCTGTTAGATCAAGCGGAATGTCCTCCACAAGTTCAGTGTCTGTTAGATCAAGTTGCGGAATGTTTTGGAACAGCGACTCAGGCAGTCGGCTGTTTATGTTATTTGTAACTGTATCGATTAATCTGTGTTTATTTGGGTCTCTCAGTTTCATGGCTTTGCGCCAAGCCATTTGGAAATTGAGAAACAACATTTTATCTTTAAGACTATGTTACTGACCAGTTCTGTTTTCTGTAATATTAAATATTTTTAAGACGTTTTAAAATGTCTCTGAGAAATTAAAGTTTTTTTTTTTGTTATCAATTATTTTTATTTTCCATAACATGAAATTAGCTGAGAAATTAAAGTTAAGATTTAAGATTAAGAATAACTAACTAAAATTATTGATGCCTAAATTCATTTAAACTGTTGTAACGTTAAGATTTAAAACCTCCAGAGGCTTCTGGGTGTGTATTATAGTATAATTTCATTTATATGATGAATGAGTTCTCTGTGAGAATGAGTTTGCCGTAGGCTACTGTATGTGTGAGGGTGTGCACAGGTTTTGGGGAAGTGCGTGTGAGTGGTGTTCTGAGAGAGTGTGCGGGCGTGCATGCCGCCCCCCCCTCCCTCATCTTGTCAACCCCCCCCCCCCCCCCTAACTCTGTGTCTCTGACCCAGTATGTGAGTGTGTGTGCACTTCTGAGTGCAGCGTATGTGTGCCTGTCTGAGAAACCACCTGGAGCCTTCAAGGTCAGATGGTCTGTGTGTGAGAGAATTGTTTTGGGAACATGTCTTGTTTAGACTTTCCTTTCTCCTATTTTTCGTAAACGTTCTGATTGTTTACTGTCTATGGTATTTTGTTTAATTGTTCTGTTCTCTTACTGTTAAAAACTCCATTACCCATAAATCTCTTGGTTGGGAACGTCATGTCCCTGTTTACCATAACAACCAAATTAGACCCCATCGCTGGGAAGGACACAAGGTCGCTTCTCGCCCTTCAGGCGTATTACTTATCACTAGACACAGTGTCTAGCAACTCTCCCCATTCCTGACTGGTACTGTATAGTGCCCTTTTCATTGATTTAAATAATTTAAATAATTTTTATTATAACTGTTATGTCACAACTATAAGTTGTAACAAAAGGGGAGTGTTTAAGGATTCATTTTGATTTGAATTTCATTTTGATTTGATTTTAATTTATTTAATTTGGTTTTTCATTGATTTAAGATTTATTTGAAACTTAATTTGAAATATTTCTGTTTACATGGGCTTGAGACTGGACGGAGAGAGGAATGCAGAGTGTGGGGAAGGAGAATCGGGTCATCATCGAAAACCACCTGACTGAGATGGGGTGCAGACGAACCACGACCTGAGGCCCGGCCAGACCAGTGCACGAGCAGCGGCACGATGTAAAAATCGTGCCTGGTCGGTGAGTTTCTGTTGCACTGTTCTGAACTAAATTGTTTTGGAAACAGTAAACTGGCCAGGTTTCGTCCCCCGTAGGAAACACCTGAAAGAAGACGCAATCTAAGACCCAGAAGAACCCACAGCTTCTGCATGTCCTCACCGCCGTCTCTCCACTGCCCCACCACCGTCATCATCGTCCCCGTCATCATCACCATCATCGTCGTCATCGTCATCCGATCACTGGACTTATGGACTTTTTTTAATTAATCTTTTATTACAGGTTTTCATTTTTCATTCTTTATTTTTATCTGTTTATTCAATTTTAATTCTGTCTTCATTTCATCTGTAAAAAACGATGAAATATTTTTATTTGGTGTCAAGTTTCTTTAACTTTAAGGATTTATTACAGTTCCCTTTTTGAAAATTTGAATTTCTAAATATTATTAAAGTCTTCATAATATTATTATTATTATTACCCTGATAAAATGTTTAATATGGAGGTCATATGAACCTCATACAAAAATTAAAAGGATAGATTGTTAGGATAAATTATGATACATAATTTATGTTATTGGTGTATGAGTCTCATATGACCATATAAAGGCATAATATGAACTGAACGTACAGTATATAAGAGACCACATTTTGGTCGCATACTGTAGGTTCAGGCAAACTGATTAAAGGTCATAATAACTTTGAATGCCCTGAATAGAATCATGTTTTGGTTTATACTGTATGTCACCAGACTCACTGTCTTCCTCTGTCTGATATAAGTCACTAGTGGTGGAAAACACTACGTGGCACTTTCTTCCTGTTACTTCCTTGTTATGATATGGGAACGAATCAATATGTTCCACGCTTCTTACTGTCATAAACTGTATGTCTTTATATACATGTTTTCCTCCATCTTGGAGGAGAGAGAGAATCCTCTGTCCTGCCGTTATGGTGGGGAGAGATTATCGAGCATACCACTAGGATGATATGCCCACTGCTTTGTCTTCCTTGTCTGTCTCTCTTCAATACAGCAATATAAGAAATATAGTCCTTTGGCTCGTCTCTTCTTATTTTAACTATGGATTTAGAGATCCATATTTATCTTTAATAATTTATCTAATAGGGACAACCCCATCTTATTTTATTGTTGTTTGGGACACGATCAACACAAAAAGAGTAATTTCTTTGTGTTCAATCTGTGTTTTTAGATATTTTAGTATTTCAGCATGTACTAGTGATGTGTTTTGCATCATATGATGCGTTTTGCATCACTAGTACATGCTGAAATACTAAAATATCTCAAAACATAGATTGAACACAAAAAATAACTCAGGATTGTGTTGATCGTGTCCCAAACAACAATAAAATAAGATTGGGTTGTCCCAGAGGTGATGGCCCTTTAATGCTACCAATATTTACTTAAAGTTGTACCATGTAACTTTTTTTATAAAACGAATCTTAAAATTGTCCTAACTGTTAAATCGCTAAAGTTTTAGAACACCCACTCCGTTATTTTCAGCTTCTGAAGCCTTCTCTTTATATGTTTTCTATGAGCCGTGAGGGGGGGAGAATTTCGCGCCAAAATGACGTAATCTGCATCATCTGTATACGTTGTGTATACGTTGCCCAATCACATCACCGATCATGCACACATGGTACACTACCGGCCAATCACAGCTTATCTGCTCTGGTCTCCAGGAAGCGCCTCCGCTTGGCTACAGTGTTTACCATGGTGAAGGATTTTAACCTCTTAATCCACAAATCCTGGCCAGAAAATTACGTTCTACCATGCGTTCTACCCCTCCACGGATTAGGGGTCGCGGTGGTTTTGCGGCGCCGCTCCGGTGGTCCGCGGCGGTGGTCCGCGACGACTCCGGCCGAAAAACGGCCGAAAAAAGCAATACCGCTACTGACCACTAGTTGAACTTACACAGTATAGCTTTAAATATTTTTATTAGAGGATTAATCCCTTGAGATGCACCATCCTTGTTTTCAAAGGGTTCCAGATCTTTCACCACTTTAACCCTGATGTACCTATTTTGGGCATGAAATGCACAGCATCTGTCAGTCTGTCTCATGCATTACTCAAGGACCATCCGGGTTGAGTGATCCATCTATCGTCAAGTAGCCAAGGGTGTGTTGTGCCGTGTGGGAAAGTGTTCGCTGCTTGTCCAGAACAAAAAATAGTAAGATCTTGGTATCTGTCTATCTGAGGGTCTGTGTCCCATTTACGCCCATATCTCCATATATAGAGATCCATGATGTCATAAATACTGTATGTTATCTTAGTACTGACATCATAGACTGACCGCTAAGTAATGCTTATGGCACTAAATACTGTGACAGGTACAACCGGTGTTGCATAACAGGAGTCATGCAATCCGGACACAAGCTCTGAAGAGCCACGCCTTATTAAAACTTTAGGTAAATTACTGATTTACTTGTTGTAAAGGAGGGGAAGCTCCTTGGACGTTGACTTACCGGACAGGAAACAAGATGACACCGATAAGGAGGGCTTTACTAAGTGCTCTTGAGACCTCTTAATTCCTTTGTTTGCGGGTGCACCACTGCACTCTGAACTTCTGGTGTGTTAGGATCTTAGGTGCAACACTAGGTGCAACACTAATATACAGTATTTATTCAGTTATTTATACAGTTTCATTCCTTGTGTGCTAACAAGTCCATATTATTTAGACATTAAAGGAGTAGTTCACCCCCAAAATGACTTTTTTCTATTGATTACTCACACCATGGAGACTTGAGTTCAATAATATTTTTTGGTATTTGTCGCATTCCTAAGACAAAAATTGGATTATAGTAAATTTACCCCCATTGATCTGGTTGCGCGCCTAAGTGTCCTTAACCGCTATCTCTTCACAATGAGCAGGCTGCTGCCTTGCATGGTTTCCTCCGGTGTTGGTGTATGAATGGGTTCGTGAACGAATGAATGTGAAAATACATTGTAAAGCGCATTGGAGAAATGTCCCATATAAATGCAGTCCATTTAGCAAGTGAGGCCCGAGGGATAATGTTATTGGCTGAGATGTGTTCTTTGTCTGTCACAAGTGAATGTAATTCAGCGTTCAAAAACGTTACCTCAAATTTGAGTCAAAGCGCCTATCAGAAGAAGTGCATGTTTCCATACAGAGCAAACATAATAAAGTTTTTTTTAATATATATATATATATATATATATATATATATATATATATAAAGCGTGTAGGCCTACTTTTACTTTCAATAGCTCAACTGGTATTTCACTTTAAACACTTCTGGGGTCATTTTCATATCTACACTGAATTTTGTGTGCACCTCAGGCAGTTTTTTTGGTTGCATGATTTCAGAATTTAGATACTTGATATTCATTTGATCAGATACACGAGTCACGACGAACCATCATCTATTTGGTCACATCCAAGTTCAAGCTCTCTCTGTCTGTCTGTGTCTGTCTAGCGTAGCGGTCAAAAGGTGCACGCACATCCAAACATTTCGCCGAGTGGCAGGTGTTGGATCAAAATAGATAAATTGTAAAGAAAGAGAAGGTCTGCACACCGTAATGGTCGTATTAATAAAACGGTAAAAAAAAAACTAAAAAAAAAAAACGATTGCGCGGAAACGTTGTTTTTACCGCTCTATTATTACATTATTTTGGGAGCAAGGCGGTGTGCAGACCTTCTCTTTCTTCACTGTCTGTCTCTCTCACTTATACACACGCACGCGCACACACGCTCTCGCGCGCGCGCACACACACACAGTTCCTGGAGGCCCTGTGCTCCATCTGTGAGCTGTTGCCGTGCCACAGGGGGGAGTGTGTGTGTGTGTGTGTGTGTGTGTGTGTGTGTGTGTGTGTGTGTGTGTGTGTGTGTGTGTGTGTGTGTGTGTGTGTGTGTGTGTGTGTGTGTGTGTGTGTGTGTTGCTTTGAGGAGTGTCAACAGGGAGCTGTGAATGATCTAGAAGAAGACTTAAACTATCTGCCCTTTTATTGTGTTTCTAGGGAGGCAGGCAGGCATCATCATCATCTCCTCCCTGGAGGTAATTGTCACTGTCGGGCAGAAACCTTGTATCTCCAAGTTTCAAATTTGTATGTTTTCTTTGTAAAGTAAAGTCCTGCTTACAAGACTGTCGCGCAAAACTAGTGAAAATAGCAGATCTACGAGCACACAGTGTGCTTGTAGATCTGCTGTTTTCACTATTCTAAATCATTTTTAAAATGATAAATACAAAACGAAAGGTTTTGGACATACAAGGTTTTCACCCAACAACAGCGTATGGTTGTGGTGGTGGATGGTGCCTGAATTGTGAATGAATTAGAAGAGAGGCATTGTGTTGATGCCCTGGGAGATAACCTGTGAAAATTCTGCAAGAAGTCCTACAAATAGTCCCCTAAGGTGGTAACCGCACGAGCACAAGCAAACTATTCATCTTTGCACGTTTAAGGCAAGGCATCGGTTGTGCTCTGGGCCCAGGGCGATGTAGTGGTGATTTATTTTCATCTTCATGTCTCTTGGTTATTTCTGCCGTGCCTCACCTCCCTTCTCTTTTCCTCCAGGTAAATTGTATAGTGTCTGCAATGTTCTGCATTGGGGACCGTGAACGCATACTTGATGTCTATTAAACCAGGGAACACGAACACACAAAGAGAATACCGGAGGGTTACTTTTGGTTCTAGTTCTATCTATCAAAGATTAACGTTTTTTGATTGATAGTTTTTTTTATGCATATACATAAATTGAACATACAGTATTTTTGTGCACATCTGTCAAAACAAAAGGATAAAACACAAAAAAGCTCAAAGAGATTATTTCCAAAGTGAGAGAGAGTCGTATCGGAGAGAGAGAGAGAAAGTGTACAGTAGCAGTGGCATACAGACCGGTAAGACTCCCTACTCGTGAGATAAGCGTCCGTCAGGTCGCATATACACAAATTGATATTGTCACTGTGCGGGATTTTTAGGTCGCAGTTACTATGAAAACCCCTCCGTCAGTCCCTCCGTCAGTCCCCTCCATCTGTCCGTCACGTCACACTTTTGGCCCTACTCTTTTCTCTGGCACCGTTGCCCCTATTCATGCCAAACTGTGCACACACACTCCTTGGCTGGCAAACCACAACCTCCGCCCCTGATTTCTCACATGGCCCTCTTCTAGCGCCACCATGAGGTTGCTTTTTGCAGAGATTAATGGACACTGCTCCTACAGAGGTTGCCTAAAAATCACGCACAGCGGGACACAGTATCTCGCAACTCATGTCATCAACATGCATCTGTCCCATTTCCCATATTCCCTCCTGATAGGCTACGATTGCCTTCTAAAGTTTGTGTATACATGCGACCTGGCGGTCGCTTATCTCCCGATTAGGGAGTCTTACTGTTTTTAGGCAACATCCAGTGTACCAGGATGTGTAGGCATAATCAAAATTACATAGAAGTGCCCCAACCAATATTTGAAGAAAAGATATATCTACAAATGTAGATATTGTAGATATAGCGTACATTAAGGAATATCAACTCTGTTTTGCAAAGATGGAGAGTAAACCCACTGTCATTTTTCTACCTCAATTCTTTTGTGATTTGCCGAAATGTTGGTTCCAACTAGCTCTTGATCTATAACTGACCAAGGAAAGAAATAAAAGTTATCAATAATTTATATATTCCCATGGGCAGCAACAAATCCCCACCCTGAACTCATGTCTTTGAAAGAGCTCCTTGCCTGAAAGAGACTCAAACAACTAACCCTTAAAACATTGTGTTACATTTAGAGGGAAGAGTGAAAAAGTGCAGCTTCAAAGTGATAAGCATTAATTAGTAATCAGTCAACTAACATGCATAACATGGTTCTTGCTTTTATCTGAAACCCTGAACAATGTGTACTGTTACTGTACTGTACTGATGCTGATGTTTCCATGATCATTATCATCATTGTCCTCCTCCTTTGATCATCCACATGGCTACCTGTATATAGTTGATGCCGGGCCGAAATCTTGTATGTCCAACCCTACTTTCCAGGAAATGGAAAAAAAATATATACTTTTGTTCCAATGTAGTTATTTTATAGCCACAAGCTTGTGTTAATACTTTTCATTGGTTAAATATTTATAAAACCCACAGACATACTAAACAACTTTCAATATTTTTGGAATATCATTAGGCCATTAGGTGAAATATTTCATCAATATTTCATCATCATCTTTATTGTGTTTTTTTCCTAGAAAATAGGGCATTAATTTGCAGATGTAATATGCTAATTACAGTACATCACCCTCAGTAATGTCCACAGCACTATAACACTCTAATATAAACAGGATGACCCTTTACAGCTGCCATATGCTTTGGATACCTCACCTAAGATGTGCAGATATTTAGCATGCACAAGTCTCACAACAGAAAGACTGATAGCTGTCTGCCTCAGGCCTATTATCTTTTTACAGCCTCTGTCTGTCTCCATGTGTATGTCTCCATCATCCTAATGACTCCCGTCAGGGCCTGAACTGGAAATAAAATCCCACACAAGGTTTGGAAAAGAGAAAAGCATTAAGAGAAGTGGATCCATTTTTAGGGTTGATTGGAGTGCCTTTTGGAATGGTGCTGGTGTTTAAGTCTACTGTTTGTATAATTCTCTATGCCAGCGATCTCAAAGTCCAAACTCCAGTCTGGATCCAGACCGAACCACAATGCTCTCTGGTCAAATTATAGCGAATTATACTTTGCATATTAATTATTTGTAATTGTATTACCATGACACAACAATCATAATTCTCTAGGCACTAGGCAGTGCTACGAATGTAGGACTGCTCACTGTCTCTTACAACGATGGATTGACACGTTGGGGTTCATTCAGAGTTTGGAGCGCAGACGGACAGATGACAATTAGGCAGCACTTCGCTAGTAGTTTTACCAGCAGTTGGCTACAGTAGAAGGCTAGATTACTCAAAATACAAAAGACATTGTGAAATCGTATTGTAAATCTGTAATTACAAACTAGCATACTACCTCTTTTTACTTTTTACTTCTGTTACAAAATTAAAGTACAAATATTGATATATTAAGTAAAGAGATTACTTCTGTGGCCTACTGCCAGTAATGTGTCACTGATCGGTTCAGTGGTTTGCAAGATTAGATCTGGACGCACTAGACCTCTGTTTTCCAAACAGTGGGTCGGGACCCACCTTTGGATCAAAGAACAATTTTGATGAATTGAGAGTAAATATCCCCTTTTTTTACGTTTCCTACACCTTGGAAAAAAAGTCTATCACAACTTTTCATCAATTCAAAACAATAGAGGCTCACGCCATGTTGTGAGCTTGTAATTTTCACTAGTTTGTGTCCCGGGCAAACGTCTAATTTCTCTTTTGTGTTTTGAGCTAAAAAGTTTGGGAACCACTGCTCTAGATGGCTTGTTAAAAATGTTTGGACATAGAACTTCACTGTTCAAAGCAGGATCAATATTTGCTAAGGGTATTACTAGTAGCATCCAAAAAGGCCATAACAAAAAAATGGCTCACTAATGTTATACCAACTATAGATGAATGGATTGATTTAATCTATAATATATATATTATGGAGAGAATCACATTTAACTTTAGGGGTCAAGGGGAGATTTTCATGGACAACTGGTCTAAATGGCTTACTCATGTTGCTAAGATAAGGCCTGATTTAATTGTCTCTTTTATTTGACATTTATTCTATGTATACTTTGACCTCCTGTTAAGAGATGTGGTTTGAGTTCGCCCCACAGTGGATCGTGCATTTTGAAATAAATGTGCTGTATGTATAGAGAGTAACTAATGTATAGAGTGGCAGATACCTCCCCCTTGGTGTATTTCTTTTGGTTTGTTCTATTGTTTTTTATGATTATGTTTGTTTTATCTTTTGTGATTTACATGAAAAATACAATAAAACATAAATGAAAAAAAAAAAAATGTTTGGACATGCATTTTGGACAGGACCACTTAATGTTGTCTTCCCAGCTGAAGGGGGACAGGTCCCCATTCGTGAGGGTGGTGTTTTCAAATAAGTTCCACCTACAGTATCTCTCACCAAATCATGAATAATATCCATCAACATAGAATTCACGACTCATGTCCAATACGATCTGTTCCTATGATATTTTCAAGTAAGGTAAACACTGGGCACTGTGTCATAACCCAAAGAATATATATCCTTTGTAATTTCTATTGCCCTTTCCTGAAGCTGTTGCTCTTGTAAACTTGGAACAATAGCTTGAAAAAGCAATTAATTTAAAGCTGGCCTGACCTTTAACAAAAATGATCTACTACCGGTGTCCTTACACAGTTTTACTGTGAACATAATGTTTTGGCACTGTGACTGACTGTAAATTACAAGAAGTAAAAATATACAACTTTTCCAGACTTGTAGGACCTCGGGTATATCAACAGGAATTTCTAATTTGCTGTATATATTTCACCTTTAAGCCTGGTTTAACTGTCACAAATCGTAGTTTTCATGATTGACAGGAAGTGCATAAATAAATTGTAGCTCATACTCCATTGTGTCCCAGTGTCTTATTTGTTTTCAGCCAGCATAAATATCCCTGAGTCCTGGAAAGATGCCTGGAAAGATGCCTGGAAAGATGGGTTGGCATCAGTGACACAGCACTTGACTGGCTGCCCTCCTACTTTACCGATTCAGCTTTTCCGTGAATGTCCCAGAACTTCCTCCAGGTAAACGAGGCAAAATCTGAGATACTTCTATTTGGCCCCCCAAATACACCCACTCTAATAGAACATCGCAGCGTAAGTGGTTTAATGGTCAATATTTATAACAATTATGTTAAGCCTAGAACCAAGCCATCCAAGATTGCTTTGATCCTATGTGAAAATATATTTTAATATTAAATTATTTTATATACTACATTTAATAACTAGCCTTTGTTTAGTGATTTTCAAAATGTTCTTTTCATAGAAACAAAGGTTTTATGGTCATGATTCACTGCAATCCTGGTTGGCTTGGTTCTAGGCTTAACATAATTGTTATAAATATGTTCGTGAAAGTCTATGAGGAAAATGAACGGGATATTTTTTAGTGGGACCAGTAAACCACGCCCACTGCGATGCTCTATCCAGTCACAGCTAGGCAGCTTGTCAAATAATTGACTCGCAGTCTACTGTAGGTGTAGTTTGACTCTGACCTGTCCTTTGACAAGTGACTAAAGTAGTACATTCTTGCTTCTTCCAGTTGAGAAATATTAAAAAAGTAATTCCTTTCATTTGCAGACCTTGAAAATGCCTTCATTTCCTGGGCTCAGCAAAAAGCCTATCTCTCATCTCCAACCTAGGCAGAATTCGGCAGCTAGATTATTGACTAACTCGAGCAACCATCCAGCATCCATAGATATCACACCAGTCCAACCATCCAGCATCCATAGATATATCACATCAGTCCTGGCCTCCCTTCACTGACTGCCGGTGAGTTTCAGAATTGATTTTAAGATTTTACTGACGACTTTTAAAGCCTTGCAAGGTCAGGCTCCCAGTTACATTTTAGATATGCTGGAACGATATGAGCCCTGTGTGTAGCCTTAGATCCTCAGAGTCTCAGACAGGGCTTACTTGACTGCTCCTCAAACTTGCCTCGTCGCTATGGGTGATGAAGCTTTTAGACTCTGGAATCAAGCTTCTAGACTCTATGCCCTGCCTCAGAACCTAATGCAAGTGACAGTGTGTCATCTTTTAAATCACTTCTGAAAACATACTTTTATATCAAGGCCTGTTTAGTGAGAATACCATCCTAGTTTCAGCTTTCTGTCTCTCTCCCAAAATGGTGGTCAGATATACAGTAGGCCTACAGTATATATGAGAATACAGTTAGGCGTGGGACTCATTGATTGGTTCCCATATCATAACAAGAAGTCAATAGTTTCTTCACTAGTAACTTTCTACCAGAAATCACAGTATAACCAAAACATGATCTCGTAATCAGGGTAACAATGACGTGTACTGTAGGTCCAGACAGTAGTTCACATAATATACCTTTATGGTCATATGAGCCTCATACATGTGTCATACATTTATCTATCATAAATTCATATCTCTCAGAGCCTTTTCCATAACTCTGAGCACATCGCTGTTGAAAGAGGAGAATGCTCCGTAAGTCATTTCAGTATCAAACTAAAAAAAATCCTCTGGGACTGACAGAGAGAGCAATAGAGTGTTTGGTTTCATAATGTTGTTCTGCTGTGTTTTGTATTGAGCAAATGCCCCGCTGTCTGTGAAGATAGCATCATGTTGTGGGTTCTGTCTTATTTTGGAAACAGTTCCCTTTGGATGTTTTTGAGTTTGGATTCCTTAAGGACTTGCCGACTGGAAGAGTGGAGAGAGAGAGAGAGAGAGAGAGAGAGAGAGAGAGAGAGAGAGAGAGAGAGAGAGAGAGAGAGAGAGAGAGAGAGAGAGAGAGAGAGAGAGAGCTGCAGTGAGACCCATGGCATTAGTTAGGGTCTCATTCTCAGTCTCAGAGATGTATAAAGCTATTCATGTACTGCGGCTCTGCTGATCCACACTGATCCACAGAGCCATTCAAAGACGCACCAGCCTGGAAACGACTGATCAAAATGCTTTCATGAGATGTCACTTCATCATGCTGGAGAGTGGGGCAATTATTGTACTTCTACAAGTGTTAATGGTGTTAGACAGGCCAGACACACACACACACACACACACACACACACACACACACACACACACACACACACACACACACACTTTTTTTTTTTCATGTCCTGGAATTTATGCATTCAGATAGATATTAATAATTTACACATGTGGAAAATGAAACAAGAGAGTGTCTGCTGGATTTCAATTGCAGATTCAGTGAGAGATTTTACATACAGATTAGCAGTATTGGTTTAGCTCAGCATGCATAATATATGATTGTGAATCAACATCCCTAACCACAGGCAGCGCTTCTATTGTCAGTCTCCACTGGCAATGTTTCAGTAACTACTGTTTGCTGTGAGCCCTGTGTGAGCCTTGCTGCCTCACTGTAGATAACATTTTGAGTGACGCCATCCTTGCCTTTTTGGATTTATGTCCATATCTCTCATGCACTTCTCTCGTGGTGTCTAGTTTGTTTTGGAGACTGCTGTTAGATAAGCAGATAGAAGGCCCAACATAAAGCAATATGACAAATTATTAGCATAATAATACAGTATATGCTATTAACACATTGGCCGCCATTTTAACATTGACTGTATGGCTCCACTGCCATTTTGTTTAATAAAAAAATTTATATATTTTTTTTATATTGACATTTTTCCTAAATTCTGTGTTTTTTCGACAATGTCTTACAGTACCTGAAAAGAAATAAGACAACCTCTAGTCTCACCAAAAAATAAAAAAATAAAATAAAAAGCTTTTTTTTCTATAGTTGCAGCCATCTCAAAATAGCCATTTTTGACCAAAATCCAGCTCTAATTGATAAAACTGGAGATATTGACCTTTTTGTGATCGATCGCTTTTCAAGTGGATAATTCAGTTGATATTTGTATTTATGGCGTCAGGCACTTATCAGATAAGTTTACTAGTGTAATAAGTGTAATTGTGTAATAGGGCAATAACTGGAATAGTGTAATAGGGCTGTAATAGGTCACCTCTTGCCCTTAGGGCGTCATACTGACTTCACACAAATATAAATAAGCTTTTTACCTTTTATTCAGCATTCAAGTGTTTTATTTTGCACAGATCACATTTTCACACACACACACACACACACACACACACACACACACACACACACACACACACACACACACACACACACACACACTTATAACGTATAACTTTATATAAGGCAAGGCCTATGTGTATAACTGTAAATATGTTCCCCATATTCAACTGTTTTTATTTATTTGTGGCACTTGCTTTGGCGATGTAAACGTAGCCTATGTTTTCTCATGCCAATAACGTTCCTTTGAATTGAATCGCTCTCATAGTGCGCAAACTACTGGCTTGCCTCGGTGGCTTGGTAGAGAACTGATAGCAATCAAGTTACTCTGCTTGTTGGTGATCCGGCCTGGGTCTATACCGGATGCGGAAACGTGTCTTGCATGCATGTGAGTGTTACATAACCGGATACAGTAGGCGGGCTTTAGAGCGGAACAGACTGCAGCGATCACATACGCCCAGTGGTGATATTGCCTCAGGCGCGAGCTCGTTTCCTTCCTTCACGGCTTCAGGCTGCAAGGACTTGTTGCGCGGCACGCCTCAAACACGCGCACATGCGCGATTGCGCGTGCACGCCATAGGGACGCACGCAGGAGCATATCAGCCAAGTGAGCAGGAAGAGTCTTCTAGCCTAGGTAAACTAACTGTTACAGTTAGTTTAGGTTAGGAGGATGGAAACAACAGTAACTTACTGACAATGACGATCGCCGTGTTTTCGTTTCTTCCCTGTTGGATTCCACTGTCGCGACGCGTTGTAGATCTGCTATTTTCACTCCTTTTTTTTTGTTCCACCGCTGGGAGTTTGGACGCGACCCTTTCCTGATAACTGGAATATAATACACCTAGAACAACTCCTCCATCAAGCTCCATGGTCGCGCTTGGATGCGAGGCGTTGTGTGCTTGCAGATCTGCTATTTTCACCAGTTTTGTTACATACCGATGGAAGTTATATGGACGCAACACGTTGCTTTTCTTCAGACAATGGTCGCCTGATTGAGGACTCCGCCGGGGGGGGGGGGATATTTTCTCCTCTCCACTCCCGTAGCAGGGCTTGAAGATCGGTTGGTGGTGACTGGACCGGCCGACTGCATCTTGTCCAGTAGGTGATTGTGTTGTTTGTAACCTCGGCCTCGCCTCACCAGGCTTTCTATACGTTGTGTGTGTACACTTTGTAGTGGGCTGAGGATCTGTTCCAACTGGGTGTCGGTGCTGGGCCCTGGGTACAAGGATTCACTGCGGGCCCCCCATGAATTTTCTACATAGGGGGATTTAAAAAATAGATATATACAAGCTCACAGCATGGCACCGAGTGTCGCGCTGCAAGCTTGTAGATCTGCTATTTTTCAATAGCAAAAGTATAAAATAATGAAGCCCCTTCCACCTTGGGCCCTAGTAACTCAGACTCGTCCCACTTTTCCCTTGTGACGCTCCTGCTGATCTGATCTTCTGATCTTCGTTGTTGTCTGGCTGCCTGGGACATAATATTTTGTTGTCGAGACTTTGGGGGTTATGATGAAGCTGTGTGTTGTTGGCCAATGAGGCAGGTCATGGCTTTCCAAGTGAACATTTTACTGGATTTTGTTTGATTTGTGCAAAATGGTCTCAGATCCAGCTGCTCCGTTGTCGCTTCTGCCAGCCCCTTCACCAGGCATGTACACATAGACATCAAAGGGGGCTTGAGCCCCTGCCCCTGAGGGCTGCATTCAATAGAATTGTCCACCAAAAGGCCCCTTTAGAAATGTCAGCCCCTGCCTCTCTAAATATTCTCTGCACATCCCTGCCCCACATCCTTTACATGCGTGTGGCCAGTGTGCCGCTGATTGCACTCTGCGGGCTGCGCTCTGCCACGCTAAATGCATTCACTGTGGTTTATTGGGAGTTTTATTCATTTCTATTGAGATTTATACGTTATTACACTCTTGTTTTCAAACACACTTACTGTGATGAGTGATATCTTTGGTTCGTTATATGACTGAAAGCTCAAACTTTTTCACGGGCTGCAGAATAATGTAATTAAACATTACATTATATAAAAGCAAATTCTCGGGACTATCGGGCCTGGCGGGGAGCGACATTGGAATTTTCTCGTGACTATCGGGGGAGGCGGCCAATGAGTTAAGTGTATTGTTCTGCATGCACGCACGCACGCAACTATGTGTTGCCAATCTTATAGTTTCTGTGATCCCTGACATCTCCAGTATTTTGTAGGTGCTGCACTTTGGCTCCAGGTTTATTGTCTCCACCAGCCGAAGGCATGGCGGAGAGTATGTACGTCCGTGCGTCCGTCCGTCCGTGTGTCCTCGCAGTTTGTGTGCAGCTAATCTCAGTCGCCGTTGGCCCGGTCGCTGCCAAAGTGAGCACACACATTCCCTGGATGCCAATCTAGAACCTCTGCCCTAGATTTTTCAAATGGGCCTTTTCTAGCGCCACCTAGTGGCCGATGTTCGCAAAACATCCTCGCAGTTTGTGTGCAGCTAATCTCAGTCGCCGTTGGCCCGGTCGCTGCCAAAGTGAGCACACACATTCCCTGGATGCCAATCTAGAACCTCTGCCCTAGTGGCCGATGTTCGCAAAACACATTTCTGTGCACTACTCTTACAGATTTTGTCCAAAAATCCTACAAATCGGTAGGCAGTATCTCGACAGTCATGTGATCGACACAGATCTGTCCGATTTGGCATATTCCATCCTGATTGGCTAAGATTGGCTTCCAAAGTTTGTAGGATTGAGCCGTTTTGAACAAAATGCCTCAAATCCCAAACGCAAAGTGCAATTATCATGAAATCGCGCACACACGTTCCCAGTTCCACTAGGCCGAGGAAGAAATGCCACTTAATTTTTTTTAAATCAGCCTCATGGTGGCGCTATAACAGGCCGATTTGTTTTACCTATAACTCCACCGATCAGTTTCAAACTTTGTAAGCGCACTCCCTAGAGGCTAAGGATAAACCTTTGCCCTGCATTTTTCACATCAGCCTTTTATAGCGCCACCTTTGGGCCGACTTATGTAAAACACATTTTTGGATATTACTCCTTGAGATTTTATCCAAAAATCACGCAAATCGGTAGGCAGTATCTCTATAGTCATGTGATCAAGTCCGAGCCGTCTGATATTTCATATTCCATCCTGATTGGCTAATATTAGCTTCCAAAGTTTGCAGGATTGCTCCGTTTTTGAACAAAATGCTTCAAATCATCAACGCAGCTTGCGATTACCGTGAAATTTGCCACACATATTCCCACTAGGTCAAAGAACAAATGCTACCTTTTTTCACATTGGCCTGTTATAGCGCCACCAGCAGGTAGACTTTAGCAAAACACATTTTTGGAACACAATGCTTCAAATCATGCATGCAGCGTCCGATTTCCATGAAAGATCTATGGTGAAGAACGTATGCCACCCTTTTTACATTGGCCTATTATACAGTAGCACCACCAGGACACACGGCCTGGTGGAGACCTGTGCTCGGAAGAGCACTGCTTCTAGTTTATTTTCTTTTGCTACGTGTCAATGAGCAAAACATTCAGGACATACTCATTCAAAGACATGCGCAATAGCCAGCTCTTCATCCAATTTCACTACTGACAGCTTGTTGACATGAGTCAGTCTGCATTCAGACGGTTGCTCAGCTATAGGAGTGGAGCTCTTTGACACATCATTGATAGTGAGTGTTGGATACCGGTGGTATTCTTGTCAGGCGCATCAGTAAAACATGTTTCCTGGGCTTCAAAGTTTTGACTGGCAAATTGTGGATTGTCAAATAAAATGAGCCCCCCTGTGATGTGTGTAAATGAAGTCACCTGTTCTTGTAAGAGTAGATCTACCATTTGTATGGTTCTCTAAGCCTGCCATTGCGTTGCGTTGGCGTTAGCTTTCCCCCTTGACAAGACGAAAGGTATGTTCCAAACTAAGTGATGCAACATGCACCAACACCACACATGATATTAGTCATGCTGAGAAACCCAGATTCCTTCCTACTTTATTATGTCTGCCTCTTTCACTCTTACCATCTCGGTATCTGTCTCTCTATGCCGCAATCTACTTTGTTCCTGATACAGCTCATATGCAACACACGCACGCACGCACGCACACACGCACACACGCACACACACACACACACACACACACACACACACACACACACACACACACACACCTTTTGAGTGCACTATGCCTTTAAGAGAATTATCACATTTTATACTCACAAAAGTGACAGGTGCAATTAATTAGTGGGATTTGATTAATGGGTTAGCGTGTAGACGAACATGGGTCAGTTCCAGTGGTCAAAAAACAAAGTGTTTCGACATCTTTATGCTACAAAGAGGAATTAAAGGCGAATGTAGTTTTATAAAGGGGATTGTATTTGACAACTTATATTTCAAGGAGCATCCCTTCCCAACAAAGATCCTCTACTGCACCTGCACCATTGCGCAAGAAAGAAAATCTGCACGGTGCATAACAGCCATAGACACCAAAATGTTTGCTCCCTCTCTCTCTCTCTCTCTCTCCCTCCCGCTCAACATGTTGTTGTTAGTTGTTGCTGATTAATAGCAACACGAAGCTGTCCCAGTTTCACAGTTCCTGTCTCCTTAGGCTCTTTGCTGTGTTTTGTTGGATGAAGCTGAATAAAAACACATCTGACACATTGTCATCACTGAGTTAATGAGATGAAAACAAGAAATATGGAAAACGTCACATCTGCAACGTTCGTTGGTGTGTGGACAATATAGTCCCCAGGTGCTGACATAGATAGATCTACTGATTATTCGGGTGATTTAAGGGCTTTGCACACAGACGCGTTTTTTTTTCACACATAAAACAATGGACGATTTTATTTTTTAAAGAAAACAATGATTCTCTAGTCTATGACCTCATGCACACCGGCTCCGAATTTGCCATGCGGCAGGTGGCTGCGGCTGTGCGTTTTTTCCCCGATCAAACCCAGTTCGATTTGTTCGTCGCATGTGGTAAAAACTCATTGACTCTTTTTATGACTCCTTTTCGGATACACAGTGTGGATTCTGCACAGCCTTGCACACCAAATCCAATGCGTTTTAATCATGCAGCAAATGGAAAGAAACGCAACAGTCCTGTGCAAAGCCCTTAACTTATTGAGGCTCGTTATGCTGGATGGTAACCACTGGATAACTGTCTTGTAAATCGTTGGTAGCAAACTTAATTTAATTCCGTCAGGAACACCTGCGTCATAAGACGTTTTTTGACAAATATGGCAAATTTTATGGCAAATTTCAAATCAGCTATATCATATGAGCAACACGGTAGAAATCAGAGTATAAATGACATACCCCCCCCCACACACACACACACACACACACACACACACACACACACACACACACACACACACACACACACACACACACACACACACACACACACACCCCAGCTGCTGTGTTGAGCGTGTACGGCTTTAAACGGCACCTTGTGGCCTCACAGGCCACAGCTGCTATCACTTACAGTTAAAGTCATGACATATGTGCAAGGGGACGAGATACAGTGGTGACATGGGTCTCGTTGAGGTGATGGACAGGGTTTTCCAACTGTTACTGAGCTGCAGATGGGAGGTAGGGTTTTATGTATGAAGATAAATAAACGTTCCCACATCTGGCTGCCTGACAGCTTTCTTTGTGAACATGAACATGAAAATACATAAAACATGGAACATATCTACTTATCTCCATAGAAGTCACCCAGACACACACACACACACACACACACACACACACACACCGATGTACGCCTTTTTAATTATATAATTGCAATACAGTAGTACATCTATGGCTGTGCCTGTGGCCCAGAAATCAGAATCATTCATTTGATTGAATTCTTGCACCCACTTCAACAGCTGGCTCGTTGACCCAATGAGTCAATTGGGAAAAGTGGTGGTACTGATTTCTCTGACTTGAACAAATAAGAGACAGCGGGACATGGATTTCCTTCGGCTCAGATAAACGTGGTGGGGAGAATGATAATGTGGGTGACTAATGGAATTCTGTTTAACCATGGCTCTCATTAATATGCTAAGCAATCTGATGCTAGCCCCCGCCACTCCTGAGATCCACTATTCAATATGGATAGCCATTCATTTAATGATTTTGCCCATTTGTATATGCAGATCTTCACCGGGCCAGGTTACCTGTCCCCATGTAAGTGTCGTGAGGTACAGCTATCAGGACTCGATGAAGCTGCAGGGGATGAATACATTTTGTGTAACAGACAGTGCAACTGTTTGTGGAAATGTGCAAAATTCCCAGTTTTGTGAAGCAATTAGTCACAGTAATTTAGATTTATTTTTTTTTACGCAAAAAAGATAGGGAGTTGTGTCCATGGAACGCAGTGGGAAAGATTTGAATGTACGAACTACAGTTCAAGAGTTATAGGCCATTTGAAAACACCTCCACTACAAATGTTTGACCTGAGATTAGACAGATGGACAGACAGGGGCGAAAACATAATCTCCACCTCTTGGCCGTTCCGGCCCTGGTGAGATAAGGACCGTAGATGGTGTTTTAGTGGATTGGAGTCATGATGCTGCTGAGCTCTGTCACAGTGTGGGTGATGGGATGTGTGTGTGTGTGTGGGGGGGGGGGGGGGGGTTGAGTGATTGCATAGCAGCAAATGGCCTTCATCATCTTCCTTTGAAATAGCTGTGGCTTGTGAAGCATGGTTGTGTTATTGATGATGTCATATAGGGTTATTCATACCTGTCGGGGGCTGTGATTTGCAGCGCTGAAGGTCTGAGATGTATACCGTTGCTCTGCCTGTCATGTGACAGGCTCTTATTGTCATCTCTCTCAAGAAGAATCAATTCTACTCATGCAGGTACAAGCAGCACAATGCAAGAATGGAGGTCCTCAGAAAATGCTGTGCAATATAAATGGTGCATTTTTATATGTCATCTGCATCTCTATCTGGCGTGTTACCTCCTTGTTGTCTAGATGAGTCACTTGCCGTACCTTGGAGACAGCATCATCTGTGGATCTGTTTGAATGGTACGCAAACTGCAGATGGTCCAGTGTACTGGGGAGGGATGAGCAGATGTAGTCTTTTACAAGCCTCTCGAAGCACTCCATGTCTCTTGAGGGCAGCGCTACCGGATGGTACTGTAGTCATGTGAGGGGTTCTTGCGTACGGAGATGATGAAGCAAGAGGCAACCACTGAGCAGAAGTGAGAAGTTGAAATAAGGTTGTGAACGCAGGCGCCAGGAGGTCAGCACAGGTCTTGAAGACACACTCTGGGATTCTGTCCGGTCCAGCTGCTTTTCACCCCTTTCACCCCTTGCTCTGAGAGGATTAACATGCTCAAGCGGGTCTCGTCTGCCTCTCAGGTTTGTTTTCCTTTTCCATTTGTTACACTCACCCCTTCCATTTGTTTTCTAGCATTCCCTGTAGTGCTGATTGAGGTTGCATCGGCAGTAAAATCCCATATCAAATACAATCCCAATAAAACTGACTCCAGACGTACACAGGCCCACCTTCATTTCTTGTGTCCTAACAGCTGCTGGATTTTTTGTCTTTGGACAAGATAACCACTTAGTTATGTAGTTATGAAATGCTGTGCTTTTCACTGTTATCTAGCTGTATTGTTGAGTAAGGCCCTGGAGAAGCATAACTCAATGACTGTGGCCATGAGAAGTAATTTAGGTAATCAAATGTAATTCCTTCAATAGTAGCTTAATTTGATTCAAAATGTTTCAATGACTGCATCAAAGAGATGTAATCTTATGCTGTAGTGTTTATCGGCTGGGCGACATACCTCCTCCAGGTGACCCCCAGAGGGGTACCCAAATTATTTCGTGGGGTCCCCAGATGATTAACTTAATGCGCAACATTGTTTTCTCTCTCAACAGTAAACAAACCAACATAAAGTTTAAGTGTACAGAGGGTATCTGCATTGCACATTTCTAAAGTGACAATTTAATTTGTCACTTTTTAATCTGAGAAATTAAACATTGGCCAAATTGTCAAATATTAGAGGCAGAAATTGTGAAAACAAACGCCTCGCAAGTTGTAAAATGTAATGGTGAACCTGGTGGACACAGAAACATGTATAATTCTGGCCTGCTTACAATTACACTCCATGAAATTTAACTGAAGGTAGGCCACTCAAATAAAATGTTAAGGGGAGGCGTTGTGAGCATGTAGATCTGCTATTTTCACAATAGAACCGTGTTATACAAAAATGTAATGCCTCAACTCTTAGTGCTCGTCAGGGTGGGGGGGTCCCCAGTTAAAATATGATTGTTTCGGGGGCCGCGGCCTGAAAAGGTTGAGAACCACTGACTGGGGGAATCCGTATCAGCCATTTCATCCTGCATGAGGCAGTTACACAGATGATGACAACCATGGCTCTGAGAGTGATTTATTTGTTTATTTGATCTGATTTTAGGAGTCCACACGTGCCTCAGTGTAGAGAGCGGCTTGTGAAGCACTGGCATGTCTGTCTAGGCAACAGAAACCTGTGAACCATGTACCCACTCAATCACTCAGACACCAAGGTCAAGAGAGCCTGACTCTAGTCTGTGGCAAACTTCACCTTTGGAGTAAGAATAACCTTAACTGCAATGAAGATGATGTGAAAAAAGTATTTTTCACTGTAGTATTGACAAAATCAGAGAGTCTTTTTTGTGTTTGTCCGCACCAATATAGTTGCACTATATTATGAGCAATGTAGAGTCATGCATGGGACTTGTTGGAGGACACTGTCTGTTCCCAGCTATCTTTGTTTGCTACTTGTGCTGCCCCTGTAAGAGCTCCATGAAATATTCATGGCTGCTTTTTGTCCCTCCCAAGCTGAATGCTTCGGCATAATTGAATAGATCAGCGTTTCTTCAGTCTGCTACAATTATGCTGCTCTCATAAAGAACATGTTGTTTTTAGAAATTGCCACGCAGTCCATTTTGTTTGAGCATATGTTATTCTGGAAATTGGTGCGGGCACAAGTGTTTGTGTGTGCATTCGTGCGTGCGTGTGTGCGTGCGTGCAGTGGCGTGCGTGTGTTGTGTGTGTGTGGGGGGGGGGGGGGGGGGGGGGGGGGGGGGGGCGTGCACTGTTTTGCCAAATGCAACTAGAGTGTTTGTAAATGTTATAGTTAAAATGTAATTTATTTGCTGTTGCTGTCTCAGATTCATTCTGTGTTTTTTTTCTGTTGTCAAAGGGCATGGTAAATGGTGCATTTATACAGTAAATGTATCCCTCTAACCTTGCTAGACACCATATGAACGATTATGGCTTCTAATTAAACCCACATACTGTACAATATCAAACTTGATCTATTAATCCTTATTATGACCTCTGACATGTGCCATGTGACCTCCTAAGCCCTAAGGATTGTCTAACCACTTAAGCCATAATTGAAATGGGCTTTGCGAGCTTCCCTTGTAAGTCGATTATTATTACGACCGTAGGTCTCAGTTTACTATGAGACCCGGCAGATCCTGTCCGTACGTCAGTGGGTAACGCCTCAATGTATAGCTGACCTGTTGTGACATCTTTGTCTATTGTTGACTCAATGGAGATCCCTGATGTCATCAATAGTAAGCCCATATTTTTGGCAATCTCAATATCATCACCTGGATATCCATACATCATCACTTAGATCTCCATATATTGAGCTGACCTCTACATCTGATTCCCAGATGATTCCCTGTTAGGCCAACCATACTAATAGAATCCCTTTTATGCCCATCAATATTAAGCCCCTTATCTGGGAATTCCCATACAATATAGATCCATTTTATGCCCATCACCATTAAGCCCATATCTGGACATATTTTGTCAGTCTAACCAGTGTGGTTGACTCGACACGAATCACACTTGCAAATTAATTCCGTCCTTGTCCCTGTCCCGATGTCATCAATATTAAGCGCATATCTGGGAATGCCCATATTTGGCAATGCCCATATATGGACACTCCATATGGCCAAGACAGAATTCATTTACAAATCAAGACTGCTGACTATCATCACCTGGATCTCCATATATGAAGATCACAACACTGACCTCATCAAACCCTAGATATCCATACATGGAGACGACTGGATCGTCACCTAGATCTCCATATATGGAGCTGGTCAATACCTCTACATCTGACCTCACGGACTCCATCTATGGATATTGCTGACCTGTTCTGACATCATATTGATTACTCAACCAGCTCAGCAGAAGGGTATACATGCCAAAGCAACCATGTGCAACACTGCACACACCCATGTCATGTGTGGTCGCTTCTTGCCCTTAGGGAGTCTTACTGGTTATAATGTTTATGTGTTATCATTTTAACCTTAATGTCTGCTGTTTACATTTCTGACTAATTAAGTATTCAAACAATTACTGCTATTTGTTTTGACTTTCCTTTCGTTCTTTTTTTCTTTCTTTTTTTTTGAGAGAGAGAGAGAGAGTCGTTGAAACTTTTGAAAATGTTAGCCTATAATGACATGCCCAATAGGGATACCAGATTGAAAGTGGGTAACACTGCTGAATTAAGTTGAGCAGTGAGTTTGGTATTAGCAGCAAGTTTGCATCTCATCTGTTATGCAGTCAGCCATAAACAGTCTGTCTATGAAAGCCATTGGTATTCTGCAGCATCAGGATTGGGGGACTGCCTGGGAGTCTATATGTGTGTTGTAATCACAGAGTTGTCATTTATCTCAATAAAAAAGAGAGTATGTGTGTCTAGAGAGTAGCAAATCTAAACGGTAGCATGCAGCAAAACCAGCTTTGTTGAGACGGATACATTATGGAAGATTGGGCTGGGTACAGAGTGAACTAGGAGGACAGATGGAAACTCAGGTTGTTCCCTCATCAGCAAGCATTCTTCACGGTCTCTGCAGAATTGAGAATAAGCTTGATATTTGGCTTGAATACCACAATCTTCTGATCGTGTCCTTTAGAGGTTTCAGAGAAATGGGGAGAGAATTTGTAAAATCATTTGAACTGATGAAATGATTAGAAGTGAAAAAATTTCAAAATCAGGTATGATTGATCTAAATACATGAGACCTTAACATTGACAATTAAAGAAACAACATTTGAACAATTTGCTTCAATAGTCTTCAATAGTGGACTGAGCTAGAAATGATACATTCCCAATGTCTTGTTTTTAGTATCATATGCCTTAACTTTGGCTGATATAGTTTTACTGCTCACAATTCATTGAAGATAAGGCAAATGTTTTGCTGAAATTCTGTTCCAATGACCTCAATGACCTCACTGCTCACTGACTGCATACATCTTTTGATATTATTTCTCATTCACACTTGTATCTCTGCAGAAAATGAATGGCTGCCTGGGCCATGTTTTGTCTTGAATTGGCATATAAATGGCATATGGTTGTAAAAGTACAAAACAATTTACATCTATAAATGACATGACTGCATATACTCTAGGTCACTGCATATGATTTATTTTAACATTTCTATGGTAATTTTTGTATTGTGAGACATCCTTACGGAAATACCAAGCATGCACATCTATCAATTGTTGCACTTGCATACAAATCGGCGGTGATAGAAGAAGCATGTTACACCCATATTATGTTGATGTAATGTTGTTCATATTGTTGTGTGTAGTTTGACTTTGTGTACCTGTGTTTGTGACGTGTGAAATCTGCTATCTAATATAGTCTTGGAAAGAAGCGTGTGTTTGTAGAACACCAGATCATCCCTCTGATCCCTTTAATCTGTCCAAATCCTTTGGGAACAATGCCTCTCCATTATGGAAATAGAAACCGTGGGTATTACATGTCTTATCCCCTTGGGTTCCCTGCTAGCGAGTGTTATATGAAAGTCCATATACGGAGCCCACTCTTTTTTATCGCCACTAACAGTTTCCATATTTATATTACAGTGTGTGTTTATGAGGACCTAATGAAACTCGTGTAGTAAAAAGCGCAGTCACCCCCCCAAGGTCTTCGTACTGATGACGCCAGCTCCCTCCGTAATGGACTAGTGCTGTAGGTGGGCCTGTAAATTAATGGCTGTAAAATGTCTCGTTTCCGATAATGTGAGCAAGTTGCTGTGGTGGGAGAAGAAATGAGGATCAAATGGAGTCCCAGTGCATTCACCCCCCCCTCCCTCCCCATCCACCCAAACCTGATCTGCTGCCTCTGTCACTACCTGCAGTACAGTCACCCAGGGTTTCCCAAACAATGGATCAGGACCCGTCTTTGGGTAGTTTTTACGGGTAAATATCTGCCTTTTTGTTTGTTACTTGTGCCAGCAGAGCGCACAAGTAGGGTGATGATGAAGTGATGATGAAGCTGTCTGTGGGTATGTGGGTGGGTATGTGGGTATGTGACGACAAGTGCGACCCCATATTTTGGTTGGCACTTGTCGTTTTCTTTGGAAAGTGATGCGAATTACCAGACATATTTGGCTGTGAGTGCACAAGAAGCAAGTTGGCACCTTGACAGAGTGCAGTCTAGTAACAGGCCGATTTTTCTTTTCCCCCAAAAAGTTAAAATCCAACAGAGAAAAGAGAATTCACAATGTCATCATAATATCAGATCAGCTATTTTCACTCCTTTTTCAATAGGCTTACAGTAAGTGGTTCACCAAATGCTGCAACCCTCTAAAGTCCCCGTACAACCTGTCCTCCCACCCCCTGCTGTGCCCTGCAAACATTATCTCACATAATCTTTGTCTTTTCACAATCCACAAATTCTATTTGATCCTGGCGTGGGCAGAAAAAGCGTGCTACTGAGAGAGACAGAGACAGAGAGAGAGAGAAAGAGAGAGTGAGGTGTTCTGGGGTTGGGGGGGCAAGCCCCTATCCTAATATACAAGCTCGACTTTTCTCTGTCTGTGAGGCAGAAGGGGACAAGTAGGTAATTGGAAAATATCTCTGCCTTCTATTCCAGAGAGAGAGAGAGAGAGAGAGAGAGAGAGAGAGAGAGAGAGAGAGAGAGAGAGAGAGAGAGAGAGAGAGAGAGAGACACACACACACACACACACACACACACACACACACACACACACACACACACACACACACACACACACACACACACACACACACACCAGGACAGAGCAATGACATTTAAAAATGTTTCATTATTTAAAATGATTTTTTTTTTAAAGGTGTGTGTCACTTCACTCGGGTGTCTGTTAGCATTTGTGTGTTTGTACTGTGCAAACAGAGAACAGCTGCCTTGGGCTTAGGTGATGTCACTAAAGCAAAACTGTTCCCACCGTACGTCCCCCTGTTCACCTGTTACACCCTGTGCAACATAGATTCATATTACCAGCAACAACTGCAAGGCCAAACCTATATCAGTGGTTCTCATAATAATAATAATAATAATAATAATAATAATTGTATTTCTTATGCACTTTACATTTTTACAAATCTCAAAGTGCTACGAAGTGGGTTTAAAAAAAGTGGCATAAAAAATAGCAAAGGCAAAAAAAAAAAACAATGACAACAAAATGGGGTAAGGGGACCCCCAGGGTCCTTGAGGTGATTCCATGGGGTCCCCAGCTAAATGAATTATAGTTAGAGGAATGGACCCTTACAGGTCAGTAACTCTGAGATTTATGGGGTCTGTAGCCTAATATGCATACCAATGTGGGGGTCCTTGAAATTAAAATGTTTGAGCGCCACTGCTATAGATGTAGGGGTGCCTGGTGATCAGCCAGTTACTCTCACCACATGCCACACGTTGCTTGTGAGTCGCGTGTCTGTCTACCCTCTCTCTGCCCTATTTTTCCTGTCTCTAATACACTCTCCTAAAATAAAGCATGAGAAAAAGGTGACTGTAGACCTTCAACTGATATCTTTCTCTTAAACCCCCCCCCCCCCCCCCCCCCCCCCCCCCCCCAGGCCGATAGTATATATTTTATTTTATCCAGACCTATATAATGATTAACCATGAGCCCATTTGGATGCCCAGTTGGAAGGCAATTATTCCTAGCATAATGGCAGAGATACTTCACCTCTGGAGAGATGGTACATTTTGATGGTGATTTAACCTGTTTTGTTTTTTGTTTTGTTTTTTGTCATCAGTGCAAGCCTTTTGAAGGCATACGATTATGTGTTCTGTCTAAGATCTTAGGATAATCCAATAAGAAGGAAAAAAACACAATACGATTAGTTCAGAAATCTTATAGGATTTTTTATGGGATTTCTTTCTATCAGAATCCTAGAGGATTACATACAGTTTGTGAACAGTCATTTGGTGTATCTCAATAAATCTGTCATCAGCCCCACTTGACAAGTCACAAGTAATTTAAGATCAATGTCAATGATGTTAAGATGTTCTCATTTTACTTTCTATAAATGGCGCAAACAAGTCATGGTGTGTGCTAAGATAATATAGAAGGAAGAGATCATGGCAGTTCATCTAAATTTAGTAGTGACTTCAGAGAGGGATGTTCGTATGTTAACGACCACTCTCTGCTCTCATGGTGCAAATATTAATAGCTGTTAAAGGGTTCAGCAGATCTCGGAATAAGTTCTTTCTCCTATTGAGAATATCCATCATGGCAATTCAGATTACATTATTTCCATTGTGTCATTATGGATATATTATTCTTATTGATTTGAGTTGCATTCCTTTGACTCGCCGGAGAACAGATAGGTGTAGGAGACTGTGAAGGATAAAAGCATCTAATTGTGAATCTGAGTCTTTTAATTACCACCATCTGCTGTCCCAGTGAGACGTTTAGGAGAGACAGGGCTTTGTGTTATGGATTGGCAAATTGTGGAACACTATGAAGACCTGAACAAAGTAAATTAGGCACACATTTTTATTTGAGAGATAAGCAGTGCAGTGATTACCACAATTTATATAACCACAAGAGCTTCTCAGGTTTCCCCCCTCCCCTCATCTTTCTTTTCTTTCTCTTCCTGTTAACAATCAAAATGCATGTAGATTGCACCAAAAAAATAAAAAAATAAAACTCACCCACTGTTTTAAACCTGTGATGTGACAATAAAGATGATTCTGATGATTATAATTCCAGTTCAAGTACTATATAAGTACATATGACATCACAAAAAGCAGTTTCTCTTTATGTTTACAAAGAGGGAAGTCATCATTAGTGTGTTTTCAAAAGCTCCCCTTTCTGAAATGTCTTCACATTTACACTTTACACGCTTTAAAGTTTTATTGTCTTCTTCCAGGTGGCTTTGTTCAGCTCAGAGATCGCAGTGTCTGACTTTTCCACTCATGGCACTACTAGACAGGGGTCAATGTTATGAAGTTCAGTGCAAGACCAAATGCAGAACACAGACACACAAGATAAAGTGAGTGAGAATTAAGAAGGTTTATTTGTAGAGGATGGCTGGGAGTTGAGGAGTGCTGGTGAACGGTATCTGCAAGCTAGAATGGTAGGCAGATTGGAAGGTGAGCCGGGAAGCATTCATGGTTAGCGGGTAAGCAAATAGGCAGAAAGGCAGGCAAGCGATGGTTCTGAGCACAAGGAAAGATAGTACAAACCTGGAATAAAAGCATGAAGAATTATCATTGTTTCATTGCACTGAAACTGAACATCTGACATAATGTGAGGTGATGAGCTGATGGACAGGTGTTGGGGCTGAGTAGGAGATGAGCTGTTTGAAGGCAGTAGGATACACACACACGCGCGCGCACACACACGCACCGCACGCATGCATTCAGACACAGAGACAGAGACCAACAAGTGACATACAGAAGGAGAAACACACAAACACATGGGAAGGTACTGGGGCACGACAGTGGTGGTAATAGTCAAAGGTTCATCATTTCTGCTCTGCCCATTTTCTTTCACTGAAAGAGCTATGAAAATATGGGAACCATTAGTCAGTGGTACTGCTGAAATTACCAGTTAGATTGTACCAAAGATCCATCCACTTAACCAATTGAACTCCAGCATCCCTGATCTGTATAAATAGATCTACAAGCTTACAAAAGCGTTGCTTGTAAGCTTGTGAGCTTGTAGATCATCTATTTTTGGTGAAGAGATTTGGTGTACATGGAAAAAAGTATGGAGCCAAGGGTTTAAGTGGTTGAAGCTGATTATGGCCAGGCATAGGGGAGTGTAGAGCGACACGTTTGTCTCCCCTTACTAATGAGTGGAGGCCAGGACAGCTGGATTAGCTGCTTCTCCGTCATCTCCACCCCAGCCATGCCACTTCATCAAAAGGACACTTCTCCTGGAAGATAAGGCAGGGGTCAAGTGCATGTGTATCCCCGGGTATTACTCTTAACGGGGCAATGAAGGGGTCCTCTCTCATTGGGCACTGGGAATAGCAGTGGCAATCTAGCAAGCTTTAAGCCACACCAGCACATCTTGTGCATCATTAAACCAGACTAAAAATACACAGCCATCTCCTCGGTTGGCCTATTCACAAAGGGACCAGAGCATAATGTCACACTGAAACAGCCACTGACTGTTATTAACACATGCTGTGGTGTGATCATTATTCACATTATCCACCGATATTTAAACTGGGGTATTAAGGTAAACCATCAACCATGTACTAACAGCCTATTAGCCATGTAATTACAGCCTAAAAATGATTGTATAAATGATTATATTTATAAATAGCATTGTCAGGCTCTTTATGACTACATGCCTGAATTATTGTGTCCTCACAGCCCTAGGTTCTTGAATCAAGAGCCCTTGGTAATTCCATGGGTTGAGTGAAAGTCAAAGGGGGATTGTTCATTTGCAGCTGTTGCAATGGAACAGCCTTCCGCTTGATGTTCATTTATCTGAATCATTGTCCATTCTAGTTTTTCTTGTCTGTGCTGTTCGGTACCTGATGCCGGTCTTTTTTTATTTTAGTATTCTAAAAAGGTGCCGAAAGCAAATTTTTCCACCCTGTTGACATTACTTTCAGAGTAAAATATTCTGCTGCTGTTAGCTCAACAATACAAGCATTTGAGGCATACATGCATTTTTAATTCTTCCCAGCAGTGTAAATGGACCAAAAAAAATCAATACTATCTGTGTAGGCCTAATACTGTGTTCATGATGACTGATGATGATGACACCCACAACACTATCACAAGAAAACAAACACTAGAATGAATTCATGGTATTTGTTGACATGCATTTTACTGTTAAAAGATGGCTTCTATAATTATTTAGTTATAAATGGGAAAATAAACATGCAAACAGTGGTATGACAAATGGAAATGAATCTATGAAAATTAAATACACTTTCAATCAAGTCGTTATTGTTTTAAGTATAATGTGGGGACATGGGGACACCAAACCAACAATGCTCTTTAAAAGAGAGAGATGACTTAACTGAGGCAAGCAAAGAGCTTGACATAAAATATTATGTCAATACAGTGTATTCATTCTCAGGCAGATTATACAGTACAGGCTATAGATTTCGAATAATTACAACTTTGTATAATCATGTATCTCTCTCTAGTCTAGACCATAGAATATCAATAGAATAGATTACCCCGCCATAATTAATCAGTTGCTCAAGAGACTTGCAGTGTCCTAAGTTTATGGTTATTGGCTGGTTCAAGCATGAAACCTCTTAGAATCAATGATCAAGCCATAAGGTATCTTGCTAGAGGAAAACATTTTTTTCTTTTTATAGATAAAGTTAAAAGAAATGTGTTGGGTAAGCGAAGGGGGGGGGGGGGGGGGGTGGGAACTATCATAAGATACACAAATTATATTGCATATCATGCTTGCCTTAATTGATTTTAAACTGTATAGCCTACAGTAATATATTTTCTAATGACTGCATGCTGCATCCAACTGCTGCTGATTAGGCATGAACATGCAAACACTTTTGATACATTACTAGAGTGAGCTCAGGCTTCTGTGTCACTGTACTGACAGAGGAGAGGAGTTAGGTGCCCCCAGGTGTCCCTGAAGCAAAATACTATAGGCTAGTATCAAACCAAATGATAATCTGACACCTGAGCCAGTCTGAACAAAACTTGTCACTAACAGAAGGCACAAGACCATAGGCTGGTAATGATCTGGTGTAAATTAGGCTACATGCACACACACTGTGTGTGTGTGTGTGTGTGTGTGTGTGTGTGTGTGTGTGTGTGTGTGTGTGTGTGTGTGTGTGTGTGTGTGTGTGTGTGTGTGTACTACAATGGAATCATGTCCTTGGGTTTTTTGTTTTTAGCCCCATTGTATAATCGTACTATTTGCAAGCTGTTAAAGGAGTAGTTCACCCCCAAAATGACTTTTTTCTATCGATTACTCAACCAATGGATAATATTTTGGGGTTTTTGTCTCATTCCGACAATAATTTGATTAGAAGTTTATATTGGATGGAGACCCAAATGCATCTCCATCTAGAATTAACGGGGGTACATTTATTATAATCAAATTGTCTAAGGAATGCAACAATAAAGTCTCCATGGGTGAGTAATCGATAGGAAAAAAAAGTCATTTTGGGGGTGAACTAGTCCTTTAATAAAGTATTCAATCAATCAATCAATCAATCAGTGTGTGTGTGTGTGTGAGAGAGAGAGAGAGAGAGAGAGAGAGAGAGAGAGAGAGAGAGAGAGTACAGTAAGTTAACAATAAACAATAAACTCCTGTCAATGTAGGCTAATTTATTTCTGAGTGACCATATAGGAATTAGTTTGAATTAAAACTTGTGTTCTCCTCCCAGCTGTGTAGCCCTGTAATTATGTATATTGCAATAGCCTATTAAAGGCTATGTTATAGGGATATGCTGAAAATGCACAGAGGTTCTCTTGTGCAGTCCGTGTTACACGATGCGTCAGCTATGGGGACTTATATGCCTTCATTCTATCGTGTGCTGTAAATTCCATAGACAGCACTATTTGTGCCGGGGAAGAAGCGTGCAGCCTGCAAAGCGGCACTGCGGCATAGCCGTATCACTGCGCCCGGTCCCTGCTCTGGGATCCTGAAGCACGGATTGAGAGCGGAGATACCCTATGGTTCCTTGCGGGATTTATTTGTCAGCTCAATTTCTTCTCGTGTTTTTATCTTTTAATGACCTTTCGCGTCCGAAGGCTCTGCAACTTGTCCGGACGGTCTCCACTTCCAAGGGTTTGCATTTCTTGGTTTTGCATGACGTGTCTTGGAGGAAAAGAGAGGTTCGCTTTGTGTCTTAGTGAAAATGAAGCGGAGCTGGAGCAGGAGGCAGTGCCAGTGTGCTGTTGTGGGCTGGACTGGATAGAGCAGAGCGTGATATCTACTGACAGAGAGACAGAGAGAGAGGCAGACAGACAGACAAAAAGGACTCAACGAAGAGAGGGAAAGAGTGTATTTTACAAGGAGATAGCTTGAAAGGGGCGGGCGAGAGGGAAAGTATAGGTTTTGGACACATTTGAAGCGTTATTTTGCATGTGTGTCATTAGATGAGTGGTGGCACGGGGCATCAGGTTAAAGGGATAGGTGCTCCTGGGTGGAAATGCTTTAGGACCCGTTATTACAGGAAAGGTGAAATTGCCTTTTTGGTTTGGGCTCTACAGGAGAAAACAGCTGCATAGAAGAGGTTGATTTTGGCTCGTTGCTGCATAGACAGGGTTGGGATGCTGGTTTGTTGTAGCTACCTTTGTTATGCATTCATTTGAAATCCAGAAATGTTTCCACATGTGACATGATTCCAATTATGAATATTTTATTTGGAAACATTTGACACTTGCAGAATGTAGCATAATATTTGCAGACTAGAGTTCAACATCTTGCACAGTTTCTATAACCTTTGGCCAGTAAAGTTGAAGATGATTGTTGATAATGACATATTGGTTATTGGCCTGGTGATGATTTATTTATTTATTTTTTCTGTCTTGTTGTCTAACATTTTAGGGCAGAATGTAATTTCGATAGTATTGAACATGCATGTACTGTAGTTTGCAGATTCAGTTCCCTGTTAGGATACCAGTCGTGTGATGTCATGGAAGAGAATTGATATTCTGGACACATACAGATCCCATATGTTTTTAAGAGTACACTGCCTGAGTGACTTGCAGTGGCTCTAGGCCTAGACTGTAGGCTGGCGTCTGGAGAATAATTCAGAATCAGACCAGAGCTGTTGAATGTTGCATCCCAATGTGGTAGGAATAATGTGACCGCATATCAACGAAACGGTTGAATACTATGGCCTGCTGAGCCCTGTGTTACAATGTGTGATGATGATGAGATCATTTTGTGGTCCTGTCTAGTTTTCTTGGCAGAATTCTTATCATGAACATCCTCCAAGGACACTAATAGCATTCAGTTAGGCATGTCCTTAAGGTGATGTCAAGGCAGAACTTAATTGTGGTGAATTGAGACTGAGAGTATTGTGGTATTAGATGACATCACAATAAGAGAAATGGTTCAGCATGGAGTAGTGTGCATGCAGTTGAAAAGAGTCCACAGACAGACTTCTATGCATATGATACAGTATGACTAACCTAACCCTCAGTGAACGCTTGATAGCCATGTCTTTACAGTTAGAAATTAAACCAATGCTTCATCGTAGATGTACCAAGATGTTATACTTGTATGCATAATGAATGAAAGCTTTATTTTGCATGTGCTATTAAGCTACATAGTCTACGAGTGAAATGTGCTTCGACATGGTTTAATTATGCAAATTAATTCTATTACCATAGCAGATATGTGTAGGGAAGAGTGGGTGGGAAGAGCATACTCTAACAGCATTTTAATACAACTGTTGATTCAACAAAGCTATACTGCAGGGCAGGCATACATCTCAGTTTGATAATACACATTATTGTTTCAGTGGTAGGGTATGTTAACATGAATTACTGACAATTACTGACATTGTTTGTCACACTTGGCCACCTTACAGTGCTACCATAATACGTCAGTTATCAACATTATGTTTATTGTGAGAGGTTCACACAAGGCGCAAAAGCCAAATGTTGACACCTAATCATAATGCGTGGAACAAAAATACATATAGTGTATGTTAAGTGGAGGATGTAGGAGACGAGCTGGTGGTAAAGCTTCAGAGACACTCACGAAGAAGCACTTTTACAACACATAATGATCTCAGCCCAGGGCTCTAATGACTTGGCAAAGTAGGAAAAGACAATAAAATCAGCAGATGATTCCACAGCCACCCTAATGAAACATTTCAGCCCACATTAGGTACAATAGTAAAAACCCTAATATACTTTATACTGTATCATCACCTTTTGCAAAAATGTTTCACTGATCAAAATGTATTGCTGAGCAAACATGTTACAAATATCTTTTCCTCCCCCTCTGCTCTCTCTCTCTCTCTCTCTCTCTCTCTCTCTCTCTCTCTCTCTCTCTCTCTCTCTCTCTCTCTCTGTCATCTAGGAGGCAAGGGCAAGTAGATTTCTTTTGAAGAAAGATGTGGCATCAACTGGCTATCTCATCATGGAGGGACATATTCACTGACCAGACATTTTCTTTAACTTGAAATCTTGTTTTCTTTTCTTTTCTTTTTCTCCTGCTGGTGTTTCAGCCTGATTGCAATGTTTTAAAACACCATCTCACCCTCTGTCCCTGGATTGTTGTGATGGACTGTCTCTGGGGATCTATGCATGGAGCTTAGCCTGTGGATCAGTCACCCCATGCACTTCCTGCACAAGCCTTCACCCGTTGGATATTATCTGGTTACCTTGGATTTTATTCGTTGATATAACTGTTTACTCGGGATATCTTGGGAGTTCTGCTACACCGGCGGACGTTCATCCGTGCCTGTGGTCACCCTTGAGAGGCTCAGGTTCTCTCTATAAAGAGGAGGGATTTATCTATCCCCCCTCCCCCCCGCCCTCAAGGACATGGATGGTCCTCGATCCAGTGGCCTCCGCAAAAAGAGGAAGTCGAGGTCAGTGCGGGATAAGGGGCACAAATCCAAAGGGATAAGGAGCAACAACCACCCTGTAAGTGGTGCCGTCTTCCGCTTCTCCTCTGACTCAGAGCGGGAAGGAGGCAGGGAGCCCTCGTCCTCCCGTCCCAGACCCCCGCGGAGGAAGCGAAAGGAGTCTACTTCAGATGAAGAGGACATCATCGATGGCTTCTCAATCACCGGCTTCATGACACTGGAGGCGTTGGAGGTGAGTACCCTTGAGCCTGGCTTACTGCTGCTGCAGATGCTCTCCAGCTATGGGTGAGAGCTGTTCCAGTGGATGGACTGTTTGAAGTGTATGGTTGTTCTTTTTTGTTATGGTAGTTGGTCATCGCTGCCATGAATGCCATAACAGTGTGTTAAGATGATTACATCCAGTCTCTCTCTCTCTCTCTCTCTCTCTCTCTCTCTCTCTCTCTCTCTCTCTCTCTCTCTCTCTCTCTCTCTCTCACTCTCCTCCTCTCCCTCTCTCTCTCTCTCTCTCTCTCTCTCTCTCTCTCTCTCACTCTCCTCCTCTCCCTCTCTCTCTCTCTCTGCACGGGCTGCCTCAGGACTTGGCATGTTGTGTGCATATTTGGTTGTTGTGTGAGCTGGATTTCAACAGATGTGGCTTTAAATGCGGCGATGCAGCCATAGATCTCTATCTGTGTCACTCAGTGCCGGTTGTTGTTGATGTTTGCACGGCTCAGGATTTGTTTTCATAAGAAGGTGCCCAACATAGGCTACATCAGGGATTGGTAACTCCTATGACTGATTCCCCTGATGTATGCGCTGTCGTATCCCGGTGTCGCACAGAGCTGCTGTTAACACAGCGCGCGACACGGTCATATGGAGGAGCATAAATTAGGCATTAGATTGACGGTCGGTCTGTTTTGTTGTGTTACTAGTGGAGGAACAACTGGATCCATGTAATAACGCAGGGCCTGAGCCCTGAGGTTTATTCAAAGTGGGATTAATGTCTTTTGTGCAGGCTTTTCCAGTTCTTGGAATGCATGAGCTGCATTCCAGCTGTGACTTATGACTCGCTCGCTTTTGTGTACAATACATTCACCACATATCCTGATAAGAATATCTTATATACACACGGGCTACAGATGTTTTATTTTTGTTTTTACAGCAAATGCCTTGTTTGCTCTCTAGTGTTAATGTTGTGCCAGAAATAATAGGATATTTAACTTAAGCTGAGTCCAGCCACTGGCTCAGAGGAGCTTTTACAGTTCAAGATGACCTTATTTCATCAGGTTTACAGTACACCAGTGGGTTCTCAAACCTTTTAATGTTCTTGGCTGTGGACCCCAATCTGAAAATATTTTGTGCCAAGAGACCCCCGAACAAGATTTGTTTTTAGAAATGTCAAGAATTTTCATAATATGTTATCAAGTTGTTTTGAAACTAGCAGATTTACAAGCCCACAAGGCATCACAACACGTTGTGAGCTTGTGAGATCGTCTGTTTTGAAATATTCTACTGTATGTATATAGGGTTAAAGTCGATAAACTGATCTTGATGATCTGAATTTTCCTGGGGACCTGCTGGAACCACTCCAAGGACCACTGGGGGTCCCGTCCCTGGACCAAACTTTTAAGAACCACTGGTTTAGACAATAGTAGAGGATGTTTTTGTTTCATTTTGTACAGTCAGTCATTATTGTTTGTAGCTGGATTCCGATATCTCCTTTCGGAACCTCTCCCTCCACTCTATGTAGCTCCGAGATGAGTTTCCTGGAAACTACATGCCCAAATCGGAAAGTTCTGGGGAAGGTCCGCCGTCACTTCTTACCTTTTGTTAACATTGTATCCAAAAAGTAAAGGTCGGCTTTCCCTCTCTCAGATGTTTACTTGCTAGCGTTGAAAACAATCTAAGCGATGGGATTGAAACAAGAGTTTAAATCGTTGTTTTTGTCAGCCAGTTTTCTCGCCCGACCGCTTGGTGGCGAAACATTTCTAGTACACAGATGAGTGGCCAGTCAGTCACGCATGTGCATTCCTGTTTCTGTGAAATTGCATTGGGAAAAACTGCTATCAGCTTTCGGCAAATGTTTTGTTTTCATCACTTCCAATTGGGGAGATGTTATAGAACAAACACTATTGCAATCAGAATACACTAATTCAGTTTCAAATGTTTTTTATTCGAGCAAATTACATTAAGTCAGAGATAAATGCAACAATGCATGCTCTTTTTTTCTCATTTTTTCCACACAAAATCAAATGTTATACATTTACAAAAACACACAATAAAACAGTTAACATAAATAAATAATACATTATACAGAATACACTAATTCAAATCTGAATACTCTACAGTATAGAGCTATTTAACACTTATTTTAATGCTGCACTCTTGTAACTTTCCTCTTCTACCCTGGATTTGAACCCGGTTTCCTGCGCAAGTGCTGACATTTTTACTATTGAGCCAAATAGAGTAGGCCTGCTCCAGGGATACATTGAATCGTATTTCTTTATATGTAATATTCATGTATATATGCAAACATGTTGGGCTTGTGTCTATTATTGCCTTTTATTGAATCTTGACCATCAGGTCAACTTTGACACTTTGATCCAAATGTTTAAGGGAGACAAAATACAACCACCCCTATTGTATAAGTTGTATTGTAACATTCTCTACCAAACAGATTGAACAAAATTACATTTTATTAGTAACTTGAACAACAAACAACAAACAAAAAATAAACCCCCCCAAAAAAAGATCATGCTCAATTTACTCTGCCGGTGTCTCAAACCAGAGACACATTAATTGTGCATCTATCGTTGTACTTCTACTTGCATTCTGCTTTGTATCTTTTATGTATTCTATTCATTGTCCTTCATAGCTTGCACCATTTTCATCAGGACTGGTCAAACCATTGCAATTATCTTTTGATACATTATTATGTCGGCAAAAATTGGTACTACATTTTTTTGTAAATGTCGATTCAGTTTAATATCACACACACACACACACACACACACACACACACACACATACCCACAACCCACTACTGTCACCATAGTAATTCTATTGCTTCGCGGATGCCTAATACTACTAGTAATTAAAGACAGCACTGTAACATAATTCTGTGACTAATTACCGTACATCATTCAGAACTGATAAAACTGTCCCTGAAAGACCGTTTGCAAAGCCTCAGATTTCATCCAGTATCTGACTCTTGGCTTTATGTTTGTGTGGATAATTGATTTTATTACTGTAAGGGATTTGATATCCACTTTTAACTGCGGCCAAAAAGAAAAAAATATCCATTTATGAAGTGCTTTTTGTCTTCTCCTTTCACAAAACAACTTATCACAGATAGCTTTATGGAACATTAAAAGAAAAAAAAAAGACTACACAAGAATTAGAGAAGAACAAATCACAAATTGTAGGCTTTTAAGATATGAAGGCGCTGTTTTTCTGTTTAAGGTTCAAAGTGTCTTTATCTTTTGTACAACTGCCTACTGACAGAGTGTACAAAGCATTTGGTGCTGATTTGTCCAGCGGTTTTGTCCAGAGCTCCCAACGCACAGACAGGCAGACAATGCTTGTACTGTACAGTAGACAGCTAGACTCCTGCAGAGCCACGCTATAATAACATTAAATGAACAATAATAAAACATTATTATATGGATTGCAATATTAAGCAACAATAATAGGATGACCATTTTAGTCATATTTGTGGAGCCCTTGTGTAGAGAGTGCAGAGAGTGATAGAACTTAAGGATAAGAGTATCTAGGCCTCGCCAGACAATGTCAAGAATCTCTCAAGGGTGAAGTATAGTTACACCTCAGAGATGCAGCAGATGAAAGTGGGATTTCAACTGTGACTGCTGCGACAGGAGACAAGGATGCAAACCCACAAAGCCATATGCCATGGAGATGAATTGATTTACTCGGTTGATTTTTCACGCTGCACAGTTTTTCCATAGGCTTTCCTTGGACTGGATTTTGCTAGTACTGCACTGCATGCTTTCCCAAACCATTTTCCTGTCCAGATCATTATGGTTTATTGGGGCTGAAAGCTGTGTCATCAGCAAATTATGGGTCATGTCAAATCTATATTGCCAGCATGTGACAGTTGTGACACACAGCTTCATATCATACAAGAACTGAGGATTCTTGTGTGTGCATATTAGTACAGTACCCAAACAGCCTATCCTTTTGCTTTAAGAAACAATGAAGGAGGTAAGTCCAGGGTTTTATTTGATATCCCCCTCTCTGTCAATTATTATCGCAGGTGGGGATAATAAATAGTACTACTACTATACTCCATATACTATGGAGTATAGTAGGCTACATCTGCAATGCAGACTTACAAACAACACTTTGGTGGTTTGTTTGCCAGCCCTTTATTTTCAGTAGTGCTCCAGTGGTTTATTACCTGTTTTACCATGTAATGGATGAATACTGTACAAGCATGGGGCAGCACTAGTGTCTCCTTTTCTCAGCATACTGTAGTTGCATCCTGATGAGGTCAGAACCCTGGAGCCATAATGCTGCAACAACACAGCCCCTGAGCCTACCTTTTAAATGTCTGCAAATAGATCAGCTTTACTACATTTTATACGAGAACAGGAGAAGTGGTTTGTATGATGACGATCTTGGGATATATACAGTGCACACTTCTGACGGTTGCTTGCTTCAAAGGCATTACTCGAGATATTTTATATTTTGCAATTTTATCTACAAATGAGCATGGAATCTTTTTCCTTGCATCATAAGCTTTTGTGTTGTGTGCTGCAAGATTTGGACCAAAGCAAAGAAGCATGCGTTAACTGACCTTAGCAAATCAGCGTGAACTCTAGGGAGCCATTGTTAAATTGGGAGTTTGCTGTCGGTGCTGACATTGTCTGATAGAACGGATATTGCCCATGGCTGTTGTTGCCTGCCGTAGCCGGTTTTGTGATAGACACGGGACTGCAGAAAATATCTCAGTACCTACGGCCTCGGCTTAATCTAGTAAGGACTTTCTCTACAAGTTTTAAATATACTTGTGGGTACACATCCTCAAAGAAATCTGTCCTTACAGCTACACACAAGTTGCATATAATCTAAAACTTAATTTGGATTTCTATTGTTTCACAATAGATATTAATAACTTAACTAGGATATGCAACAGCATCTAGTTCCAACTTTTAAGTGATTGCATGCCTTCTGTCAAAAGCATTGTACAAAAACCCTTGCAAATGTATCACGACTACTAGTTATACAGTAGATTCAAATATATTCTTCCTCCATGTAGTTTGAGGTTTAGATGGAAGGAGTTTGCATGCAAAAACCCTTTAGGTAGTCAGGTTACATTCTGCAATCCAATTTGAATGCAACTTCCAGTACTGTGTCACACTATATATGGTTTCTATCTTTTTATTATTATAATGTTTTTTTTTGTGTTTTCTTTTTGCTAACCTATCGGTTTCACTTTGAACGAGGTTTTCTTTCTTGTGAGTTGGCTGAGAAGTGCTCTTAAATCTAATGCGAAGTTGTTATTCATCACACCCAAATCAAAGCCTTCCACCTACCCAGCGGCAGTTGTCCTTCACAGCAGCACTTTGGAGGCAGCCTTTTTACTGAGAGAGGCACAAGGCTTGAGCTGCAGCCTATCACAGCATTTTAAGAAATAAGTCAATCAAGCCCTCTTCTCTTAGCCCGGGCTATTTTACACCCAATTCAATTGAAATGCATTGTGATGTAAATCTGTGATGATCTGTGATATTGCAGAATGCAATACTGTACAAAGTACAGTAGCTAGCTCCATCATTTAGACACACATCTAATAGATGGTGATTTAAGCCGTCTTGCTTGTCAAATCATACCCTCCCTCTATTTCTGTATCCTTAAATGGCTGTTTTAGCCTTCTTTCCAAAACAACTCCAGCGTTTCTCCATAATGCAATTCGTCAGTATTCATCTTTACCTACATGAAACTGTTGACAGTGTATTGGCTGTTGCTACAGTGATCTTTGTCCTTAAGGCTAATTTTTACCTCATCACTCACTGAAAATGGTGACTTGTTTTTCCGTAGATAATCACTGATTTTCATCAAGTGAAGCAGTCATGTGACTTTGATGAAGTATTATGCTTTACACTCACACTGGTCATCGACCACTTCTCCAACATTCATAATACCTGCTGTCTGTGTCTTAACCTAAAATGTACCACTTACCACAAGGGAACTGTGTCTAAATCGTATCTACAGAAGAAATTATCTGAATTACTCACTTTTTAATTCAGCAGCATTACAGTTCGATTGCTATGCCCCAGGGATCTTGTTGGGGTCTTGTTCTAATTAAGAATCTTTGACGCTAACCAGTGGGTCCTGAAACAGCTGTCAAGCCAAGAGCAGCAAGAGACTTGTTGAATTGCATGGTCAACAATTCTCTTCTCAGATTATTAATTTGGACTGCAAAAAGAAACCAATTTATTCTAGCATATATTGCTTCTTTGCCTGCTGGCAACATGGACAGAATACACTGTTAATTCAACTCTGAGAATTTATAAAACTAACATTTGTAACACATTTGTACACTTTCAGAGTTACAAATGGATAAATGAACCCTTGAGGATTTTACTGTCTGGACATTGACTTGATTGTCATGTTGTAGTTCAGTGGCACGTTTTCTGTATGAAAACCGGTATAAATAGTTTGTCTTTATTAAGTTAACTTTTAACTTTTGCTCACTTGTTAATTCAAGGCAATATTCCAGTAAACAGAAACCTAAAACATAATTTCACATTGCTAATAGGTGAATTGCTCATTTTCAACACACACACACACACACACACACACACACACACACACACACACACACACACACACACACACACACACACACACACACACACACACACATGCCCACACATATCACACATATCACACATTATGAATTCTCCTTTATCTGATTTGTCCAGAGACGCAAAAAAAATCAGTTATCTACTTTGTATCTGGATTTTACACCAGTCAGTCTAAAGTTTGGAGCTTCAAAGTCAAACCAATGTCTTCAGTCCTGGAGTTAGCTCTATAACAGATTCATGTTGAAGCATGTCAGATTAAAACAGCCAGTGGCACAGAGCTCAGTCTCTGGACCCACAAGTGTGCCAGTTTTCACGCTGTGATGTCATGAGAGGTAGTGTTACAGAGGGGAGAAACATTCCCTCCCAGTGGCTGTAACAAGGACAACCCTAGCCTGATACTTCAGTCCGCACATCACCACCCCCTGTTGGTGGGTGGAAACTTAGTGTGAGATGTCTGGCGCTCGCAGTCAGGCAAGGACAACCCATCATGGCATCCATTAAAAGACTACAAAGCCCATAGTCAGCAGGGCAGTTAGAACAGTGGTGGCCCAAAGCCCATACACTGATTGCCCCTTGGTGAGGGAGATTAAAGTGAAGGGAAACGGTGAAGACGTTGAGTGCAGCATCCCAAGTCTATTAATTGTATCCAGTCATCCACATTTCCCCCTGTTGAGTCTTAGCACCTCCCACCAAGGATGCATGGAGAGATGCAGGCCAAGGAAACCATGCAAGAGAGGAAAGGAAGAAATATGTTTCTAGAGAAACTGAGAAAGTGTCATGTGACGAACAATATCAATTTCTGATTTCAGTATCACAGCTGGATCTGCTGCCAGGCTAGCGTCTGACTCTGTTGTTACAATTCACACTGATATTAGTAGCTTTCATGACTCTGTTTAGACACATGTACTTGTATTGACATTGTTATTGAGTCATTTGTCACAGTCACTGATAGGTGAATGTTATCTGCTCATTGATGATTGCAGTGGCAGCCACAGTTTAATTAACCTCAATCTGCATGTCAATCCGCTCCCTGTCTTTCACTCTTCTCTCTCTCTCCCGAAGTCTGTCTTTGATTCTCATATCTTTTTATCTTATCTTATCTGAAACACACACGCACGCGCGCACGCACGCACGCACGCACGCACGTACGCACGCACGCACGCACACACACACACACACACACACACACACACACACACACACACACACACACACACACACACACACACACACACACACACACACACACCACTCTAAATATCTTATAAATTCATGCATTTCCTTATTAATGTAAGCACCCTCCCAACGGCATAACTGACTACTTAACCAGGACTCGTATTCGCCAAACGTTTGTCCTCTGTCTGTAGGAATTAAGTTGGCCTAGCTGTTATGAGAGCAATGCATTCAAGTTGTTAAACAATGCTTTACTGTCTTCATTTCCATGCACTCACTCCTCAAAAGCTCCATGTGAAAAGCTTCCAACCTCTCTAGATATTCAAATAACACATGATAATTGTCAGTTAGTTGATATTGACATTTTAAAGTGGAGTGGGAGTAAACATGACAGGTCTCCTCAGATTACCTTGTCTGTTTATCTTTTCTCTGCAAATTAAGTTGACAAATTGTCAGATTTATTTGTTGTTGTCTGGTATCTTCTTTTCTTCAGGTTATTTGATGTTGATCATGTATTGCCAGAATAAAAAAAATAAAAAAAATAAATCTCTGGCACAGTTTATTAGATTAAGCGATCGGAATTGGGAAGACACGCAGAGAGCGATATTGAGAGAGTACAGTACATTGATTAGTACTTCATTATAAAGAACAGAGCAACAGACTAATGCAAAATTAAAGGTAATGACAATGCTGTTTCCAAAAGCAATGAATAACGGCATTTCAAACAAAGAGGCATAAGTAAGCCTCTTTATTACTTGAGAGAATGCAGGTTAAAGAAAAGCACACATTGTGAAGAGAGCCCTTTTTTCATGACAGCTGTGGTTGAGCTCAAGCTGACTCTGGCAGATATTTCTGTCTTGTGAATAATACCAGTTTTACAGTCTTTTAATTAATTTTCCACCCTCTACGCGTCCTTATGTTGTTCTCTTGGCACTAATGGCAGATATTCATTTAGCAGCATTCTGAAGCTGTCAGGGAATGATGTACGGTGTGTATTAATGAGAGGCGACAGCCCTCGTGACTGACACACCAAATAAAATGTCCTGTCATCTCTGAATGTGTGCAGAAAAACACGCACTGGTGCCAGAGCCACACATCCACATTCCACGATGGTCACCACTCTGTGACTCGCGCAGCATCCCGAATTAGAGAAATTGATTTCAGGGAGGAGGTTGGAGTGGCTGACCTGATGATAGGAAGCTCACAAGGCCCCGTTTGTTTCCGTTGTAGAACGAAATCTGTGATGCCTTGTCAAGCCCTGAAAAATAAATAATGACCACACTGTCACATCTGTCTTAGCAAATACCTCAATAGTCTCTGTAATTTATAATTATTAGATTTTGCACGTTTATAGATAGACGATCATTTTCATTACTAGACCGACGCCAGTTGGAAACGATGCCCGTTGGGACCGATGCCCGTTGGGAATGCATTCCCCTCCAGTTATGCAATAACGTGATGAAAACTTGTTTATTTGAGTGATCAGACTGATTAGATTGTGGGGGCGGTTGTCTGGCCCTGTGTCCAAAATCATGCAGATCGGTACACAGTATCTCTGTAGCCATTAAACGAAACGGGTATTTCTTACATTGATGCTCCTACATATTATCATGCAAGCACCAGTTAAAGTTACCCACCCCATAACCCACACACTGCACATCATTTCAGAGCTCATATCTTTGAACGGGTAAGGACTAGTTGTTTTAATTGATGAAAAGCTGTGATTTCCTTTTGTTTAAAAATTTCCAAATCTTTTTGAACAAATATAATATATATTTTCAAATATAGGAAACGGGAAAAAAATGAGACATTTACTTGCGACCCATAAAAATTGGTCTGTAACCCTAAGCTGGGTCCCGACCCACTGTTTGGGTGTAGAGAGCACTGCTTAAGCATCAGCAACACTGTTGTGGCCTTCCTCAGGGAAACATGATCAACTTCTCTGTAACCATTTTAAAGACATCATGCATGCAGGATTTATTTCTCTTCCTCTCAGTCTGTTTAACAACTTAAGCTTATTTCAGCACATTTTGCCTCGCAGAATGTCAAACGCGCTGCCTGACAATGACAATACAGACATCATCTGGCCCCCTAGCATGCTTTGCTTTTCTAGACGGCTGTGCTTTTGAGATACACGTGGTCATGTGACCACCACTAACATGGGCTTTGTAAGTTGTTACGGGATAAAAAACAAAAAACTGACAATTGTGCGTTTGTGTGCGTGCTTGGGTTTAACAAATAGCTGAACAGCAGGGGACATGTCCAACAAGCACTATCGATGTTTGCATCTATCTCACAGGAAAATGGAGAGAGAATTTGGGACGTTTTTTTGTGGTGGAGGAAGCAAGGTTCAGATATCCAAAATCATGAATTCTGTCAGTATATACAATACACTCGTCTTTGCAATCACAAGCATAATTGAAGATTCTTTTTTCTTTTTCAGCAAAGACTACATTTTTACAGGAAATTTGTTCACTGTTTTTGAGCGGTGCTAACCGCTTTGTCTGTGAGACTCAGGGCACCTGAAAGACACCTGTCTGTTTGTACGCCCAGGCGCACATTTGCCAAGCTTCGTGGGACGCTTAATGAAATTAATTTATAAATGGCACCACTCATTTCACACTGGGTGTTATTCTTTTTATTACATTTTTCAAAAGGGACAATAAATACAGTTTAACGCAGCTTAAAGGGAAACTAGACAAGTCTGTGTGTGTACAAACACACTCCCTCCTCCCCTCTCTGACGTGCATCAAACAGGTAACACATTTTTAATTGATTAGAGTGAGCACTAACAAGCACATAACGAGTTGACACTTTTATGGCCCAATCAATCAACTCAATGCACAAGCACAACCCATGTGAAGTTCAAAGGGAGCAATTAAGAGCTTTGGCCGAGCTCCCCCCTCCCCTCACAGACAAAGAAGTCCCTGCAAGGGATGAATGTCAACATAAACAATGGAATGTCAACATAAAAAATGGAAGAAAACCAAAATACAGCCAGAGGGATGTGCCTTTCTGCAAGGAAACACTCCTGCACAATAGTGACAAATAAATATTATAGAGGCATTGTAGATGTAAAGTATAGCTTATGGTATTGAACAGCCAGGGGTGTTAATGGCTATACGCTAGAACATTCTCGTCTTTGTAGCTTGAGCGAATGAATTTGCCTCGTGGATGTAGGCAGCAAAGTATTCAGAGGATTCATTTTACTTTTTGTAATGCTGAATTTAAATATTACATATTATTACAATGTCGAAGCCAGTTTATGTACTAGATGAAATGGATATGACCACACACATTTGACTGAGCATTATACAGTGCTTGAAATTATTGAACATATTTCATTGTGTGTTCATGGTGAGAACATTATGTTATGTTAGCAATATAGCGTCCTTGTTTAGTGCCAAGGTTTCCATTTATTGTATACCATCTACTGTAGCTGGTAGTGTAATAGCAACCTATTCCATTCCAACACTGCTGAATTCATTCGTCTGCATACGATGTCTGGAAAAAGACTGACTGGTGCTGAAGCAGCGAAGAAAATGGTTTATGAATATTAATGGCAAGCTCTGGCAATGGAATGGATATAGAAGACCTCTAGCAGTTCATGTCACCAAACCACAAAGGCAAAAAACACTCATAGGAATTGCGGCAGCACACAAATATTTTGTCTTCCTGTTCTTTGCCTGCCGGCACACCAAGAGAGACACCCACCTAGAGAACACTTGATAAATGACTTTCACTGTATATTTTCTTCCATACACCTGTTAATGCAGTGCTTAATGCTGTGCTCTATGAAAAGAAAGAAGAAAAATAAACATAGACACAAATTATTACACCGCATTAACGGCACAGAGACAAATTACCTCCTGATTCTCTAATGATTAGCTTGCCTTCTTTTGGAATAATAAATGTAATTGGCCTAGATGCCATGCCACTATCTTGCTCAGCCCAGGCCACTTTCAGTTAATGTAACATTTTGCTTTTAATGTAACATTTTGCTTTTAATGGGGCCCCAGTGAGAGACAGGAGGACCAAACAGACATATTTGTTTGTAAAATGCCAGGCTTGAAATACCATGATGTTGCATGCATTTGGACTGATTTCCTTCCCCTTCCATGCCTTACTGCACAGTGCATACCAAGTGTGGCGGTATACTGTGTGTGTGCGTGCGTGCGTGCGTGCATGTTTTTTATGGAGAGATCTCTGTACAGATCTCTGCTTACAGCTTTGAAACTTTGATCCCTTCTCTCATCTCTGATCCTCCCATTGCCAGCCAGCCTAGGAGCACTGCTTCCGTTTACACCTGCTTCCAGTCTTATATACACTGCATAACCACAGAGCATTATGTTACTCTGTATGTTGGTGTTTTTCATCATTCACAGCCTAGGGTTCATGTGGTCACTGACGGGCAGAAACCTTGTATGTCCAAAACCATTATTTTTTATGTTAAAAATAAAATAGCGAAAAGCTTGTAGATCTGCTATTTTCACTATAGTCCAGTGGTTTTCGACCAGTGGTCCGGGGACCACCAGTGATCCTTGAGGGGTTCCAAGTGGTCCCCAGCTAAATGATGGAGAGTTGGAAACCAAATGGACCCTTATTATAGATCTTTAACTCTTGAGAGCGTAAAATGAAAACAAATGGATCCTTACGGGTCCATTTGTTTTCATTTTACGCTCTCAAGAGTGAAATTACAGTTAAACAAGTCTACACAATTAAAGAATAATTGTTATTTTGATTGTCCTGTTATCAGTCCTATGGCATCACATCAATACAGCATGGAATGGTGGACAAAATCTTATCCAACAATAATACAAAAATCTACGTTTTGGGTCTGACAGGCTGAATCTCATCAAATGGTGGTACAATATGTGGCTCAAATGATGAATAAATAACAGACCTTGATATATGAAAAAGGTTGAAAACCACTGCTTTGGTTAAGCACTCTTGTATGATGATGAATTAGGGCACTCATTTACAAAAAAAAAGAAAAAAAAGAAAAAGGGGACCTACAAGGTTTCTGCCCGACAGCATCGATATGTCTTCTCCTTATCGGATCCTTCTAACGTTTAGGAAATGAGGCACATTTCTGTAAGACTAAAGACAAACATTTAAGGTCATGATGAAAGCTATAGTCTTTTTGAAGTAGGATGCAGCTCTCTCCTACCCGTACGCAATTATGTCCATATTTTCCAGGTCAAACGATGCTGAAAATGCTAATTAAAGGCTCCCCGGCTGCGTCTCAGTATGATGTCATCTCCCATGCTTCCATGCTCCACAGGAGCTCTCATTTGGACTGATATTGCTGTAGACTAGACTGTCTTCAGAATGTACCAGCTGGCACAGTGCTTTGAGGTCCTCCAACTTATGTTTGATCATTTCCAATCCAGTCAGAAACACCTGCAGCTGTTTTTTAAAGAAGCATATTACAAACAATGTGTGCTGTAGGTTAGCTAGAAGTGATCTGTTGTGCACTACCAGTACCTAAAGCAGTGGTTTTCAACCAGTGGTCCGAGGACCACCAGTGGTCTTTGAAGGGATTCCAGGTAATCCCCAGCTAAATGATGGAAGAGTTGGTAACCAAATGGAACCTTATAGATCTTTAACTCTTGTGAGTGTAAAATGAGACCAAATGGACCCTTAACGCTCTCAAGGGTTAAGTTATTGTTAAACGTCTGTATTACTTAATTTACATTCTTTACAATTAGAGAATCTAGAAGAATTGTTATTTTGATCAGTGTTTGCCTGTTATCTCTCCTATGGTACCAAAATCAATACAGCATGGAATTTGTTGCCCAATTCTTATGCAAGGTTTGGGTCTGAGAGGCTAAATCTCATTAAATGGTGGTCTGTGGCAGATATAAATAAATAGCAGATATACAAGCTCACAAAGTGCCACATCGCTACATATTGTTTATCATCTGTTTCCCCTAGTTTTGAAAATGTAGAAAGGTGAAAATCTCCAACAGAGATACCAGGGTGTGGTCAAATGCTTAGGAGATGTCACCACATATATCTGGGTGTTAGGGAACACTGGCTGATGTGATTACATAAGGGACATGTATCTTATGATATTTGATGCATCAATGAAGGCTTCCTGCGCCTGCTTGAATTTATTGCCTATGAAGCACATTTTCTTCAATGGAGCACATAGAAACAGCCAGGCACCATCCGTGATCAAATATTCACGTGCATGAGGCTAGAATATTAATAATGAACAGCCAGTAGTGGAAGGAAAATGTGAGGAATGGGTGACAGTAATATCTGTTTTGAAAAGCAAAAATTCAGAGACAAATGCTCATCCCAGGAAATCATAATCATCAATGATTGGTTGTCAGAGTTAGTGGACAGCTGCCAATGCATGTCTATTTCATACTGTATGTCTTGTCCAGGGACGTGCAGAGAATGTTAGAGAGGCAGGGGCTGAAATTTCGAAAAGGAACTTTTGGTGAAAATATTGAAAATAGCAGACCTCCAAGCTCACAACGTGTTGTGCTGCGATGCGTTGTGAGCTTGGTGGTCGGCTATTTTCGGTGCTTGATACCACACTTAACTAAGCATAATCATTTTCTTTCACCGTTGTGAAAACTGCATTCATGGTCTGGAGAGGGCACTTTTTTACAGACGGATATAAGGGCAGGGGCTCAAGCCCCCTTTGATGTCTATGTGTGCACGGGCCTGGTCTTGTCTTTCTCACATTCTTAGGGTCAAAATAGCAAAGTAAAGGGTAAAAATTGCATTTATTACAAAAAATAGAAACAGTTAATGGAACTAATTGATTGAATACATTGTGGGCATGCCATTATAGGCGAAAAGTAAAATTAAAAGAAGAATGATCAGAAATCGATAGTTGTAATAGTATATTAATACTAACGTGGATGTGTTTGTGTGTGTCTTAGAGGCTATGTCGTGAATCTACTACGTTGCTCTTGATTTCATCACCAAAGTTGAATCCATTAGCTGCATGTGCACAAGGTGAGGCTGAATCCAGTAATTGTACACCATGGTGTGTTATTGCTTCATTTGATGGTTGGTGAGAAATGCCTTAAAATTACAGGGTGAACTAATTTCCATTTTCATATAGAGTCAAAGCATTAAAAGCTACACTAACTTTTTTGGCTGTGTCTTCCGTCAGCCTGTTGTGCAGCAGCACTTTTTGGTACAATTTCACTTGTCTATGGTCTATATTCCAATGCTTTAGCAGTTTGACACTGCCGGTTGGCAAGAGTGGGTGCCATATGCACAGTGAGGTTATAGATGGATGCAAATGCAATTTTCACAGTTTTTGAATTTATTTCGGAGCGTTGCTAACCGCTTCTACATCTGGCTTTGTCTGTACGTATGTATGTATGTACAGTATGTATGTATGTGTATGTACGTACGTACACTTGGCTCATTGGCCAAGCTTCGCGGGACGCTTCATGAAATTCACACTGGGTGTGATTTTCTTTTTAAATGTTCACCTATAATGACATACCCAACATTAGGGTTGTCAGGTTATTGTGATATTGTGAATATTTTGGGAGGGAGGTAGACCTATGTTTTTGCCAGACCCATGAAATGGGTAGGCCTACATAAGCAAATGTCGGTCTGTCCCTTTTCTATATAAAGGGTATATATGATGATGACATGATGATGACATGCCTACAAAAGGTATGATGTCATAAATGATGATGACAGAGGGTTGGCAGAACCGGGGTCTGGCACAACCAGGTTGACCTGGTCTAGTTTTTTTACCGGTGCTAAACTCCAACATCTGGCTTTGTCCAGGCTCTAACAAAAAAAGTGTAGAGCCGCACACTCGTAGCTGCCGATGCACATTTATTAAAGGACAACACAGAATAGGCTAACATGTGGCCTACATCTGGCCTACATCTTGGCGCAAAGCTAGGGCTGCAAGTAACGATTATTTTCATAATCGGTTAGTTGGACGATTATTTAAACGATTAATCGATTAATCGGATAAACAGCACTTTTGGCAAATTAACTTTACAACTTAGCTTAAGGTTGTTTTAGGCATGTTTTAAGTAACAGCAAATATAAAATGAACAAATTCTTCCTTTCAAAAATATTTATATATTAAAAAGGAAAGACATTAGTCAAGCTAAATTGTAACACATTTCCATATAACTCAAATATTGTATTATTGTATTCAGACATTCACACTTTAGTTTACCTAAACGTTCTCTAAACGAATCATTACCCCTGTAGAACCCACGGTTGTAATATACAACATTAGTTTATCTTCCAAAAAAAGGTTTAAATTATTTTATTTCTGCTCCCCCAACCACCTTTACATAACCATTAGATCCCATTGTTTAGTATTAAAATGCTATTGGCCACAGCATTTGCATATAAATACCCCCCATTGAGGCTAACATTTACATGAGTTGAAAATCTCTGGAATCCAGTTTTGTTTTGAAGACGTGATGCCTTGGTATTTAATATAGGCTACCCGAGTGGCAAGGTAAATGCTTGGTTTCCATTTACTGTTGAATGATCGGATCCGGTCTAGGGCCCGCCTACTGCATCCGGTAAATGCACGCACAAATACAAGCAAGCAGTAGTGTTTCCGCTACAGACCGGATCAGCAACTTGCTAAGCGAATTGTTCCCGTTTAGTGTTCATGTCTGTAAAACGCAAATACGAGACTACAGGGCTATTAATAATCGGGACCCGGGCATTGCATAAAAGGTAAAAAGAAACCACGGCGAGGAGAATTCATTTTAACGGTTAAAAAGCCAAGAAAGCGTGGTCTGTTTGTATTACGAGCGCACACACAAGTCTACTTACCGAGGTGAGTCGGCTTCATCCTGTAGGGCTCCAACGTGTCGCCTCTTTAGATGCTCGTGCATAGTGGTTGTGCTTCCATGCCACGCAAAGTCTAACTTGCAAATCTTGCAGGTTATTTTTTGCTTCACTTTGTCTAAGGTGAAATGTTCCCAGGTTTTGGACGTTTTAGGACGGTCGCGCGACAAAGCAGAGCTGGACGCCGCCATGTTTGCCGGCTGTTATGTTGTGTACGTCGCTGTGGCGCAAGGCGCATGCGCGGATGAGTACAGGTCCCAGTGCTTGCAGTGTTGCAGCCTTAAGCAGGCTGTTAGCTGGCAGCAGGCAGCCTGTACGCTGCATTAAACGTCGCGCGATTAGTTGGCGATAAAAATCGATAATTGAATTTAATTATCGATTTTTATCGATTTAATCGATTAGTTGTTGCAGCCCTACGCAAAGCGCTCAAAGTTTGTTGTACACCCACCGCTTCTGGGCTCTGAAGTGTGGCCTACATCTCGCCTACATCTGTTGTTGTGCACCCAGGGCCAAGCTTCGTGGGACGCTTAATGAAACGTAATCATAAATTGCAGCGCTCACTTCACACTACAGTAGGTGTGATTTTTAAATCTACTACTGTATTTTTGTGTGTTCTGTGTTTGTGTTTGAAAGAAAGAGGGAGAGCGAGAGGGGGGAGGGAGAGGACAGGTTTATGTGTGTACTGTGTGTACAGCAGTTGACGGCTGCACTCCAAAAAGCCAGATGGGGCTGGAGGTCCCTCGCCACTCCACTCAATGTCCCTTCTGCTCTAGAGGAGGGCCGTGCCCCCGGATAAGTGCAAGGCTCAGGATGAGTTCACACAGTATGGTGTTTACAACAGCCACAAAGTTGTTTTGCAGTGTTTGCTGCATAAACCCTTTCCTGTTATACTGTGTGCTTTTTGGTAAGTGGGTGTCTTTTATTAAAGTTGGATTGTTCTCCTCTACAGTCACTGGTTGGAAACAAGTTAAAGGCAGGGTACAGTAAGTGATACTTTTGGTTAAAACGAAAGGGTTTTTGTTAAAATTATGATTGCAACATGAATCTCCTCATCTCTCCAGCTCTTCAATAAACAAAAAATCGAACCTCTGTTCGAAGTGGAGCTGTGTGTGTGTGTGTGTGTGTGTGTGTGTGTGTGTGTGTGTGTGTGTGTGTGTGTGTGTGTGTGTGTGTGTGTGTGTGTGTGTGTGTGTGTGTGTGTGTGTGTGTGTGTGTGTGTGTGTGTGTGTGTGTGTGTGTGTGTGTGTGTGTGTGTGTATTGCAGTTGATGCTCAGGGCAGGCTAGACTCAACAGCACCTCTCTGGTCACCCAGGGTACTCAGGCTACACCAGAGGCTACATACAGACAGACAGACACTGAGCGGTGGTTTACCCACCTCATAGATCATGTGTACCGGTTTTTGAGCGGTGGTCACGCCGCTCCTATACGTGGCCGTGTGTGTAGACGTACGTGTGTGTATGTATGTGGGTGGGTGGGTGCGTCCGTATGTAGCCTCAAGCCTGTGGTGTAGTACCTTTTCTGACCACACATGTTAAGGGAGGGGCGCTGTTTTCAGGCCAGACCAGGCACACACACACACACGCACACACACACACACACACACACACACAGGGGGGAAGGGGGGGGGGGGGGGGGTAAACCACCGCTCAGTTCACACAGGTGTGATTTTAAGACATTTGAAGAAAATATGTAGGAAAAGGAGCAAAAAGTGTGTTTTGGAGAAAATTCAAGATGGCGGAAAATCTATCCTGGCGCAAATGGGCGTGGCCTATATCGGGAGATGCGTCTTGACCCAAGGAATCCAGGGAAAAAATAATTTTAATTTTCCGACCTACGGTTCAACAGTTACAGGCCAAAACGTAAACTGGGCTGTTATAGCGCCACCATGAGGCCAAATGACACTATTATTTTTTATTTAATCCTTGAAATCATTATGAACCTCCTCTCCAAGTCTTGAAACTGTAGCCCCTATGGTTTGCGAGAGAAAAATAATTGAATGTGAGTTTTTGCGATTCCCATTATAAGTCAATGGGGAAAATTAATTCACTAATAAATTAATATCAATTAAACTATAGAACCTTTCTCTTAGCAAGTTACTAGCACACGATTCCCGAGTAAGCCGGTCGATTTGACATATGGCGCGAGTGTGTGGTGCAAAAACTGTGGGAGGAGTAGCGTGCCACACTTTAGGCTACATACAGACACGGACGGACGGACGGACGGCCACACACACGGCCACGTATAGGGAGCTTGTGTTCCACACAGCTCCAAAAAAGCAACAACTAGTGTTTCAGTTCCAATTTGGTCTTCCCTTCCAATTTCAATTGTTTAATCTGTATCCTGTCTGAGTTCTCTATCCTGATTGGATAAAAATATCTAAATAAATAAATAAATAAATAATAAATATAATGTTCTGTTTACATTTTGCTGTTTGGGAGGGGCTTACAGTACATGTACAGTATGTAGCAACATATTTGTTTTGTAGGCTAATTTCTGATTTAGCCCTATTCTATAGGTTAGGCCTAAATGGGTTAATAAAGAGAGACATGGAGACTACTGTAACTGAACAAATGCTCCATAGCAAATGATTACTAACAGATATACAGCTATTTAACACTTATTTTAACCAAAGAAAATCACTTTAACCACTTAAACATTCTACTCTTAGTAAAACTGACCCGAGTTACACTTTAACACTGTGCTCTTTTTCCATCTACATTAAATATCTTCTCCCAAAAATAACCAATCTACAAGCTCACAATGTGTTGCAACGTGCCACGTTGTGAGCTTTTAGATCTGTTATTTTTGGTGAATGTTCCTCCCAGAATAGGGATGCTAGAGTTCAAGTGGTTGATTCAATGTTACCGAGTTCAAACGCTGTGGGAGCAATTGAGAGTTTGTGGATGGGCTGTTAGTGCCCTTGCAATGAATATTTTGACCATGGGCTAAGTAGTGTGCCAACACAGTCAAATCCTCAGTGTTGGGATGTTAAAAAATATCTTTTCCATTTGTACACTCAGTTAAATTAGGTCAGTTTGGGTAACAAAATACTGTGTACTACTGTATGTACCTACATCATTATCAATGAGTTTTTCTCTACAGTCTGTGACCAGTGAAAAGGGGTAGCTGTCTGTTCGTGTCTTGATTTAATCCTATTTAGTGCAAGGACATTCTTGCAAACAGACTATGTTGATCCCAAGGCATTCTCCCGTGCACTGCCCAGATTTCAAACTAGAGGAACATGCCGAGTTTAAATGTTCCCCAGACAGGTGGTGTTTACCGTGGCTGGCGGGGTATGTTTAACAGAAACCCTGCTGTCTGTGTCTTCACCGTAGCTTCAAGCACTATAAAGCACTAAAGCACTCAAAAAATTAGACACACACACACACGCACGCACGCACGCACGCACGCACGCACGCACGCACGCACGCACGCACGCACGCACGCACGCACGCACGCACGCACGCACGCACGCACGCACACACACACACACACACACACACACACACACACACACACACACACACACACACACACACACACACACACACACACACACACACATAGACAACTCTAATTTGTGCATCTCCACTCCCCTGTGTGTATTTTCTTTGAATGGCCATTGGGAATGTACACTGTGACAACAAGCTCTCTTTATGTAAATGCCAGGGTCTTGTAGGTTTTAGTATACCCCAGGCTATGTGAATACGCACTGCACACGCGTACACAAACATGCATGCTCGCACACACGCACCCATGCATGCACAGTCTAATGCACGCATACGTGATTGCGACTGAATTTCCCCCTTGGGATAATAAAGGTATCTATCTATCTATCATACATGCACGCACGCACGACCCCTAGCAACACAAGAGTTTAGGGTGAATTTACAGTAGTCTCCCTAGCTAATAGCAGGGTATCATCTGCACTGTAGTGAGTGGAAGGAGCCTAGGCCCTTTGAGCCTAGCCTTATCACTTGCTGAGCAGAGCTTGTCATCATAATGCATTACCATTTCACAATAGAATAGTCTAGCTTTTTCCAAACACTTTGAGCTATTTTGGCTGAATGTTTGCCTGTTTTTACAGAATCTTTTACACAAGATGACCACTGACAGGCAGTAAATCTTGACAAACAAATCAACTTGTGGGTGGTAGCTTCTGCTGACCTTAAAAATCTTATTGCTTGACATGTGTTGTGTTTTCTCTCTTGTATTTTATGTAGTTAATATTTGCATTTAATCTTTTACAGCATGGCTCTGTAGGAGGCAAGCTGTGTGATTTTCTTCTGCATGCTGCCAGTAGGCCAAGGAACACATTTTCTTTCACATAATGTTTCATATTATTTGAAATATTTCACTTGAATTTTGTGGCAGTCGAATCGGCCTGAGCCTGAAACCATGCCCAAATTTGGAGTTCTTTCACCATAGAGTGGTCATAGATTCATTGAACAGCACTTTGGTCAACGTCATAGCTTTACAAATAAACTTGACGACTTTCTTAAATGCTCTTGTTTAAGTGTCAAGGCAGAGGACTTTGTACTGTATATGATTGATGATCATATACGACTTAACGACTTTGACGTGCAAATCAGTACAGCAGTGTCCCATGCTGTACAGTGTACACATCAACCATCCATATAATTTATTTTTACTGACACCACACATTTTTACTAACGCCTATTTTTTGTTATAGCCGTAGCCTACTGCTGGCCAATAAATCAAGCTGTGCATCTTCGTAGGTGACAGTTGTATATCATGCAGTATACAGTATACTGAAGTACACTTACTGTATTTATTTCCGGTGCAGGCCTACGTAGCCTATGCATTTATGGCACAGGCAGGTTGTCTTACACAAGTAATATAATTTGACATGTTTGAAAAGCGTGCACTTCTTCATCTGTGCGCACGTAATCTCATGCTCCCTCTCGGGTGAGAAGTGTTTAGTTCCGTGCCCCCGAGGCACTTGACATTAGATAAGGCAGCTGGCACGGCTCCACGCGCACTGAAAGTGATTTATTGTCGGCTCTGTAGCCTGTAAAGTTCACAGGCAAGAGCACATAATATTCAGTAGTACATACTCTAAATGCACCGTAGCTCATGTGTCCCATGCCCCCCCCCCTCCCAACCCACCAGCATTAGAATACGGTGCAGACAGTAGCGGCGGAGTCTCTGTGGTGCTGTACTACAACCCTGTTCCAAGTGCCTGCGCAAATGGCCATGTAACTGCAGTAGAGGGAGTGTGTGTGTGTGTGTGTGTGTGTGTGTGTGTGTGTGTGTGTGTGTGTGTGTGTGCGTGTGCGTGTGCGTGTGTGTGTGTGTGTGTTTGGGGGGGTGTTCTGCTTGTCAACAGCTCCTGCAGTCTGCGGGCTGTCATCTCCCTCTCTCACAGGGCTCAGGCTTCAGCATTAGAATTTATACTCCGTCGTATAGCGGCATCACGCACCTAAAATATCCAAGCTTGTAGATCAGCTATTTTTGGTGCGCACCGACTTGTACCACGATGTACAAGTCGTCTGTCTGCCTTCCACAGTGCCTCCCCTCCTCTGGCTTCCACCCCCCCCCCCCCCCCACCCCCCCAAGAAGGACTCCTGTGAAATGGAGCATTGATTGCATCAGTGCAGATGGAGCGTAATGCATAATATTATTGCTCTTCCTAATCCTCCCCTCCAGAGAGGGAGCCAGGGCTAGCAGCTCGTGGCAGGGGACAAGGGGTGGGGTGGGTGGTGTGAGTGGGTGGGTGGTGGGGGTAATTTGGAGGGTGGAGTGAGGGGGTGTATTGGGTGTCACGTGCAGGCGCTTTGGGTTCAGTGGTCCTCTATTAACTTCACCACTGATTAGAAAGCTGCAGCCACGGCTGCTAATACATTATTGAACATCGCTGTGTCCTGGTGTAACTTTAACCTCAGCCCAGCGCTGGTGGGTAGATTCTCAACCTGTTGTGTGGTTGTGTATTAGTTGGAAGATGTCATTCATGATATGTTTGCTTCCTTTTCATTCAAAATAATGCTATATTTAAAGGTGTTTAAGCTATTTTATTTTATTTTCTCATCAGCATATTTCTGACCAAAACTAAAATCGGACAGCAATAAAAATAAAGAAAAATCACACCCAGTGTGAATGAGCGGTGCAGGCTGCTCAACAGCGCCGCTGGGTGGCTGCAGCTGGTGTTGCCGTGCTCACAAATCCATGCTCATACAAACACACACAGTCAAACATTGGAGCGGCAAGTACCGCTCAAAAACAGCAGCCCTACCGATCTGTTTCATGCTTCCATGTGGTCCAGTTAAGGGCAATGATGATGAAGTAAGCAATAAGCAGATGTAATGCAATTCAAAGGGCCATTAGTATGATATCAATCTATTCTAAGCTAACCATATTCACATTAGATTATATATATATATACTGTTCTAGGGAAATGTTTAAAAATGGTGTTTTTTAAGGTGTACAGAAAGTGTTAAAATTATGTTTTTATGTGGCCACACCCACCAGTTCATTAAGCATACCTGGTTGTCAGGTGGGTGGTGACCCAGCTGAAGTTAGCCACACACACAGATGTTGCTGGATGGTAAAAAGGGTATTATAAGTTTATAACCACACCTGAGGGTCTGTTAGAGTAATGTTAACTCCATAGACACATACAAAACAAAAAAGGTACAAAACTATGGCACCACCTCATTAACATTCCGTTGGAATAGGATGCATTTTTGAGTAGGGTCCTACATTTAGCTGGCGGAAAAGGCGTGCTTTAAAAAAAAATCACAGGACTTTTTGTTGATTGGTTCGCTATCGCTTCCCAAGTTCCCATGCTCTGGAGATTACGATATGGCAGACAGAGGGCAGTGAAGTTAGAAATTGCACATTTCACTGAACCGGATAATAACTGCTACTATGGCATGAGATGTCAGAATGGCAGGCCTTCAAAAACTTTGTATATCTCTCAAGTCCAAACCACAGCACAGCCAACCTCCTCACAGTTTTGTCTCAGACGTGGAACAACATCCTTACAAAGATGATGAAGTGTACACTGGAATGGCATATTCGACAAGGTCTGGCACAATGGCCATAATTGACATTTATGTAAAGCAAGGTTTTAACCGCACCGATTCGGCCACGAATTGGCGGAGTCTTATGCAATCGGTCGGTAGGATTGAGGCGACTTGATACTCCTGTATAGTGGACATTAGTTTGTTGCAGGTGCAGAAACAAAGCCTAAAAATCACACCCGTGTGAAGTGGAGCTGTGTGTGTGTGTGTGTGTGTGTGTGTGTGTGTGTGTGTGTGTGTGTGTGTGTAGATCATGTGTACCGATTTTTGTGACATTTGAAGAAAATATGTAGGAAAAGGAGCAAAAAGTGTGTTTTGCGTTTCCTGCGTTCCTGAAGTAAGGATATGGTTTCTTGTTTTTAAGAAATAGGCTCCTCCCACAAGTTCCGCAAGGCGATTACGTTGTCGCGTCGCTCCAGAGATCGTTTGTGTTTCGTTTTGAGAGGGTCGTTCCCCCTGAAAAACACGTTTTGGCATGAAACGGTTACGTTTTGCGCGTTTGTGGCGCCCCCTATGGGTCGAACTGGAAATGCTTTTGGGGATTTGTTGAATATCCCACCCGTGACTTGTGGTTAAAATTTGGTGTTGACTGGATGTTTCGTTTCTGATTTATGGCTACTTCTTACAAAACGGGCTCCTCCCGCTAACTTTGGAACCCTGTTACGGAAGAACGGTATGGACTATCGAAATATCCTTTGAATATGTTTATCGCATGAGTCCATAGATCATGTGTACCGATTTTTGTGACATTTGGAGAAAATATGTAGGAAAAGGAGCAAAAAGTGTGTTTTGAAGAAAATTCAAAATGGCGGAAAATCTATCATGGCGCAAATGGGCGTGGCCTATATGGGGAGATGCGTCATGACCCAAGGAATCCAGGGAAAAAATATTTTTAATTTTCCGACCTACGGTTCAAGAGTTACAGGCCAAAACGTAAAGTGGGGTGTTATGGCGCCACCATGCGGCCAAATGACACAATTATTTTTTATTTAATCCTTGAAACCATTATGAACCTCCTCTCCAAGTCTTGAAACTTTAGCCCCTATGGTTTGCGAGAGACAAATAATTGAATGTGAGTTTTTGCGATTGCCATTATAAGTCAATGGGGAAATTTAATTCACTAATAAATTAATATCAATTAAACTATTGAACCTTTCTCTTAGCAAGTTACTAGCCCACTATTCCCGAGTAAGCCGGTCGATTTGACATATGGCGCGAGTGTGTGGTGGCAAAACTGTGGGACTAGTAGCGTGCCGAAGTTTAGGAAGTTCAGGCTACATACGGACACACAGACCCACAAAGCTACGTATAGGGAGCCTGTGTTTCACACAGCTCCAAAAAGCCAGAGACATTTTCTCGTGGCACATTTTAACTAAATACCATATTCATAATCTCAACTCTCAATTTCCTTTTACTAATCAACTCCAAAGCAAGGCTAGTAATAGTGCTGTGTGTTGTTTTGGTCAGAGCAGGAAAAAACACAGCACGGGAGAAAATATCTCCGCCTTTGCCCTCCGGTTGCCAGATTCTGTGAGTGAAACAAGCAACCAGGTCTATGAAAATAAGCCCAAAATCAGCGACCAGTTTCACCTATTGAGCTCTATTACATGAGCTATTTTCTAAAAGTGTTGAAAGCAAGGCCAAATAAGCAACTACACTTCAGAAACAAGCCCAAACAAAAGCAACCCATAACTAGCAACATTATAGGAAAACAGGATCATAGTCGCTTTTAACGAGCAGATCTGGCGACACTGCCATACAGTAACTACAGTCGGCGTCGCCGGCAATAAAAAAAAAAGAAAGTGCTTCGTTTTTTGCAGTTCTTTGCTGTCTGTGTACAGTCAGAAGGAGTCTCCTGTTGACACCTTAAGAAGTTGTTCTTGGGCAAGTGCAGCGCCCTTTCGTTCCATGGCTATTCTGAGTGCGTGGCCGATTGCTTGGCTTCTGGTATTGCTGCTTGCAGCGTTGATGAGGAGTGTGTCCATTTGCAGTGCGTAGGCATTAGAAACGGTTGCTCATTCACAGCGGGTCAAGTGCTTGGCCCCTGGAAGGGCTGCTTGCAGCTTGAGAACCACTCTTCAGATGATCTTTACACCTGACACTGCACCCCTTTGAGTACACCAAGTGTGAAGTCGATCAGATTCTCATATGCAGATAGAAAGACAGACAGACATACTGCATGTGTCCCTTTTCTGTTTGTATGAGATTACGTTTTTCTTTGTACACAGCGTTAATGGAGTTCAACGTTAGCTGAACATGGTACACTCACACACTCACTCAATACATCCATGCCAACACTGCCTTTGTATCTAGTTTTGGTTTTTTGCCACCCTGCCATCCATAAGAAAACAAGGATAAGTCTTCTTGAACATACACCTGACTGACATCATGCACTAATGGGCTAAGTTATGAGGAGTTGTCTGTTCTTTTCTTCCTACTGTAGTTCCCTAATTTGTTTCTGATGAATGGGCATGACAAACCTTTAGACAAATATCCTACTGTACTACAGACCAGTAAGACGCCTAAGAGCGAAAAGCAAAGGGTGAGGTTGCACAGGACGGAATTCGCACTGGATGGAATTCATTATTAATATACTGTATATCGGACCAGTTACCCATATGTGGAGATACCCATATATGGAGATCCATGTATATGGATATACAGTATGGGGATATTCGTTGCATCGGCAGTTCTACAAAAACATTGAGGCGTTACAGAAGGATGGAATAGAAGGACGTACGGACAATATGTGACAGTCACAATAACGCTTTATTTAACTTTACATGAAACACAAGCCTTTTGCCTCAGTTTAATCCTTTCGTTTTATTAGTTGTCTTCCGTTTTATTTGACTGGCAGTGGCAGCTGTTATGTGATTAGACTGGAATCAATTCACTTTTCATGTTGAGGATATGGGAACTTCGGTTGCTTGTGTGTGCATGCCCAGATGAGACTTTTTGTAACAGCAACAACGGAAACCTGGTGGCGTTAAGTTTATATTCAATGATAAAATAATATATAGTAACAATATAAGTTGGAGCCATTCTCATTCATACTCCTTCGATTGTGAAACCCAACAACACTGCTAAATGGCCTAGACTGCTAACAAAGAACTTGCCACTATTCTGAGGTGATTCCTATTGCCTTGATGCAATATTACTTACTTACCTACTTATTACTTGTTTTGCCTCCATGACATTGAGGCAAAACCGGTCCTTACATACAAAGATTCCTGGAATTTATAGATGAATGCATGTTTGTAACAGTTGTTTGCTGTATTGTGCCCTGTATTCCAGGCTGGCTGTTTTGGTTAAATAGGCTGTTTGCTTTCTCTGCTTCCACATATTGACTCAAAGAATTAATGGCAGTGCACATGTCTAGAAATCTGTTGAGGATACCAGTATGTGCTGTTGAAAGAACCCCTCACAGAAGTTCACACGCATGCATGCACGACTGCACGTGCACTCACAGTGCAAGTAAGCAAGTCATAACGTATGGAATGTGAAAACCTGTTTGTTTGGTTGTTGCTCTATGTAATACGTTATTTAGTATTTACCGGAAGTTTATAGTTTATATTTTGTATTTTATTCATTAGTACATTGCCCTTTCAGTGGATGTGCACACTAGTTGACTAAACATAATCATGTCATAATACGCTGCTGCTAATTGTTACTACCGTAATTGCTACTAATTGTTTACTAAATATTAATTATTAAAACTATATATTTTTGAATAATGGTATTATATTTCAACTCTGGCATATACGTTCATCTCCATTGAGTATCCATGGCCCACTGCCTACTAAAGCAGAAAAGCTTGTCTTCAGCATTGTTAACAGGGTGAAAAGCTACGCTAGCCTCCCTCCGCCATGAACTATGTGGACCCTCGCACTCCCCTTTGTGTGAAATGGAAAGTCACTCAACCTGCTGTCAACGGAGACTAAAGCTTCTACATTTGCATGTTGATTAGGGCTGTGAGAGAATGAGGCTCCCTCAGCCGTATTGCAGTTGTCTAACCACCAAATACGTTGGCACACAAGCGTGCATGTGCATGTCTGTGCGTTTGTTGGGATTATAATTGGGCATGCAATGAGATCATTAGTGAGTGACACACTCACTGTTCTGCCATTTTGTTAACAGTTAGTTAGCAGTTTGTTCAGTTCAGTGAATGAGGGTGGCAGCATTAACACATTCCCCGCCATTTTAACATACCTTCGTACTCAATGTTGCATCTGGTCTCCATAGACTTCCATGTAATTCATAGTGCACGGATCATGCACACCCATGCCTAGATAATGCACCACGTGTGTTCACATTGCTCACAGCTTTCAAACAAAAAAATCCGAATGAAAATCCGTTCAGGCATTCATGAGATACAAGCCATTATGTTTTCCTAAAATGTAAACAAAGATGGCTGCCATGTTTGATAGATGGGGTTGCTATGGGGGTTAAACATGCAATTTCGCGATTTCTATCATGCCTACTACATTTTTTGGGGTCCAAAATTTTTTTTGAAAAAAATTTTTTTTTGATTTTTTTTTTTTTTTTTTTTTTTCAAAATGGCGGAAATTCTCAGGACTTTTTTTTTCCAAAATGGCGGAAATTCTCGGGACTATCGGGCCTGGCAGGGAAAGACATTAAAATAATCTCGGGACTATCGGGCCTGGCATGCAATGAGTTAAGGAACTTGCTCTTTATTTAACCACTTAAGGGTTGTATACGTTGTCATGTATGATAAATAATGATGTGTTGTGAGTAGGGATGGGTATCGTTCACCTTTGAATCTATACAATACCTTTTTCGATACCTGGGAATCTATACGATACCTTTTTCGATACCTTTTATTTAAGTTTAACAGAGGTGATGATGATGATCAGCCAGTGTGGCGGAGCGGAGAGTATAGACGTTGGATAATCATCATAATAATAAACATTATAGGCTATTGTCGGCTATTTTCCACAGTAACGAGTGTAGCCTACTAAAGCAGTCATTAAACTCTCAGTAGCCCAACTGTTACAGATGTGACCGGCCAGGGGTGCGTTCCAGAGTATCGAAACGAGGTATCGTTCGTTTTTACGTGAACCGATACCCGATAGTATCGATGTCATGCAATCGATACCATTAAAAGTATCGCAGACGATACCCATCCCTAGTTGTGAGCTTGTAGATCTGCTATTTTTCCAATTTCCGCCTATGATGACATTCTAAAAATAGGGAGGCCAGGTTGAAAGTAGTTAAAGTGACCCATGCCATCATCAATTATAAGGTTAGAGAGGCAAACGGTTCATCTTTTGGTCGTGGGTGTAACGTAAGACCATGTAAATCTGCGAAACCAGAAATGTCATGGCAGCTGGAGTGTGTCGTTCAACATTAGCATGTTGGCTACAAATGCCAGCAAAAAAAAAGAAAAAACAAAGAAAAAGAAAAGAATAAAAAAGAAAAAAGAAAACAAAATGAAGTCAGGGTTCTAGTGGATCAGTGGGTGTATGTGTGTATTCACAATGTCTTGGCAAATTCAAATCTACGTTACTGTTTGTTTCATCCCAGATTTCTCATCTCTTTGGCCAGTTTATTCTTCACTTCATACTGCACTAAAACAGAAATAGCTTCAGAATTTAAAACAATGATACAAAATGTAGGATGAAAACTGTTTCAATTAATGCAGTTTTTTAAAGGTTGGTGAAAAACTCCCTGAATCCTGGCAGTCAGTGAGCCACTATGGATGGGACAATATGAACATTTCATATCACGATTATTGTGCTCAAAGAAATCGTGATTTACGATATTATCGCGATAATCAAAATATCCCCATTATCCAGGGGCGGAACATTTGCCAAAAAATAGCAGAGCTACAAGCTCACAACACGACGCATTGTAAGCTTGTAGATCGGCTGTTTTTTGGCAAAGAGATTTGGTGACAAATAAAAGGTGAATTGATCCCAGTGCATGATGGAGGACGATTTCACGATACATTAAATCTCCACAATACAATTATTGTGAGTGTTTTTTATCACGATAAACGATAATATCGCTTATCGTCCCATCCCTAGTTTGGACATATTTTCAATTTACACGTCTGTATATTTTCATGGAGAAACACTATGTACATGGCGGCACCGATATGCACACCCATGTGTCTGCTGATTTGCAAATTCACATTCATCAAAGTAAACTCACACAAACTGCAGGGCATTTATTTATACATAGTAAGATATTTGTACATTTTGCTTTATGCATTTATAAATTAGTCACACATTTGTGAATCTTGCGCAAAACATTTACATATTTATGACATAAATCAAACCCCAGTGCAAAAAGATTTCCAAACATTCCATTACTGGCCATATTGTACAACATTTCTTAGAGGATTCTGATGTTGACAGAGAGAGAGAAGAAAAGTGTCTTTTAGCAGGTTGTTTGGTGACTGTGGCTGTCTGCAAATGTTTGTGCATTTTATACCAGTGTGCACGCTTTTAGTTGACGTTGTGAATGTCAAATCCAACAAAGCCGATGCCTGAAAGCCTGGCTTGTTGAATGTGTTTCTTGTCATAGCCTAGCCTTTCATCTCTGGGTGTCGAGAGCTGCTTTGCAAGGGAAATTGGGGTTTGGCAGACAGATCTGTAAAATATAATCAGAGTCGCTGAAGACGGAACTAGTTAGCTTGCCTACAGTCTGCCAGCCCACATTCTGTAGGCTGTCACCATTGTTGCCTAAATATTTTGCATACCTCTCACAATATTGGAGAAGCCAGAAGAAATATAGCATTTCTGCCTATTGACATCTGCAGCAGCGAGTGCATTTATGCACTGAAGCACACTTGCACTGTATGTGGTTGTGAACAGTGTGATACGGAGCTGCGATTAAAGGAGTATGTGGAGTGGTTCATGGAAGTACTTGTTCGACGTGCCTAATGCTTTCATTTGTAACCTAATTAGTATGGACCGCTGAGAAGGGAATTGGATACTTTGAGGCTCTGCCTGAAGATTGATTTTAAGGTTATTAACTCAGTGAGGCCGGATATTATGTTTTTGCCCCTGTCTGTCTGTGTGTGTATCTGTCTGTGAACTAATCTCCCCGAATTGATCAGCATGACACTTCGCACACACACTCCCAGTAAGCCAAGGAAGAACTGCCACCCCAAAACGTTCAATTCGATGTCATGGTGGCACTATAAGAGACTTGCCCTATAACTCTTGAACGGGGCGTATGTCATACAATTACATTGTTGTTTCCGCTTTCCTCCGAGTTGATGCAACTCCCAGTATGGGCCCCGCCTGACTAGCCATTTTGCATTTTCTTCTAAACACACTCTTTGCAAATATTCCTATCGTTGGTTTGAAGATGTTTTTAAAAAGGACTTAAATCTAGTTTCCAAGACATACTTTATCATTAACCTAGTGTCCCTGTTCTGAGCATGTCATAACAAGGCAGAAATTCTTCTAAAATAGGCGAACATTCAGCGACAATAGCTACATGAGCTCATAGAGCGCCTATTTTTGCAGGAAAAAAAGAGGCGACCAACTAGACCCATAGGTGACCCCGGTCAACTACGTATTGAGGGATTAAGTGTTTTTAAACTATCTAGGGCTGACTGAGGATTTGGAAGGTGATCTTGCCTATGCTAGAGCAACCTAGGCAGGCTCATTCAAGTTCACATGGCTTAATGCCCTCATACCCCAAGCCTCTTGAGATTCCTCCAATGTAATGATGTGCTGGAGGACTGGGGAGCCTCTGTATTAAATTAGATCCATGGTCTGCTGAGGGAATGTGAAGAATCTAGCTATGCCTGTCTTAGATTAGCACATACAGAGGACTTATGTGTAGACCAGCCTCTGGATCTTACATAGTAGGCCTGCCCAGACTTTATGTAAATACTTAGAGACCAAGTGAAGTGGCTTTTCGCGACTATATTGTGATGTATTTGTTAGTGAAACAGGGCCTGAGCGCATCTCAGCCAATCATAGCAATGTGGGCTGTGCGGTTCAACTAATCAATCTTTCCAACCTCAACACAGCATGCGGCTATGGGGTCCAGGCACGTGCACACATAGACATCAAAGGGGGCTTGAGCCCCTGCCCTTTTATCCGTCTGCAAAAAGTGCCCTTTCTAGACCATGAATGCCGTTTTTACTATGATGAAAGAAACGCAAATGCATTCCAGAGAATTGCCTTGTCCAAACTCTCCTGAACTCGAATGCAGCATCTTGTGTTGAAAGAATTGCCCTCTCTGTGTAGAAATCCATGCCGTTACGCCACATCTCCAGTATTCACTTGATTATGCCTAGTTCAGTGTAGTATCAAGCACAGAAAAAGCCGACCTCCAAGCTCACAACGTGTCGCGTTGTGAGCTTGGAGGTCTGCTATTTTCAATATTTTCACCAAAAGGCCCTTTTAGAAACTTCAGCCCCTGCCTCTCTAACATTCTCTGCATGTCCCTAATGGAGTCTTGCAGTCACTCGCACTGTGTGAGTGCACAAGGCAGTGCTAAATCAAGGGTATGTTCACTTCATTGGCTGTTTCTAAATGTTTTCAGAAACATATTTTAGTGTACTGTTTAAGTTTAAAATGTGGTCATTTCATTTGTAATATAATGCATGTTTGCCATGTTTCAACAGAGTAGCACCACCCACTGGTTTCCAGCGTAATCCTAGCTCTGTGTGCAAGACTGAAGAACCTGTTGATGTAATCAACCATTACATTTATTCTTTTTATACTGTATATAAGTACACAAAAATAGAATTATGTTCATTTATTTTGGCATCTATTGTTAACTACGTTCACATTATGTCCAGGGATATGTTTTCATTTCAGCTGATCTTTAAACATTATGTTAGGCCATTGTCGCAAAAAGTCACTAACTGGACAATCTGGGAACCCATTTGTTAAAAACAATATGGTGCATATGGTGTTCTGAAATATCCACAGTGTGCTTTTTGTTCCACGTGTAACATTATCTTAACCTCTGTTTCTAATACTCTTAAGACACTTTTTTTTGGTGTGTAATAGAAACAAACGCGTAGTAGTCTTGCTGCTTAAGGACAGACAGTCAAAAATGCCTTTAAGTGATATTTAATATTGCACAAACATAATGTCTTTCCTAGCAACCAGTCAGCCTTGTATATTGGCTGCATCCGATATCTTCCGTTACCTAACTTCTTTGCAGCTTGCCTCGGGTTACCATTTTTTTCCCTGATTGTTATACGAAAGAACAGGGCACCATCTCGTCAGCTGCCTAGCACACGTCCTGAAGCCGCTGACCATTCACTGATGTCATTGTAATTAGATTGCTCCCCCCCCCCCCCCCCCCCCCCCCCCCCCCCCCCCCCGAGGTACAAGGCTGTAAACGAAATAAATGTCTGGCAGATATTTTCATCCCTGGTCGAAATACATCTTTTAGCAATGGTAATTGATATTTATGCCTGCTTGTTGGACGTGCCCTTAAATCACAGCCAGAGTTAGGGGACCAGTTGTGGGTCTGGTTGGGTCCGAGCACTGTGAGTTATGTATAGCAGAACCTGTCGTCTTTTAATGATGTGTTGTTTCCGTGTGCTCCTGCCGGGGAGCTCCGACAGGCTTGATGGAAGGAGTGGGTTTGATGTGGACTCCAGGTGGGGGCTCGCCCTCCTGCAATCACCTCTGTGTGCTTTCAATCCATGGATGCTTCATTAACAGTACTTTCACACATTTTATTTTTTTCTATGTTTTAACAATGAAAGCCTGTCTGTCTGTCTGTCTGTCTGTCCTTACAAATTTGGTGGTGTAAAATGGTTTATATTTTGTCACTGAAGGTTTGAGGCCTAGAGTTTTATAGGTTATTATAGATTTTCTCTCTATATTGCCTTCACTTTATTTCAAGAATTACAGTGACACAACAACCAGCCAGTCACAACAATTGTCAGAATAGTGATAATAGCAGATCTTCAAGCTCTCGATGCCTCATGATGTGTTGTGAACTTGCTGCCTACAGTTCGTATATTGGCTATTTCTGCTATTCCTCATGCAACAACGCATATATACAGCAAATGTTTAATCAGTCTGCTCCGAAAATGTGTTAAATCACACTTGCTTCACTACTTGTCCTCCAAATGATTGTAAAGGCAAATTAATTTGTGCACTCCATTTCTTACAGTATCAACTTGCTTCTAGTTTATCCCTACTATTAGCCTGCTGATAATTTTAAAGCTCGACACATTGGGACCAGGGCAACAAGTCAAACATAACTGGGGGATAACAACCGTTGGACTGTTAAAGGTGAAAATCAGTCACATACACACACGTACACGTGCACACACGCGCGCGCGCACACACACACACACACACACACACACACACACACACACACACACACACACACACACACACACACACACACACACACACACACACACACACACATGCGTGCACGTACACCCAAGCTCGCACACACACACACACACACACACACACACACACACACACACACACACACACATGCGTGCACGTACACCCAAGCTCGCACACACGGTTGCCCCAAATCCTATAACTTCAATCCCGTAGGCAATCCCTGTGTTTTGCTTTGTATGTTATCTTTCTTCATGTTACTGAGGAGTACAATAATAACCAAGTCACTTAGCAGCACTTTGGCATTAGCATAACAGCATCATCCTTGTACTTGCAACACTTGTAGATGCCGAGTCTGTCGTGGCTTGTGGAGTAAGTCGCTCGGAAAACAAAAGCGCTGTTCTAATGGGCCGGGGTTAATTAAATCACCTCTTTGTATGCCCCAAGGTGCTAATCTGCTCTTAATTGAAAGGATCGTCGTAAATCAGAGGAAAAAACCTGCCCCCTTGAGCTCCGAATTACACCGTCCTCCCTAATAGTGATTGGATTTAGCAAAGTAATTTAACTCTTTATCGCCGAAGGGGGCATCAAGGTGCGGTGGAAGCACAGCATCTTGGCCTGGGCCATAAAGGAAATATATGGTTAATTGGGGTGTCTTGTTCAATTAACAAAGAAGTCACTGGGCTCATGTTGGACTTCGCCATTATGGCCCCATTTAGACTGCAGCCAAATCCAGCCTAAATCCAATTTATTTCTCAAATCCGATCCTCTGTTAACAATGCATTTTCAAGTGACCAGACCTGATCTGTGTGTTCAGACTGATTTTTACAACGTCAACCCTTTGTCGACATATCTGCTTCTTTGGTTACTGTGGTAACGACGTAGGCGTCATGACTCAAGTGATGTTTTGGACAGTTTGATATGCTGCCTGGGTGGTTTGTCTGCATTCAGACTGAGACAGATCTCTTGAAATCAGATTTTAATCAGATTTGAAACCACCTGTGGCTCAAGTCACATTTGTAAAAATCGGATTCCGTGTGACCTGCCTGTATTTAGACTTATTTAAAGAAATTGGATTCAAATCTGGATGTGACACAGATCTGATTCAGGGTGGATTTGGCTGCCAGTGTAAATGGTGCCTATGATCCAGTGTTTTCGGGTGGCATCTTCTGTAAGTCTGTTGTTGTTGGAGTGGAGGCAAGATTATGGTGGGGCTGTGATACAGGAGGGGTGAGAGGAGGATATGGAGAGAAGGTGGGTGGTAGGAGGAATACAGTAGGTGGAGGAGAGAGTGAGAGTGAGTACTGAGTAGGGGGGCTGATTTCTGCGGTGAAACATGACATTATTTGTTTTGTGGAAGGAGGCGCCCAGGGACACCTAAGAGAGGGGAGGGAGAACAAAGAGTGATGTTTGTTTTCTTAACAGCCCTCTGCGCCGTGTGTAGCGAGGAAGGAGACTCAAGGGCCGTTTATAGTTCCCGTATGTTTGATTTTCTGTACGTTTTGGGCGAGAGAGTATGTGCAGTAATTACGTCGACATGCTTAGTTCGTCTACGGTTTGTGCGTGCTGACCCGCTCTCCACTCCAATTCTGCTCCCGTTGGAGTCGCGCGCCACATATTGCGCCTGGCAGCACAGAGAATGTGAGAGATTCTCAGCGCGCCCCGACCAGGATTTCACTCTAATGTCTCTGTCACCCACACGTCTTTTTTTATAAATACTTTGTGTCAGATAACGTTATATCACCAGCTAGTCAAAGGATATACGATTCGAAACGAAAAGTGAAACGTTTTTTGGCTGAATGAACCACACTCACCTCGAGTAGCCCCCATCTCTCGAATCTGGTGATTAATCAATATGAGATCGGCGTTCAAGCCACAGAGCTTTCCATGTTGGTATCATAGAGGTATAAGAACGACATCTTTTCACTCTTTTTGCAGACAAAACATTTCTCCCTCACTACTGCCCCCACGGTTGACAGAAGTTCGCCACGGGTAGTTCATGCGTACGCACGTTTTAATACATCAGGTTGGGTGTTGTCCGCCAGCCTAGTACGGACATGGAGAAAGAACGGACACCAAACGGACCAAACGGAAGAAATCTCTCTCTCCCTCCGTTTCTAGTGTAGACCTGCGGTCCTTATGTATTACTATGCATGGTACTTTAAGTCTGCAAGAGTAGTGGGAGAGAGACAGACCAGAGAGAGATAAACAGACAGAAAGACGGATGAATGTACAGGAAAGAAATAAGAAGAAGAAGAACCTCATTTGCTCTTTTATCTGCAGAACACCCCACCTCCCACCCCCAAACTAATAAATAGATAAATAAATGGTCTAATAAAACATAAACAGAAGACATTCCCACCTCTACATTCACCCTGCAAAACATACTGTATGAGTAAACAAGCTAAACAAATATTTGCAGTGTGTTGAGCGCCTGAAAGCCAGCGATCACCTCCTGTTTGCTCTGAATGTACAATCGCTGTACTTAACGTGTTTCCTGAAGCATGCAGCAACATTTTTACTGCCAGTGAAAGGAACAATTATTTATGCACAGATGGACACACACACACACACACACACACACACACACACACACACACACACACACACACACACACACACACACACACACACACACACACACACACTCAGTTATGTATACTGTAGTTGCACGTGGGTGTCGCGTTGACTCGCCTACCGAAAATAATCATTCTACAAGTTCACAACTTGTCGCAATGTGACATGCTGGGAGCTTGCAGATCTGCTACTTTTGATGTGTGACACCTGCACACATCAAAAATAGTACAGGTACACTACATTTATATAGTGCCTTCATCCAAAGCACTTAGTTTATATTCACCCATTCAATCTGCTCTTCAAGAGCAGTTAAGAGGTTCAGTGTCTGAGTGTCTGGCTCAAGGACACCTTGACACCAAGTCACCAACCCAGGGAGAGTTGGGGATCGAACCGAACCGTTCTGATTCCCAAGTAGCTGCACTACTTCCTGAGCCACTGCCACCCACACTCTGTGTGTCAGCAACGGAGGACACGAGTCCGCTTGGCAGTCTGAAATGCCATCCATGTAATTGCAGCATCTGTTTCAACAGCAGTGGCATGGGACAGTGTTTCTCAAACTTAAACATTTTGAGGTCTCCCCTTAACTCTGACAGTGTACAAATGGAACCAAATGGACCCGTTAGGGTTAATTTGGCATTTGGTTCCATTTGTACACTGTTAGAGTCCCTGGAGTCCCTTTGAGAACCACTGGCATGGGAGATCTCTGAGATGTGTGAATTGCTTGTGTGCAGACGCACATGCGTATGTGTTGTGTATGCACGCTTGTGAGTGTGCATGTGTATCTGTGCATACTGCTGTGCATGTATGTGCCTCTGTGTGTGTGTATGCGTGTGTAGTAGAGTATTTCAATATTACAGCGGTGTCAGTCTTAAGCTGCATGGCGAGTAGCTCTGCTTCTGTCCTGTCGAGCGGCTCTGATTAGAATTTCAGATGGGTGGCAACGATACAGTTTTCTTTTTGCTCTCCCGTTGCCTGCATCCCATCCATCTGAGGCAGGGGTCCCCCCTCATTTGTGCCTCCCGTCCCCCCCTGAGACAGCTCTACTCCACACAACACACCCTCTTGTCATAAAAATAACACAATGCTCTGGCTGGAAGGAATCCGTATTGGGGAGGGGGGATCAGTTTACAGGTTGTCGTTGTCGACAGTGACAAACATGTTTAATATGCTGTTAATTTCACTGCGATTACACCGGAATTAGGCTACATATGGAATAGTACCATAATGTGTTCCCGTCTGGACAGATGGGGTAATAACTAGGGCTGTCTTCGACACAGGATTTATGAAGTCGATTCGAGTCGCGGGGGTTAATCCGACGCGTCGACGAATCGTTTTATAGTCTACTTTGTGTAAAAAAAAAAGAAAAGAAAAGTGTTGCTTTAAACCACGTCAACATAATAGAATAATACATTAAGAGATGAATTGAATACACAGTGTTTTCGGTGATATCGGTGCGCGAGCACAAATGTTATCTGCATAGCAGTGTACAACCATAGAGTTATAACACACCGTTAAAACAAATAAAACATCTCCCCTGTTTCAACTCTGCCCCGTCTCTCTGCACTGTCTGCAGCGTGCAGTAGAGATGAGACATTCGCGAACGATTCCGCTCTCTTGAACGGCTCTTTTAAATGAACGATGGGATCCAGTCCGCAGTCGCGGGACACAGAGCACTGACAGAGTAATGAGTCAGTGTCGAGAACGGATTCATTTCAGAAGCTGATCATAAAAAGGTGGAGGCACAGCTCCCGCTTGAGCCAGCAGTGTGACTGTGTGGACATGTCATGGACGCAAACACAGCGAAACACAATCATTCATCATGGATTACAACACTGGAACAATTCAGAAGCACTTTAATTAGAAAATGTAACTTGTAGCCTACACTTGTGTATGTTAATTTGACTTCAGAAGATTGTTTACTACTTCGTGGACGCGCGTTTGTGCTGTGGCAGGTTATTTAATATGGGATTTTGACAGCGTGCTTCCTCCTCTTAACGGAACACTGTCCCGGCTCTGAATGTTTTAACGAAGCGGCGGTTCTGAACCGTTCTGGCCGTTCCGTCTCACTTTCAACCCGACGCTGGTGCGAGACAATAAATAACTGTTCGCCAATTGCTACTTCTCATTGGAAGTACATGACACCACACCAGTCCAGCAGTGCACGCAGTACTGGCAGTAGTAGGCTAACTGGTGATATAAAAAAATATATATTTTCGCTTCGACTCAAACAATTGGCGTCGATTCCCGGGGCTTAAAACGACGCGTCGATTCGTCGATTTTTAGAAGACACCCCTAGTAATAACACGTGCCAACATATGGGTTTCATCCTTTTTTTTCTTTTGTGCCCTGGTAATTTAAATACTTTTTTTCTCTCTCTTTGTTCAGATTCAACTCACTATAGGGAATATGGTAAGAGTTAGCCTGTGACTTTCCCTCTGTGATTCCTTTTAAAGATAAATGGGTCAGAGACATCTTAAATTCACTGGATGTGAGTGTGCGTGCACATATGCATGCATGTGTGCGACACTGTGTGTGCGTGCATGTATTTGTGAATGGGAGAGAAAGAGTGTGTAGTGGCATATGCGGTTGCTAACCTGGCACATGGTTGCGTCTCGGTGTAGCAGTGGGAGTAGTGAAGACAATTAGCATTATTGCTTCAAGCAATTGGGCATGCTTGTCTTGAGTGTCTTTGCACAACGCTGACAATGGATGACGGAATATCTGCTAAAGATTACACTATTGCTCCGAGCAAACCTCACCCCACCCCCAATCCCCCACCAAGTCTACATGCTCCTGTACCAACATTAGCACTAATAATAATAATAGTAGTACTGTTGTAATACTAAAGAATTATCAATAGAATAACTAAGAAAATAATCAATATTTGCAGCTTTACTTTACAGTAACACACTGGTATTATTGGGGAATGGGGACTACTTTAGAGTCCTCAATCAATTGCTGGAACATAAATTGATGCTTTGACAAAACAACAGGTCGCCCAGCGATGGAGGATCAACCTTCTTCTTTACATAGTGTGTAATCTCAGGTTTCTGTTGGGGGGGGGGGGGGGGTTGCATTGCAGGAGCAACAACACTGGAGTGGGAACCTTATGATTCAGTGAGGCAGTTTAGCAACCTACACCGCACAGTAAAAGTCCTGTGGGTCCATTTGGTCACATTTGTATACTCTCAGAGTTAGATGAACACCCAGGATTTTTACAGTGTGCCCTTCTCATGAGGAATGTAATGAAATGAAATGAAACGAAACAATTGAGGAGTGCGGTCTACGTACAGCCGTTATTGTTTTTCTTGCGGTTTTATTGGCCCCAAGACAATATGTCCACAAATGCACTTTGTCGTGCCCCTGTGACCATGACGGTACAGTCACAGCCAATGAAATACAGAAATAGTGGGCATATGGTGGGCGTTCAGGTTCTTCAGGGTGTGACGGGGTTAGCATCAATCCTGATTACAGTGGCTTATGTGTTCTGCTTTGGCCTCAAAACGCCATGACAATTTTGGTTCTATTTTGTATTAATGAGACCTTCCATACAGAGAGGTCCTCAAGGGGCCAGCTGATGAGATGTGTAACCCTCCCCCCCTCCCCCCTTCAATCCGAGGGGACCCCAGCTGTAGCACTTGTAGTCTGAATTATACAGAGAGTCAGTGCCAGAGCTACTCCCATATGGACTGTAATTCATATTCCATAAACTGCTGAGGAGCACTGCAGTTACCCCTCACTATTATTAACTTCACCCATGGGCATAGCATAGACAGAGAGCTATGCCCATGTGCAAAAGATAAAACATGCTGTACTGCAAACATAGATCTGCAAAGTGTCCAGTCAGAGTTTAAATACGAATATTTCATTGTAGATGTTCATTGTAGACGTTCATTAATGCTTTGCATCACACGGAGCAGTGAGGTGCAGAGTCATGCACGACTCTGCTCTTTCAAACGCATTTATAAATCAACATGTGCACTATATGACCAAAAGTCAGTAGAGAGTAGAGACCCCCCCCCCCCCATACAATAAGATAGCTTGATCACTTCAAGTTGTAGGAGAGCTGCGACTACTAGATGAAAACCTTGATTTATACATTCACTGTTCAAAACACATGCAGCATGCATCAAATCCACATAGTCCACATAGGTATCCACATTCCTTGGTCTTGTTGATATTGAGAGAAATGTTGTTCTCCTGACATTGACACCAGAATGCCAATGATCTGACCTTGTCCTTGTAGGCTGACTCGTAGTTGTTGACAATCCAGCCCATCATTGTCATGTTGTGATGGTGACATTGGAGATGTGAGAGCAGCCTGTCTTCACGTTATCATCCTATTGAATGGGGCTGTAATCACAAGTATTCCATAGTTATGGTCCAGTAGGTTCCTACTGGACAAGACAATACAAAAACACATCAGACACAATCAAAGACGACACAAAACTGTCATGAATCAAGTACCAGGGAAGGAGTTCTCATGCATTATGCAGTCTGATGGCAGTTGGCACTAAGGAAAGTCTAAAGAAAGAAAGTCCTCACTTGAACCCACATATACTGTAGGCTATCATACTGTTTATTCGTATTAGACTTCAATGGCATTTTCTCACCTGAAATATGAAATGCTACATTTCTGTCAGATAGTGAACTTATTACAGAAGGCATGTTGGCACATTAAAGCCTATAACATTACATGGTGTCTAAACCCTAATTATCTCTTGACTTCCCCAAGCTCCTCTCGTGGCTGCACTGTAAACAAGCTGTCGCGCGTGTAAAACATGTCATGTACAGTCGCAGAGACCTAGAGCATTGATGCATTTCTAATTGCGGTACGATTCAAAACCCACTCATAGCTGGATTGATGGGTCATTTGCTTTATTTTGATGTGGATAATTGTGTGCTTCCATCATTACGCTATGCTGCGCTATGCTGCGCCATGCTGCAATGTAACCTGATGCATTACACACAGGAGATTTAAACTGTCAATGTTTACATCACAGATGAACAAATTAGCAAATACAGTATATATTATCCAATTATCATTGCATTTTCATAGTGTAACTTCATGTTCATGTTGTTTGCATGAATATTATATGTAGTTTTATAATATGTTGTGATGTTTTATTTGGACCCCAGGAGGAAGCTAATGGGGATCCGAATAAAGAATAACAATACAGTACATGCGCATGTATTCATGCCACACGCACGCACACACACACACACACACACACACGCACACGCACGCGCGCACACACACACACACACACACACACACACACACACACACACACACACACACACACACACACACACACACACACACACACACACACACACACGCACACACACACACACGATACCAACTGTGCTGTGGTGGTCTTATCTAGATGTAGCCTTGCCTTGTGCCTGAGGCTGTTGTGTGCAGGCAGGAGGGCAGTGTAGTTGCCAAGCGGCTACCAGCCGACCAGACCAGACTGTCCCTCTTCACTATTCAGCTCACACACTCTCAAGGACAGTGCCACCTCACCACCAGTATTGCTTTCTCTCTCTCTCTCTCTCTCTCTCTCTCTGTATCTGTCTCCCTCTCTCTCTCTCTTAATGTTTTATTTTCTCCCTCTTTATGAGAGATAAAGAGGGAGAAAATAAAACATTAACTCACTCTCTGTCTCATTCACTCTTGCTCGATCTCTCTCTCTCTCTCTCTCTCTCTCTCTCTCTCTCTCTCTCTCACGCTCGCTCACTCACTCACTCACTCACTCACTCACTCACTCACTCACTCACTCACTCACTCACTCTCTCCGTCTTATTATCGGATCGGCCTAATGGTGGCGCTATAACAGCTCGCATCACGTTTCGGCCTATAACTCTTGAACGGTAGGTAGTACAGTCAAATATGTTTCCCTGGATCATGATGCAACTCCATGTATACCGGTAGGTCCTGGCCATTTGTGCCAGACTAGATTTTCTGCCATTTCAAGATACACTTGCTGATACTATTCCTAAAAAATTTGTGAAACAAATCTTATTTTCTATCTCTGTCATTTCTTTCTCCAGTCGTCTCTCTGCCATTATCATTGTGTCTTCTTGTGTGTACTTCTTCCAATGGGTTGTACACTGGCACTCCAAATGAGCCAGAAAGATTATATATAGCATTAATTGGTACAGTGAAGATTAAGAGCTCATAATGGCTGAGCGGAACTGCTTTTGTGACAAGCATTTGGCTGGCCTCGTTACATACTGTAGCCACAGTGTTGTACTACCATGCTGATACTAGACTTGTGCTGGTCAGTTTGATTACGGCTTCAGTTCACAAACTTCCATTATCTGTCAAACAAATGCAAACTGAGAAGAGGTCCACACAGAAAGGAGCTGCTCTCTGGCCCTGTTATCTCTCACTTAAGCAAACAGGAGTAAAAAAAAACGATTGAAACACATTTTGCATGACTCGTCAAACCCCCCCCAGTCTGTCCATCTTCTCAACCAAGTGCTTACAGATGAGCCATTTCAAAACTTCACACGTCCTACCATTGGCAAGAAGTAGATTTTCAAGGGATTTGCAGAACACTGAGCTTGTAGATCAACTATTTTTGCTATTTTTATGTCCTCTGACTTCGAAGTTTAAATCTACCTATGAAGGTGGATTCTGCTTTTCAATGGGAATGGAGTGGTTTCTTGCCATTTGCGAGTTTCTGCAAAAATACGCTCCATTCTCCATAAAAATTTGAAAGGCACAACAGGGAAAGAAACCTGTGGAAAAAATGCATTTGTAGGACATTTTCTGGAAAAGCGCAGTAAATATTAAGAGTTGAAAAGGCAAATGTATGAATGTGTAAGGCTGCAGAAAACTTCTTGATAGTCCAACGTCCCATTAGTCTGATTTAGCATTAGGGTTAGGTTTAGGTTTAGCGTTAGGGTTAGGGTTAGAGTTAGGTTTAAGCATAGTTTTACTGAGGTTAAGGTTAGGGTTAGGTATTGTCAGACTAATGAGACGTCGGAACAATGGGATGTTGTCACAACGCTACCACCCGTTCCAGAATACTACAACAGCACTTTTTTTTACCCCTTTTTATCCCAAATTTAGCCAATTAATTCCTTCCCACTCATTTCTGTGTTGTCAATGCTGTTGTATTCTACAACATTCTACGACATAGAGCTTCCGTCCTACTCCTGCCGCCCAACACTCTGCTGAGTCTGCTGACAGGTGCCACCCCAGCCCATAGGAGTATGTGCAATGGGAAATATCAGAGAGAGATAATTAATTACCTTCGATTATTTTCACAATATGTTGTTAAAATATGATTATTTTGGAGGCTCGCAGCCTGAAATGTTTGAGAACCACTGCCTTAGAAGACCATAATGGAAATAAGCTTCTGAGATTCATTGTGTAATATTTTGTACAATATTAAATTAAATTCTATTGTCAATTAAAACCTAATTTTCAGCCTCTCCATTCATAGCAGATAATTGAGAATGACCATACTGATGTACTGTAATTGTATACTGATGTCCTGAGTTATCACATTGTGCCATTATTAAGGTATTAATCTTCTGATTAAACTCCTGCTGACTATCTCTCAAGGACTTCACAGCACTCCATTGTGGAAGACACTGATTTCACATATTAGACTCTCAGCGCCTTCCTCCCTTTTGTTTTCCACCATAGTTATTTTTGAGCGGTGGTCACACCGTCTCCATAGCGTGGCCGTGTGTGTAGGTATGTTTGTATGTGGGTGGGTGGGTCTGTATGTAGCCTGAAGCCTGTGGTGTAGTACCTTTTATGACCACACATGTTAAGGGAGGGGCGCTGTTTTCAGGCCAGGCCAGGCACACACACACACACACGCACACGCACACGGGGGGAAGGGGGGAGGGGGTGGGTAAACCACCGCTCAGTTCACACGGGTGTGATTTTTCTTTTGACAAGAGGCAAAGGGCTGAAGTTAAAGTGTATACATCTATTATCGCACGCATTTCAAACTGCTGTGAAATTGTGTCTCCATAGTGGCAGGGTCATCGTGTTCAAAACAAACGTCTGCTATTTTAGCACGGGCTGTGTAACTCCTCTAAAGACTCGAACAGCTCTTTCACCTCATGGGGACATTTAATGGCTGAAAACCATCCATCCATCTCCTCCTACATGTCACCTTCAAACAGGCTAGGATACAGAAAAGGGGGGAATGTACTGTAGCGAAGGCATGTAGGCAAGGGGCATGCATGTGTATGTGAGAACAGGGGTAGTCTGGGTACATTTTTCATCCCTGAGTCCTTCACCCCTGGCAGTCACAACACAGCATTTTATCTTCTCCTACATTCATCTCAGACAGAGAGAGACAGACGGACGGACGGACGGACGGACAGACAGACAGACAGACAGACAAGCTTGTAGATCGGCTATTTTCAAACATTTTGGTACTTGTCTTTAAAGGGGAACTCCACCACTTTTCAACCTATCTTCATATAATAGGTCCTCACTAATGTTCATGATAAAATATCACACTTTTTTTCTACTCAGTTTGGGTCTCATAGGAGAGCTGTGTCCTACCGGTGACATCATCAATGGGAAATGCAAGCTAATAGAAACTGCAGGCTTTCTATTCCTGAAAAAGTTGCAATGTTAAAGTGGAAGCCATTGTTCTCGTGATAATATATATATATTTTTCAAAAATATTATTTAATTTTGTTTTTGTCAAACGATTAGGTCACCGGTAGGAAGGATTTGACAGCTCTCCTATGAGACCCAGACTGAGTAGAAAGAAATTGTGCTATTTTATTATGAACATTAGTGAGGACCTATTATATGAAGACAGGTTGAAAAGTGGTGAACTACTCCTTTAAGTACATTTTGATGTCAATACTTTTGTACTTTTACGTACATTTTGCATTCCAGACTTTTACTTGTAACAGAGTATTTCTGCATTGCAGTATTGATGCTTTTACTTAAGTAAAAACAAGTACCTTTTCCACCACTGGGACAGACAGACAGACACAAAGAGAAAGAGCTGCCAGGAGCAGGAAAGCATAAATAATGCACCTTTCCCCTCGTGCTGTGGCTAAAGGCCTAACAATGCACGTGGGCCTTGCAGGACATTCAGCTGATGATGCATTGGGGCTGTTAGACGAGGGACATGTTGCCATAACATACACAAGTGTTTTCCTGATAAGGTCCCGCAGGGCGCAGCAGTAGCAGGGTTCAGAGACGTAGTATCTCACTGTGGACCATCCACGTGGTAATATAATGATACACTGTTGTAGTGCTGTGTAAACATGGCGGGCTGGAGAAATAAGCAACAAAAAAGTAAAAGTAAAACAGAGCTCTTGAGCTAAAGGGAGACACAAGGCTATTTCAGCCGGTCACAGATCAGATGACATCAAGTCTGCTGTTGTTTTAGCTCACGTTTCTGCATTTGTAATTTTAAATACAAAGCTGTGACATTGAAAAGCTGAAAGCTGAAATAAGACTTTATCAAATGAAACAGTGCCAGCCAATCTGTCCATCAGCCATTGAGCCGTCATCGTTGACAGCTTTACTGTGCGAGGCGAACAATGTTTGAGAGATGTCTGCCTGTAGAACAAGCAGTAATCCACTCTGATGACAGTGATCGATGAAGGCAAGGGCAAATCACAGAAGGGCCTGTGTGATGATGATAATGGAGGGGTGAATGTAGAAGGGCGGTGGAGTGTGTAGCTAGCTACTGTTTGGCCCACTCAGCTTTGATTCATTCCTTCAACCCACCCCCAGCCACCCACCCACTGACTCTCCCTGGTGGCTTCCTGCCAAGGTGCCACCTTTGTGTAGATTTGACGTGACGTGATAACGTTTGCGATGAGGTCTTCCATCAACATCACATCTTCCCAAGGTCTGTGACCACAGGGGAGCTGTAGTATAATACGTACATAATATGTCTGATCATGTTTCATCACAGGTTTTATTTAATGAACAGGAAAAATACCTTGTTGTATGTACACTGTATAGGGCATAGCAGTGTGCATGGTTTTCTGGTGCCAAAAAACCCCAAAACAACAACATTTATTTCAATTATTTTAAGCCTAGAATCAAGCCATCCAGGTTCTGGTGAATCATGACCATAGAATCTTTGATTCTGTGGGGAAAAAATAAAATAAAATCGCTAAACAAAGATATTTATTAAATGTAGTATACCATATCATTAAATATAACATTTTTATTTTCCACAGAATCAAAGGTTTTATAGTTATAATCCTGTACAATGCTACACAGTACCTCCCAGTCGATGCTTCCTCACGTGTAGCTGGGATGGCTGGCAGACATTGTGCTGTGGTGATGAGTGTTTGGATTGTTTACCTTGGCAGACAGCTCTGCACTGCTGGCTGATAGGAGCTGACTGTCTGTATTTGCACCAGGGCCTTCCATTTGTCTTCATCAGGGGCTGAGCCCAGGTAATGAGAAGGGAAGGCTGCTCCTGAAGCGATTAGCCCAATTAAAGGGCAGTAGCACTTAATTTAAGAACACACATTATGGTTTGTCCTTACCGCCCCGCCACGTTCCAGTGAGCACTTTGTGAACACGGTGAGATCTCAGAGCTGCAAAACAGATATCTAAGATCAGATTGTGTTATATCAGTGTGTAGTACTAACAGTTACCACATGGTAGTTCTAAGAGTATCGTTTACATCAGGGGTTTTCAAACTTTTTGGAGCTGTGTGGAACACAAGCTCCCTATACGTGGCCGTGTGTGTAGGTATGTGGGTGGGTATGTGGGTATGTGGGTATGTGGGTGGGTGGGTCTGTGGGTCTGTATGTAGCCTGTATGTAGTAACCCTGGGTGACCAGAGAGGTGCTGTTGAGTCTAGCCTGCCCTGAGCATCAACTGCAATACACACACACACACACACACACACACACACACACACACACA
>NC_137826.1:26925514-27063014 GCF_963921795.1 Nannobrachium achirus | reverse complement strand
CGGTCCTCTGCTGGCAGTTACCGCGGCTGTTGTCGGCAGTTACCGGCGATGCCTCGGCTGACACCGGTGCCGAAGAATGCACTTGCTCCTTCTGAAATAATAACTACATTGGATACATTGGAACATTTTTTCCATTTCCTGAAAAGTAATGGTTTTGGACATACAAGGTCTCCTACCGAGAGCAACGATATATAACCTGCCCATGTGCCCTAATTACCTGATCAGCCGCAGTTGCACCTGTGAGTTGGCGGAACCACCCTTGCCTCCCCTGCTCCTCAGTCATGTTGCATCGCCCAGATACTATCTGCTTTACTGGTTACAGCACATTCTTCAGAATAGAAGCTGCTGCTCTGCCCTGTCTTGTGGAGGCTCCTTACAGCTCTCAGGTCAATGGACAGAGTTTAGCCCTTAAGCCAGAGCTCTTGAAGTACATGTAGGAAATATACTGTATATTGGACCAGGTGCACTGCAACAGGCAGAGGCAACAGGAGCATAACGTTGCTGTCGCCGTCAATGAGATGTAGTGGAGTAGAAGTATAAAGTATAAAAAATGACAATACTCAAGTAAATTAAAAGTGCTTCAAAGTTGTACTTGAGTACAGTACTTAAAGGACCAGGTCACCTCTGGGACAACCAGATCTTATTTTATTGTTGTGTGGGACACGATCAACACAATCCTGAGTTATTTTTTGTGTTCAATCTGTGTTTTTAGATATTTTAGTATTTCAGCCGATTTCAGCATGCTACAACTGGTCATATGATGCAAAATGCATCATATGACCAGTTGTAGCATGCTGAAATACTAACATATCTAAAAACACAGATTGAACACAAAAAATAATTCAGGATTGTGTTGATCGTGTCCCACACAACAATAAAATAAGATCTGGTTGTCCCAGAGGTGACCTGGTCCTTTAAGTAAATGTACTTATTACTTTCCACCACTGCTCCTAACACCCCCACCCCTTTGTTTTCTCTCTCCCATTGTTACTCCTCTATATCCTTGTGTCACTTGGCTCTGCTGCACAAGCATTGTCTTTTTTTGTGGGACATTGTGTGTGCGAGGTCGTGTGCACGTGCCGTGCACGTGTGTGTTGGGCTGTTGAGCCGTCAGCTCCACTGCGCACCTGTGCGATGCAACACTGCAACGCAACACACGCACGCACGCACGCACGCACGCACGCACGCACGCACGCACGCATGCACGCACGCACGCACGCACACACACACACACACACACACACACACACACACACACACACACGCGCGCACACACACACGCACACACACACACGAACACACAGATGGAGAAATCTGTATAACAGCCAGGCACTAGAAAACTGCTGAGCTGTGCCTAGCACACAGATAAGAAGGTCTGTTATGTGTGTAACTGTGTGTATACTACCTCCCACTGCACTACTGTGCATCCTGTTAAGAATAGGGGGCTCTGTTTTGGCAATGCAACTTTGTGCCATGGAACATGGTCTTAATGTGCACTGTGAGGGTGTGTCCAGTACAGTGTTGCTATCTACATACAGTATGTAGCTGTAGCATTATCAGTAGACAGTGCGTGTGACAGTGCGTCTAACGTGATGTGCATATTGGTAGCATCATTACTGAAATGTTATAGTAATTAGTTATACTACCTGGAAGTTATTACAGTAACATACAGTATTACTTGTAAAGCGTTACTTAGTTGTTGCTGCCCAACACTGACTTCTCGTTTAACAGGGTGTCAAAACCCAGGACTGTAAATACCCAGACACACGTCCATGAAACAAATAAAATAAAAATAATATTATTAATTTTGTCGGGACTCGTTGATTTTTGTTATTTTGTATTGTTGAGATCTCTATGTAAAGAGGGATCTCAACAATAGTCGACCCAGCTAGCGCTTCAGTTTACACGTACAGTGGTAGGGACAGCGGAGAGACCACTCAGATTGATGAGAACAGCTAATACTGTATACACAAACATTGCATACACCACTGGTTCTCTAACATTTTAATTTCAAGGACCCGTAGTTTGGTACGCAACAGGCCATGGACCGCCATAACTCTTGAGAGTGTACAACAAATCCCTTTCGTTCCATTTGTAAAGTCTCAGATTTACAGAGCAGTCCATTTTGTCCATGTCGAGTGTCGAGTGGAAACCTTGTACTGTATGTCCAAAACCCAAAAAAATAGCAGATCTACAAGCTCACAACACGTCACAACGTGACACGTTGTGAGCTTGTAGATCGGCTATTTTTTTGCAAAGACATTTGATAGAGAGCGAAAAAAGACTGTATCAAGTATGTATATTATAAGTACCTTTTACCAATTATAGAGGGTTTAAGTGGTAGCTCGGCAAATAAAAGGTGAATTGATCCTAGTGCATGACACTGGGACTAGGACGATATAACGATAAATTAAATCTCCACTATACGATTATCGTGAGTGTTTTTTTATCACGATAAACGATAATATTGCGTATTATCATTTAAAAAATGATTTAAACTAGCACCGCAAGGTGCTGTGTGCTTGTAGATCTCCTGTTTTCACTAGTTTTGTGCGACAGTCTCCCTGCCCAACAGGGAAGATTTATTTCCTAACTATCAATAATTTTAGCTGGGAACCCCCTGGAACAGGGACAGTCAGACTGAAAAGCAGGGGGATAAAAAAGCTCTCTGTGCCAATGCACTTGTGGGGTAGTTGCCAGCAGTTGAACTGCTCAAAAAGGCAAAAGGGAGTGGTAATACTGTTCCCAGGCGTTTAAGGCTCGGTGCATACCTGATGACATTTCAATAATAAGATAAAATGTAAACCATTCATTGGAAAAGAAAAATGGTACTAAATGTTTATGTACAGTAGTACAGTATATTATGGCCAAACTGTGAATAAACAATGACATGTATTGATGGTCCTTGGAAACTGCAATTCCCTCTCCTTCCCTCACATACTGTACACGTACATGCACGCACATGCATGCAAGCACACACACACACACACACACACACACACACACACACACACACACACACACACACACACACACACACACACACACAGAGTCTTAAGTCTGTCTCGGCCGTGAGAAGAGAGTTTGCGCGTGTGTGACAGGTGACAGGTGGCCCCACATTTCACCACTGCACAGCGTCGTTGTCACTCCTGTCTGATGTATGGGAGGAAATCCAGAGCTCTGACAAAAGCCATCAGTAATGCTCAGACGTGAAAAGCACCAAGTTCATCAGTAGCATACAACTTCACTTCACTAGCCGCATAGAGGCAAGAAGGATCTCTCAGGCAGACTTACTGTGCTTAGCTTGAGTTGACAGGCGGGGTGTAAAGACACTGTCACATGCGGTTAGCCTGATCTGAGGGAGGACAGCTTGACGGACAGGAGCGGAGGGGTGGGGGATGGACTGTCACGGGGGTCACTGGGGCCTCAGTGACCTGTGGTGATACGGCGTATCCCTCCACCCCACCCGCGAGACAACCCTTGTCACGGAGAATAAGCTTGCAGGTGGCGACCTTACTTCCAGACTGACAGCCCCTGAAAACCACTATGATTTCGCTTCCCCTGCTGATAGTTGTCGTAAAGTCGCAAAACCCGCATTTCCCGCTCATGTGCTGCACGGCCGGAGTCACGGCGCATTTTCCTCCCTCCGTCAGTTCTTGCAACGCCATATAAGTTGTCCCTCCCCCCCTCCCTCAGGGCACACCCCCACCAACATTACTTTGAGCTAAATCAAGTGGCCAGGCGTGCATAGTGAGGGGGGCCACAGGGACAGACACAGCCAACGCAGAGCCACTCCCTCTGCCTTTTGCCTCTACGACCTCCCGTATCCCCACTGCATTGTGTGTTGGAGTGGAGATATGCATCAAGTCAATATGGGACCATTGAAGATAAGAGTTTTTTTTTAAAGTGAATGTGTCATGTTTCCATTCAAGGACCACCTCCAATGTGTTACAGCAGCGTTCTTTTTTTGTCTCAGCCAGGCCGAAGGCATTTTCACAATTTCTGCCTCTAATAATTTGCCATTTTAGAGGTACTAAGACCCTAAATTAAGTTAATCATGTGGGGACCCCTCTAAATAATTTGGGGACCCCCCTGGGTCCCGACCAACAGGTTGAGAACCACTGCCCTATACCACTAAAACTATTATGTATTTCTTTTTGAGGGGGTTCCAATTGACCCTTTACAGATGATCCACTGATTTAAAGTGCTCTTGACTCCTGTATGAACGTTCAACTTTGTATTACAAAGAAACTAAATAAAATATCTCTACGTTTTGGTCTAAAAGAGAGGTAGCCCATTCTTCAAACCACCGTATCTTCAGCTTTACAAAGTTGTACAAAATATTCTGTCAATTTAGTTAGCAGAAGAGCTCTCACCTCGCACAGACTGTCTTGTACTTTGCAGTGTCTAAATAACTTTTAGTTGTGATGGAATGGATACAGAAGTGCCAGCTTTAATGCAGACTGAACACTCTGCTTCTCATTTGGTCATCAAGACGAAAACACTGGCACTTCTCGTGCATTATCGTCATCAGTGTAACCGGCATTACATTTTGCGTTTGCAGTGCGTTCGTTCGGCTGAATCGGCTCTGCGCAGCGCGAGCTCTGCTCTGAGTCTGATCTGAACAGCGACGCATCTGAATGAGACAAGCTGAGGGAGGGAGGGATCGCAGCGGAGGCAGAGTATAGTATGAATAATACACGTTCCGGGGTTTGGGGTGGAAATCCGCATATCACAGTGTGTTTCTAAAAGAACCATTGAACGTGCATTGTAAATGCCCAAGATTTAACGCTAATATGTACGAAACCCCGGACATTTGAAGGAATTTATTTTAAAAAACCCGGACAGGCCGGACAGCCCCCTAAAAGAGGACATGTCCGGGGAAAAGAGGACGCATGGTCACACTAACTAAGAATAAATCAGAATTTGCTGTCAAATTTAACACTGCTCCACCACTCACGCTACTTTTTTGTCCCAATGAATTAATACTGCTCTACTATAGTAGGCCAAGGGTCTTCAACGTTTTCAGACCAAGGACCCCTTAGTTGAGAGAGAGATGAAGCCCCACAACCTGTTCATAGATTCCATATTCTTTACTTGTTTGACAGCACTATCATCAGTGTATTTTGGATTCATGTCAATTTGTGTTTTCAGATATTTAACCACTTGAACCGTCAATACTTAATAAACTTCACCTTTCACTCTGTACTTAGTCTGCTCTTTTCCCCCTCTACACCAAACCTCTTGCCAAAAATAGCCGATCTACACAAGCCGATCTACACTAGCTCACAACGAGCTTGTAGATGGGCTATTGTTGTCTAAAGTTCACAGATTATGGACACTAGGGTTCAAGTGGTTAATATCATATAAAAAAGAAGAAAAAAAAGGTTCTATCACTCAAAGATTTGGAGGACTCTGTGTAGTAACTCTGAGGACCCCCTAGGGGTCCCGGGCCCCCTGTTGAAGACCCCTGTAGTAGGCTATAGGAAAAGAGAACGTCTCATTGCGAACCCTGTCTCTGTGTAGTTGTTAATTCTTGTTAACACTCACTCTCACTCTCGCGCTTTCGCGTTTCACTTTTCTGGATCTCCTCCCAGATTGTGTCTGAAGCATGGGTGTATATCACACATGCTTGAGTCAACATAATCTGTCTTTGTAATTGATTCGGCTGATTAATAGCTGGTAGTGTGGAAAATGTGCCATGTAATAAAGAACCAGGGAAGTGACATAATAGTATATTCCTCATCTGTAATATTTCATTAGCCAAGCTAATTGAAAATGGAACTTTGTTTGTGACTGAGTCTGAAGCATTCTTTGTGTTGTCCAAGCATATCATTGTGCAGGCATTACCATCAATTGATCACAGTGTGAAGATCCTGTCTTGCCCTGTTCATCAAAGAGACCCTCCCAGTGCCTTATTCACACTATGCTTTTTGATTGTGTCGATCCAATGATAAGTGCTGTGGTTCGAGTGGCGAACTTCATTGTTGCCCATGTTTGCTCTTCTGCTCTGAAAGACGTCTAACACGTCTGTTTGTCAATATTCTGCAGGCTGCATCTTGGTTTTTTCCCGCCCACCCAGTAATTACATTCTATTGGATGTTGATGTTGATGAAGGGGAAGGGGGGCATTGAGGTACAGCCTGAAGCCCAGTCCCCGGGGAGAATAACACAATGGCTGGTTGCGATAACATAATTAGACAGACTGTTAACTAATGTTCGGATCTGCTAACCATGGCAGTGCGTGAATGATTTATGCATGTTGACATATTTTAGGTTGTAATTGGGAATGCCTGGGCGCTTGCGTGGGAGGACAGAGCTCTACTGTGAGTGTTGACGGGAGGATAGGATAGGACTTAAACACACGCACATACTGTACACACGCGCGCACACACACAACGTGTGGTTGGTTTCTGTGTTATAGGTTCAAGGTGTGTTTGAATTTGTGTTGAAGGTTTGATTTCCCCCACGCCCCCATATCATTTCTTTCCCCTCAGCATTTCGGTTTATCTCAGTGCCAGGTAGAATTTTAGCATCATCACGTACCAGTTTGTAGGGCTGTCACAATTATTACATAATCGTCTATTCGCGATTATTTGACATAATCGCAATTATTTTTCATAATCGTCATAATCATTTCCATGTTGAAAAAATGTCAGATATTTTAGTAAAAAAATAGTGGAAATAGCAGATCTACAAGCGTTGTGAGCTTGTACTGTAGATCGGCTATTTCCATTATCAATGTTCTTTTTTAAGTATAAAGTTGTCAAATATGTCCGTAATTTCTTTGTATATTTAGGTTATGTTGTCATATCTACCATGTGCAACTTCGAAGCCTAAAAGCCAAACAGAAATGTTATTGTCAACGACAAAAACACAATTAAATCGTTAATCGCAATTATTTGAGTGACAATTAATCGTCATGTAAAATGTCATAATCGTGACAGCCCTACCAGTTTGACTGTGCTGGGTTTCTTCCAAGATCTTTGTCTTGTTAATTTTGAGCTCTTGACAAGGCCCCTCTTCATTCACACACACACACACACACACACACACACACACTCACGCATGAACATGCATGCGTGTGTGTGTGTGTGTGTGTGTGTGTGCGTATGTGCGTGCGAGAGTGTGTGCGCGATGCACAGACATTGACAGAAACACACAGACGCACATATGCAGACACCATCCCGTCCCTTGGATTGTCGCATTTATGGCTTCAACTGATGGCGCAGTTTGGGATTTATGATGTGAAAAGGAGCTAATATAAATGTACAACTAAAACAGGATTGCTGGTCAGTGAATTGAAAGTAGCTTGTCATATCCTGAAGGTAATAATGTTTTAAACACTGGACTTCTAAACATTAAATTGTTTAAATATTTAGACACTGCACACCATTTATATAGCTTTCCTCCCCTAAGCTCCATAACGTTTCTCCACTGGGAGGTCCAAGAATATTATAGACCAGCTTAGACAAGCTCTTTTGAATTTCATTGACCCCCATAACTCAGTCTCAGTTACACACCGGTAAGGGTCCAAATTTGGAACATCTGAATGAAAATGGAATAATTGGAATAGTGTGACATATTTTGTTCTACGTCTCGATTGTTCCTTGACCTTTGACCAACTCTACCCAAACGTTCATCATCTCTTCGGATAGCCTACTGGTAGCTTTTCATTTCGACCAAGTTTGAGGTTTGTTTTTCCAATATAGTTTCCGATGTAGTTTCAAATCTCTGAGGATCTGACATCACTGTGACGTCACCTGTGATGTCACAGTGATGTGTCAGGGGAACCACACAGTGTCAGGTGACTGAAAGACAAACCAAGCTGTGACCGTTCACATACTAAACTGCGACCTATGGTCGCAATTAGGAACTTGTAATTGTGCTTTAAGTGTAATGGATTTTCTCCTCTCGTGTAATTGAATGGCAGATCAACAATGACAGGCTGTGTTGCCAGGCCTACATATTTCCCTTCAAGGACGAAGTGTGAGCACGTATTAATCAGAGCCTGACTGGGGCATGTACCGCATAGATAACAGTGGCACATCGCTGGTTAGTGGGGAATCCAGGCAGACAATAGCTTATAAAGCATTGGTCCTCAAAGTGGGGTCCGGGGACCCCCAGGGTCCTTGAGGGAGTTCCAGGGGGTCTCCAGATAAATGATATAGTTTGGAACCAAATGGACCCTTACGGGTCTGTAACAAATATTTTACAATATAAATTGTGGTCCTAGAGATAGAAACGCCATTAAATGGCGGTCCGTAGCCTAATGCATTTCAAACATGGGGGTCCTTGAAATTAAAATGGTTGGGAATCGCTGCTAGACCTGTAAAAAAATATTCTCTTATATGATGGTCCCTGGCTTATCTATTAAAATGGGGGGTTTGCGGGCTAATAAGTGTCAAATTTGGGGTCCTTGACATGAAAAAGTTTGAGAATTCTCTGCTCCCCTGGTCCAGCAGTTTCCTTGGAGATATAACGTGTTCTACCATATTTTTTAAACATGAATTCAGCTGGTCTTGTAGCCTGACACTCAGCCTGAATTGACATTTTGTTTCACTTAAAGGGCCGTGGCTAGGGATTCAGGGTCTGGAACCAGGCTACTGGTCTTGGCTTTAAAGTGCTGCTTTAACGATATTGAGCTGCAACTATTTAAAAGGAAACAAAAAATGCATCAAACAAGCAAGCAAAACATGGTGTCTATGCCTAATTATTTTTGTTTGTTTTGTTATTTTCTTTTGTTTGTCTGTTAACTGGGTTTTTATAGGTGACCACCAACTTATAATGTCAGGCTATCACAGATGGTACGGTTGTGTAAACTAAACACACTCATACAGCTTAATATGCTCCCTGTTTTCGTGCCACCTCCAGGGAGACCACTTGGTTTAGTTGTTGTTATTGGTGATATGCCTGCTTTTTAAGAGGGAGAGGTACATGCGCATGGCTATGCAACACTCAAGGCATAGTCTTAAGCTGCTATCAAGGCCTATAATTGGCCTAGACTCGAGGGAGAACTTGTTAGGAGGCAGAGAGTGCCTACAGGAGGCAATGTTATATTTCATCAGTACGTTTGTGTCTGCTCTTATTTTGGGCCTACTAGCGTTGAGGCAACACCTTGGTCCAAATGAGACCAACGACTGGATTACCAGGGAATATAAATATAAACAGTATATGTATTTTGGATCGCTATTTGCTCCAGGTGATAAAATGACTGAGAGGATGATAAATCATATCAGCACCAGTGCAAGCTGAACTGATTCATACTTAGTTGTATGTAGGTGTTGTGCACCTAAACTAGCTGATCAACAAGCTCGCAATGCATCGCAGTGTGATGCGTTGTGAGCTTGTAGATTGACTATATTCAGTGGCCTGAGTAAGTCTAACTCAGGCTTCACCGTGGGCAACCTCACAGTTGAAGGAACCAGCCATGTCAAACATGGACGAAACTCGCACGCCAAACATTGTCGCTGTGGATGGTGTGGTAGAATTCTTGGCTGAGACTGGAGGCACACAGAGCGGAAAACAGCAACCTTCAACAGTTCACAGAATGGCTGCATACCAACAAGGGCGAGGCCTGCCAGCAGCACTTAGTGTGTTCTTTGCCAGCTCCCTGAGAGTAGGAAAAAAGTGTCACACTCTCTGTATACACTTCTCTTTTATTTAGACGATGTTTCTGCCCTCAGGCCTCCTTCAAGATCAACAATAATTCTAGGACACTGACACTGGTATGTTATGTAGGCCACAGCGTAGTAACACCTGATGGTGATTATAATATGTTCCACCATTAGGGTGATGTGTTAATCAAAACTCTTATCAGTGACAAATAGCCAACGTAAAATAAAGGAAATTATGTCTGATTCCATATAGAGAATTAACTTAAATGTAAAAAAAAACTTAAATGTTAAAAAAACTTAAATGTTAAAAAACAGGTTTTGTTCATATATATACTTAGAGATTTGGAGAAGTTACCTTCTCTTGTGGGGAGTCATACTTTCTCAATATCTATCTAGCTTAGAGAGGAAATCAACAAAATGTGCTGCTACAGGATAATTCATGTTAGGCAATACATGTTTTCAGTGAAAAAACAAGAAAACCAGGTGCTCACCGGAGATTAAAATAGTAAAAAGGAGTAGATGGTGCTCTTGGATCAACGGGATCAAGGCATAAAAAAGAGAAAGACGTGATCCAGGCACTCGAGGTAAAAGGAGGAATAAACCTTTATTGCATTAAAAAGGCTACTGCCGACATGTTTCAACCATGAAGGGCAACAACACTTTCATACACTAACTAGTAAGACGCCCTAAGGGCGAGAAGTGACCTCGTGCACTTGGGCACGTGCACGCATCCGCCTAGGTGACGGCAGACTGCTGGGAGAGCGCTGGTGCTTTGGCATGGGATCATCTCTGATCCCATGGTTGTTTAAGCTGGACAAAATGTGGCCACATCTTCCCAAATATGGAGATGACTGACGTCTGACATCATAGATACTGTAGTTACCACATGAGATTGACATATTATGTCCATATATGGACATTCACAGATATGGGCATAGTATTGATGACATCAGGGATCTCCGTATATGGGCATAAAAGGGACATGGACAGAAACATCATAGATGTCTGAGTCTGACATCTATGATGGAGCATGACAAATAGCAACCTACAGTCGCAATAATCAAAGCTTAATTAATTATGCATTATTAATAAACGTATACATTAATTCACCATGAATGTATCATTAACTCATCATTAACTAATGCTGAAGTCACTATGACTTAACCAAGTGTATACCATTAGTTAAGGACGTTATTTCACATCTCCACTTCTCAAGTTAGGACCAGATATGGAAGTGGCCCACATAGGAATTTACAATATCAGCTGTATGTTGTTCCTACTGTTTAGAACATAAATAAAGAAAAGAGTAGGTACAATATTGTGGAGAATAACAATCTGAAGTAAGTGGTTTAAAGATATAGAAGCAAAGAAAAAAACGTAATAACAAAATAAGAAAAAACTCACTGTAAAATGGAAGCATTTTGCTTGTCCAAAATGACCAGTGCCAGATACAGTATAATCTCAAATTATTCTGTCTGTCCTGTTTCCGGCACCAGCTCTTTATTACAGTGGATTGCATTTTTTGTTTTGTTTTACAGAATCCATTTGTTTCTATGGCTGTTGTATTGTAGTGAGTGATAAAGGTGGTAAAGGAACTTTGCCAATGCTATTTGGAGAATATTAATGATACTGAAGCATCTGCCAAGATATTCTTTGGTGGTTGTTGCTACAGTGAGATAAATGTCTGCTGAAGTATCCCTCACATACACTATGGCTTTCAATTTGTCATACTAATTGACTTCTACTTTTAAAAATGTGACAGTAAAAATGTATTGCTACTTAAAAGAAACACACACTTTTATAGCTTTATAGCAGCAGCCTAAAATGTACTCAAAGAGAGGAATAGATATGAAAACATATTGTGGAACTTGAAACAAGCAAATGAAGCCGTTCAATCTTTATTCTGTTACATTTACAAAGTATCTTTTTGGCTACAGTATGTCTTTTTTCCCCCCCTTCAATGTGGAGCTTGTGAGTTTCCTCTGTGTTCCTAATTACCAGTGGAGAAGCAGGCCTGTGGTTTCTCATTACACTATTAGCTTTAATGTCCATGGACTATAAATAGTGCAGGTGGCGACTCTCTGGTGAGCTGCAGCCTTTACTCTAGGTCTTTATGGAAGCAGCAAATAGACTCCTGCACACATGCATACTGTAACAGACCCTGTTGAATTAACTCATGTTCAATGTGATGCTGCAACATGTCGTTGGGCTGTTGTGTGGAAAAAAGTGTTATTTATCGTTATAGTTATTATTTAGTTGCTTTAACCAAGGCGCTTTACGATGATTGTGCATTTACATTCACCCATTCACACACACACACACACACACACACACACACACACACACACACACACACACACACACACACACACACACACACACACACACACACACACACACACACACACACAGTGAAATTCCCCATTAACTCTTTGAGTGCCACCCCTTTCACCACTAGAGGGCGCCCAGTGACCAGAGAAAATCCCATAGAGATATGCTGGTATATGCAGGTATATGCAGAAGCCCTGCAGCCATGACTTGCATGAACACTTTCCTTTGTGCATGTACAGGAAGAGGATGAAGTTAGCTTGAAGTTAGCTATTGGCTACCAAGCATTTTAGAAGCCTTATTTTCGTCAACTTAGCCATGATTAAACCTTGCACACCTCATGCATGGGAAAAAAACAGAGAAGAATGAGCTCTAAAAAATCCAATGCAATCCTGGATTGCATTGGAGTGGATTTGTGCAGTTTGTTCACAGCTTTCAAACAAAAAAATCCGATTGGAAATCCGTTCAGGCATTCTTGAGATAATCGCCATTATGTTTTACATGTTATGTAAACAAACATGGCTACCCTGTATGTTAGATGGGGTTGTATGGGGGTGGAACATGCAAAATCGCGATTGAAATCATGTTCACCAGATTTGATGGGGTCCAAAAAAAAAAAAAAAAAATTCAAAAAATTTTTTTTCCAAAAAAAAAAAAAAATTTTTTTTTTTTTTTTTTTTTTTTTTTTTTAAAAGCCGAACTTGTTCGGGATCGGCACACTGCGATACGCTAATAAAGCCGAACTAGTTCGGGATTGGCACTCAATGAATAACAAGTTCAGTAGAAGAAGACATTCTACCTGAAAGTAGGATCTGACTGCCCACACAAACAAGGCGGTTGCTATGCAACGTTTGAGACTTTGTCATCAAGTTGGTCAGTCTCATCTTTGTGCAGCTCTGCCCTTCTTCCTTTTTAAGGTGAATGTTTCACTGGCGATAGTCGTAACATGCATTACTTTATCCCAGTGTTTCTCAAACTTTCACATTTTTGTGGTCTCCCCTTAATTTACAGACTTGTATGGGTTATTTTAGAAACCCCTAAAGGAGTCCTGGAATCCACTTTGAGAACCACTGCTTTATCCACTATATTCAAGTCTCCACAGAGATCGAAGTTGACCTTAAAATGTTTTAGTTTTGTTATAGACTTAACCTTGACAGTTTGTAGTATGTAGTATGTTTTTTTTAACCACAGAGTGATATCCAATTGTAACTGACTTCATAGACATGGTATAGGGTTGTTATACCACACCATGCAACCCATCTGATTGTGTGGTTTAAGCTTTTATAGTAGTATATCAAAAAAGTCATAATATCTTTTCAAAAATAGCTCATGGGTTGTGGTAATTAAGCAAAACTGAAAGTTCCTGGGCCAAGCACACAATGGAAACATACCACAAGGAAGCAGTAGGAGCGAGATCATTTAGCGACCTACAACCGGGTCGCGACGTGGTCGGTAGTTTTCAGCGACCGGGTCGCTAAATCGAGCGACCGGGTCGCTAAATCACCGACCGCGCCGCTAAATCGACCGACCCGGTCGCTAAATCTACCGACCTGCCTGCAGTTTTAGGTCGATAGATTTAGCGACCCGGTCGGAAGATTTTGCGCCCCAGTCGGTCGATTTAGCGACCCGGTCACTCGCTTTAGCGACGCGGTCGGTGATTTAGCGACGCGGTCGGTGATTTAGCGACCCGGTCGGGAGGTTGCGTGGCAGGTTAGCCTAACTGAGGTAACGGTCGGGAGGTTGCGTGGCAGGTTAGCCTAACTGAGGTAAGGTTACTGAGGTTAGGTTTAGGGTTAGGGTTAGGGTTAGGGTTAGTAGGTCGGTGGAAGCGACCACCAGTCGGTGGATTTACCTACCCGGTCGCTGGATTAGCGTCCCAGTCGGTGGAATTAGCGTCCCGGTCGATGGAATTAGCGTCCCAGTCGGTCGATTTAGCGACCCGGTCGCTCGCTTTAGTGCCGCGGTCGGTGATTTAGCGACCCGGTCGCTCCATTTAGCGACCCGGTCGCTCGCTTTAGTGCCGCGGTCGGTGATTTAGCGACCCGGTCGCTCCATTTAGCGACCCGGTCGCTCGATTTTGCGACCCGGTCGCTGAAAACTACCGACCACGTCGCGACCCGGTTGTAGGTCGCTAAATGATCTCGCCCTCTCTCCAAGGAAGGCTGCCTGTGTGTGTGTGTGTGTGTGTGTGTGTGTGTGTGTGTGTGTGTGTGTGTGTGTGTGTGTGTGTGTGTGTGTGTGTGTGTGTGTGTGTGTGTGTGTGTGTGTGTGTGTGTGTGTGTGGGGACTGGGGGGAGACAGCCTACTCCAAATATGCTATTGTGGGGTTGCTACTGGCTACTAGCTAAGAGTGAGAGAATGTTGTGTACAAGCATACACACAAATTAATATTGGCTTTTCTCTGTGTTTATTAATTTTGTTAATTTGGTCTGCAATACTAATGGACAACTAATGATGTGTAGAGTACACAGAGATGCATGATGCATGCATTTGTTTGTTTTCTGGGTGCGTCCAGCAAGATTGGCAAAGAGTCTTGGGATCGACTGACCAGTCACTTCTTATGGTCCCACCAACAAGGCTGAAGACCCGGAGGGATAGATCATTTTACGCTGTAGCGCTCAAACTGTGGAACGATGTCTTAGAATGCCCTATTCTTCACGGAAAATCAATTATAACAGTGCCACACGTCAAATAAAATATTTATGTGCCCAACATTTGTCAACAACACATATAAAAAAAGATGTCAAAGATCTATTGCTTGGATGCATATTATAGACATGATGCAAATTCAACAGATTTTTCTTTCTTTTAAGTTGACGCATTTAGAACTGAATTATTAGGCGTGTTTGCAGTTTTTGCTGCAGTGTGGCCACAGTTTCGCTCCATATATCATGCTATTCATTTATAATATTGACCACATCACATGAACACAGTCTTTATAAGAGGATACAGTAGATGAAAGCTGTGTCCATTATTCTATTCTGAATTCGATGAAGGAGTCTGACAGATTCCCCTCAGTAGGCTAATCTATAAAGCTCTCATAAAACATATCGAATATTGGCGGATTCCAGCGTCATCTATTTTTTACCTCTGCAAAGGTGAGTGAGCAATTGTTCAGTCGTGAGGTTGAACTTTATAAATTAACTTCTTGTCAATACACTATTACTTATAACGTGCAGTGCAGTGAGTGCACATACTTTGGGTGCTCATATCCACGGACCACTACATAAAAATACTGAAGTATATTTGTGTTTCAACACTGTTTTAAATAGGTTCTATAAATAATGTGGATTGGATTGAACTAGAATGCTTACTTGGCTTTTGGAAAAGTTAAGGTGATACCCTTTGGGATTGCTCCAGTTATGCAATACTCATTGTCATGGTACTTGTTGTAGGCCAGTCTATGATGTCAGTCCTATGATGTCATATCGATGACGTCAGGGATCTCTTTATATGGGCAAAAGGGGGACAGAGACAGACAGATACTGACATCTCCACACATTATTCAGACAAACGGATGATGCCTTCAGGCATCAGAAGGTGTATTCAAGAACTCTGGACAACCCCTCATCCGACCACCATCAAAGCAGTTTAATGATCAAGAACTCTGGACAACCCCTCATCCGACCACCATCAAAGCAGTTTAATGATCTGATGCTTTTCCACCCAGTTCCAACTAGTTGCTAAGCAACCTGTGCCGTTTGGCCGAAGCGGTGTTGTCCCAAAATTGGCATCATATCATTGAACTGGATGTATATACAGAAGCACAAGACTCAGAGTTCAGCATGGAACCAACACTGCTCACAGTTTTCAAAAGCTTTGTCTTTGTCCGTATCAGACATTGTTTATGTATAACCAACATGCATTCTGATGTTTATTTAATGAGGGTAAATGTTGTGGATACATGCAGCTCACACTGCATAATATTATGTATATTATGTATGCTTTTCATTAAAGCTCTGCGCTATGCTGGTGTTACTGTTGAAGCCCTGATTTGCTGTCTATTCAGATATGAAAAAATTATGTAGCCAGATATGAACACAACACGCGCGCACACACACACACGCGTGTGCACACACACACACACACACACACACACACACACACACACACACACACACACACACACACACACACACACACACACACACACACACACACACACACACACACACACGCGTGTGCACACACACACACACACACACACACACACACACACACACACACACACACACACACACACACACACACACACACACACGCACACACACTCCAAGCCCACCTGTTTTACACATGATGTAACATATAATGTATGATGTGATATGACATGTGTAGCCTATGGCACATTATATTTGGGCCAATTGCATGACCTCTCAGGATGACAGATATGAATGAAAGACCTGCTGAGTTATAGAGCCTCACACAAATCTACAGTCCCCCTGATACTGTCTCTGCTAGCAGACAGGAATCAACAGGCCGTGCATCTGATGTGGAACAGCCACAGAGACGATGAGGAAATCACGTCTCCATGCACAGGATATCCTCTGAGGACCTTGCCTTTTTCATGCATCTCCTGATTCTATTGGAAATTATGATGAGAAATGTTCCAGGATATTGAATAGATATGTTTTAGAGAGAGAGACTGACAGATAGACAGACAGACAGACAGACAGACAGACAGACAGACAGACAGACAGACAGACAGACAGACAGACAGACAGACAGACAGACAGACAGACAGACAGAAAGAGAGTGTGTTTATGAGTGCTTTTTAACGAGAGAGGATTTTGCTAGGTCCAATATTGCTTAGTGACTGCTGTTAGAAACAGACATGGAGACATGAGCGAGACAAAGATATTGGTACTTCCGCTGGGGCTGAATTTACTCCCTGCCTGCACTAGAAGCGGTATATATAACCCCCACCCCATTGAGCTGCATGGCTTGTACCTTTGATTCTAGCTAGGAGGAAACTTTCATGACCAAAGTCATTAAATACCAGCGGCTCCTAAACATCATCTCATATTATTATATTATGTGTTTTGTATTATTATCTTTTATTTAGCAGTCTCTGCAGAACATGTCCCTCCAGCATTTTGCTGCTTGTACAGTAACTGGATGAGTCAGTGGTGGTCTCCTTCAAAACATCTTGTAGCGTCCTTAACTACCCCTGCTTGTTTTCCCTGGGCATATGGTGAGACTGAAAAGTTGTTCAGCCTATCAGCCAACGATATACCCTTTTTAGAAATTCCTTTTGCATTTTATGCCTTTTTAGCTTTGGGCATAGGCTGTCAGCTTGCACTCCTGTGTATTGTAACACAGGGACTAGTTTGAACCAGTTTGCTCAGTGGACACAGACTGACCCGCTGAGGTGTCTAAACTGTCTATATAGAGTAGACATCATTGTTGGCTTTGCTTTGTAGTATGTCTTCTGGGAGGACCCATCAACATAGTACTTCATTACACTGTTAACTCACTCAGTGCGACAGTGCTTCACTTTTTATCACTATAATCAATCTCTGTACTTCTACCTCAGTATGAGGGCTTTTAGCTTTTACGAACACTGTACTGTGCATAATGTTAGGAAATGAATATACAGCAGCCTAATACCAGTATAATACACACACAAATGTAACCATCTTTTTTATTATTTAATTCTCATTCTTTTTAGCTTGCATAAATGTATTTGGAACAGTTGGAAATGGACTTTTTTGGCTAACCAAAGTAAAAATCACAGCAGTGTAATGAAAATAAACTTGAACAAGATTTGTACACACACCTTGTTGTGGGATAATAACAGGCAGAATTAGTTTGGACTCCTGGAAGCAGATTCTGGAAGGCTATGGCACGAACCTGACCCATGAGCTGAACTTGTCACAAGCACATTTATGCCTGTGTTTTGACTGGCAGGAAGGATGGTAGGCAGTTTAATGATCTCCTGCATGATGCATCCCACAACCAGTTGCTAGGCAACGTGTGCTGTGTGTCCGAAGCCATGTCCCAAAAGTGGCGTTGTTTCACGTTTAACTGAAAAACATGGAGAGATGTCACCCCCCTTGCTCTGTGGTTTGAACATGTAAAAGTGAACCCCTACTCCAGTCAAGCCCTGTGCCCATTGAGTGCTCCTGCTGTGGTATAATACCAGAGCTGTTTGTTTTAGGATGGAGAGTCCAAGTTCAGGTTCAGACACCCCTTGGTGCAGTGTGGAGAGAGCGAGAGATAACAACAGTATTACACCAGCTGCTCCTACTATCTGAGAGCAATACTCTTAGCACCTGAGAGGAGTTGATGCAGGTGTGAAGAGTGAAACAAAGGGAAAGGGGCCAGGCCATCAGGAAAATATTTATCATGACTCGCAGGGGGGGGGATGAAAGAAAGAGATGTAACAAAGCTGCAGACTGAATCTCCAAATCCCAGGAGAGGTCTGTTATTTTGCGCTTCTTTCTAATACATTTGTTGTCCTGGCTCCACTACACAAGATGTGTTTTTTTAGTTATTATTATTTTATTCTTTAAGACTTATGGATGCGCAGAAACTTCTGTGTTATACATTCTATTGACTGACAATTAAGTGAATAACTCTGGTAAACTCCTAAAGTAGACATGTGATTACAATTTGGGGTTAATTGGATGTTGTGAAATGGAACTAATTGTGGAAGCCAAGCCAATTACAGGCGAACAGTTCACTGGCACATGATGACTGAGATCATTTGTACCTAATTTGGTGGTGGGGGTAAAAATCTAAACAAACAGTGACATTTGTAGCGTTTGTAGGTTTGCTCTGCACCAGCTAACATGAGCTGAACTTGAGCTAGATGAATGCCAAACAGTTACCGTTCTTGTTGTAACTAAGATAATACATGGATAGATTGTGTTACTACAGATGGGCCGTTTCAACTCTTCAGTATGTACTGCTCTTTTCCTGAAAATGTCCTGCACATGCATTTTTTTCCAGCGGTTTCTTCACCTGTTTTGCTTTTCTAATTTTTATGGAGAACAGAGCTTATTTTTGCAGAAACTATCAAAAATAGCTGATCTACATTTTCTGCAAATCTCCTGAAATTCGACTGTCTTGCCAATGGCAGGACACATGAAGTTTTGAAATGGCACATCTGTACATCTGCAAACTTCATATGCATTTTTTAACTGTTAATGCTGGCCTAGCGCTGTGTTATCTCTCTTCTACCTTCGGCCTATAATCGTTTCGGAGATAGTAACTGTCAGGCTGCAAAGTATTTCTTCTTTATGCAATTGGGACTATCAGGACTTTCTTTGTAGTACATTGTAAGCATTATGCCGTTGTTTTCTTGTTCGCCAATTCTAAATGGTAGCCAATGGCTTGATAGATAGAACAAACACAGGCCAATAAGCGTCATCAACAGTAGCTGTTCTGGTGCTGGATGATGGTTTATCACTGTTCACTGCTCACATTTAAGGTCCATTCCGCTCTGGTTGCTTACACAGTGATAAACGTGAAAACACAGACCCGACAAGCTATCTGCTCCTCATGTTTATTTGATCAGGGTAAATGTTGTGCATGCGGCTCACATTGCATAATGTTTGCTTTTCATTAGCGTCTCTACTGGTGTTACCTTTGAAGCTCTGATGTGCTGTCTGCAGAGACATGGATACTGAAAATGTATGCACCCATTAGCATGGATGCATGTACGTACGTGAAACATAATGCATACACACACTCAGGCATACACACACACACACACACACACACACACACACACACACACACACACACACAGGCACACACACACACACACACACACACACACACACACACACGCACACACACACACACACACACACAAATGTGGCTGCAGATTGAAATCGGTTGATTTTTATGTTGGTACAGTCTCTGGCATGAAAAGATAACTATGGCGCTTGTTTTGGGGAAACATCTGTTGTGACATTTGACTGTCTGTGATGTGTTGCGCTTTTTCCTCCTTCCTCAGTACTTGTGATGCACTGTAAACATAATATGTATTATATGATGTGATACAATATGATGCAAAAAATTTCAACGCATAATGCATAATTTGGTTTTCAAATTATGCATTTTTAACCTGTGTCTTTGAATTCAATTTAACATATAATGCAAATCAGCCAATACTGGGAATGGGATGAAGGGGAAGAGGTCTGTCACTCAAAACTTCAAACTTTGCGATACATTAAACCAATGGCGGTTTATTGCGACCGAAGGTCGCAGTTTAGTATGAGAAACGGCACATCATGTCTCCGTCCGGACGTTTTTTTTTTTTACAGTCTATGGGTTTGGTGCTCTGACATCATGCTCTGACATCACTGTGATGTCAGGGGAACCACTCTCAGAATCCCTTGTATGCCCATATATGGAGATCCCTGATGTCATCAATATTAAGCCTATATGTAACAGGACTTCTTATGGTAGTGCCCATATATGGGGGCCACATCGGCCCTCTGTGTTGCTGGGCCACATCGGCCCTCTGTATTGCTGGTTCTACAGACAGGGATCTCCATATATGGACATAAAAGGGATTGTATGTATGATGTCAGATGTCATAGACGTCAAAGGACTTTCACATAACGAATAACTGAGTAAGCATGTTTGAGGTCTCACAGCATATCTCCATATACAGTACATGGATCTCCATATATGGGTACTAGACGTCTCCATTTGGGTAACTGGTCTGATATATACTGTACGGTCGCCCTTCGGCGTCTTACTGGTTACAGATTATGGCAAATTTTTGTATTATTTGTTTATTTGTTTATTTAAACAGATCCCCATTAGCTGATGCATTAACATCAGCTAGTCTTCCTGGGGACCTTGCATTTTGTTTATCTATTCTATGCCAAAAGATTTTTCCTTAAAGGCTTCTATCATAATAATTTAGCGGCAAAATATATTCTATCAAAGAAAAACTATAACACACATCCTCCACCGTTTGGTGCTGACTGAAATATCAGACAATCCAAATCCGATGAATGAGTGTTTTATCAGATCATGCTAGCGTAGTTGAGTGGGAAGCTCCCCTGCCACTCCACTTATGCTGTACCACTCATAAAAGCTGAGCTGTATTTGGCTACAGGCACGTGCACACATAGCCATCAAAGGGGGTTTGAGCCCCTGCCCTTTTATCCGTGTGTAAAAAAGTGCCCTCTCCAGACCTGAATGTAGTTTTTACTATGGTGAAAGAAATGCAAATGCCCTCTTTCCATGCCATATCTGAAGGGAGCATTCAAGAGAATTGTCTGTCATGAACCTATATAGCTAACCTATATCTTATGTTAAAAGAATTGCCCTCTCTGTGTAGAAATCCATCCCGTTACGCCACATCTCCAGTATTGACTAGTGTGGTATCACGCACCAAAAATAGCCGACGTCCAAGCTCGCGTTGTGAGCGTGGAGGTCTGATATTTTCGATATTTCCACCAAAAGGCCCCTTTAGAAGTTTCAGCCTCTCTAACATTCTCTGCACGTCCCTGGTTGCCTAAGTGCAGTACCATGGACAGAGACTCTCTCTCTCTTCTCTCTCTTTCCCTCTCTCCCTCTCTCTCTCTCTCTCTCTCTTTCCCTCCGCACACACTCTTTTCACACACACTCTTCTTCTTCTTTTGTGTATCATCGTTGGCTCGCAAACCACAACCTCCGCCCCTCATTTCTCACATGCCCTTTCTAGTGCCACCATGAGGTTGCTTTTTTCAGACAACATTATTGTGTTTACAATGCAACCTGACGGTCGCTAATCTTCCGCTTAGGGAGTATTACTGGTCTTTTTGTTCTTTGTCATCTTCCTCTTCATCGACTTCTTGTTGTCATCTTCATCTAAGCTTGGACCCCTTTAATTGTCACTTTTTGCTATGTTCTATTTATTATTGAGCCAATTGCATTGCATTCCAGGATGACAGGTGTGAATAAAAGACCTGCTGAGCTCTAGAGCCTCACACAAATCTACAGTCCCCCTGATACTGTCTCTGCTAGCAGACAGGAATCATCGGGCCGTGGAACTGATGTGGAACAGCCACAGAGACAATCAGGAAATCACGTCACCATGCACAGGATATCCTCTGAGGCCCTTGCCTTTTCATGCACCTCCTGACTCTGTTTGGGGTTCAGCATAACAGGGTTCCTCTCTGTTATGCTGAGAAATGTTCCAGGATATTGGATAGATTTGTGTGTCCCTCATTTCTCAGTCTAAGGTAAAAAGCTGTGCAGATCCCAGCGCAGAAATCATCTTACAGCATTTGATTTATGACACGATCACGTCTCTTCAATCACAATGTAAGAAAGGTCGGGCATTGATAAATGTGGTAGCTAATAACATTAGTCATTTGAATATCATTAGAGGCTTTGTCCCTAGAGTTTTCAACACAGAGAAGTGGAATACCGTCAAGAATAGAAACTAAAGCTAGCCTTACACCTAATGACTTTGAAAAGATTTATGACAGATTTGGAAAGATTTTGGTGTGAAGTAAGTACATTTACTTAAGTGCAATTTAGGTATTTGTACTACTTGAGTATTTCCAGTTTTCAGTACTTTTACTTCTACTCCACTACATCTGAGGAAAGTATTGTAGCTTACTTTTACTCCACTATAATTATGTGAAAACTTAAGTTGGCCTACTAGTTACTTTGCAGATATAAATTATAATATTTCAGACGCGCGTTCACGCCTCGCCCGCCGCTCCGATACGTTCTATTTTTCAGGCCTTGCCGCGCGGTGAAGAAAGTCTGCGCGCCGTCCGCAGACGGTGTGTGCTCCCCTTTATCCGGCGCAATATTGTGTAGAACCACACATGCTAGAATAATGTTGCACACTTTCTCTGCCGTGTACAGAAGAATTCCCCCCGCTGATCCAAAATAGTCTGCCCTTAAGCAGGCTGACATAGCACGTGTGCTTATTTGTCCATGTCATGGTTGAACTGGCACTCCTGCTCTGTTGCAGGGTGTACCAGTGGGGTCACTAGGTATTCCATGAGGGGATAATCTTTCTCACCTAGTACATGAATCACACTAAAATGTTTTAAATATTAATTTGCAGTTACGGGTAGTTACTCACTGAGGAGATTTTTGCACTGCACCCCCATGGAGACGTGTCCCTACACTAGAAAAAATGAAGGAGTTCGACTGTCCGAGTCATGCATCCCCCCCAGGCCATCGGGGTACCACGTTTTGGAGAGATAGCCTGGAATCACAAATTACCTGAACGAGTGAACGTTTAGGCTATGCAGTGTTCGTTTTTACGATTGATGCAGAATCATTCGTAGATCCTGGGTACATGGGTACAGTCGCACCAGTAGATTAGGACCCAGCAGTCTCATAAATGTGTCCCTAAGGTTTTGCCGAGCGTCATTGTACGGAAATTTAGTACAGTATATTGGCTAGAAAAGACTTGCCAACAGTGGTGTCGCACCACATTCTGGCCCTGGGTACAAGGATTCACTGCGGGCCCCCCATGAATGTTCTTCATAGGGGGAGGGGGTTTAACCAATTTAGACCGGGAACGCATTATTACGCATTATGTTGTGCTTTAACTATTGAAAAATAGCAGATATACAAGCTCACAGCCGCGCTGCGAGCTTGTAGGTCTGCTATTTTTGAAAAATATGTCAGTGGTGCTCAAATTTTTTCATGTGAAGTTCCAGGGACCCCCCCCCCCCCCCCCCCCCCCCATAGGCAACATTTGAGTTACAAATGTTCGCTTAAAAAAATACATATATTCAAAGATTTGCACACATTCTCACAACTTTTCAAAAATAGCAGATCTACAAGCTTGCAGCGCGGCACTCGGTGCCACGCTGTTGTGAGCTTGTATATCTGCTATTTTTCAATAGCTAAAGTATAAAATAATTAAGGCCCCTCCACCTTGGGCCCAACTTTTACCCCCCTTGTGACGCCCCAGCTTGCCAACACTGTGCTTTGGCAAGGCAAAAGGCAAGGCTGGTAAGGCTGGTAATTTTGGCTGTAAGTTTTGCTGTGATATCCTGTACAGGACCTATCTCCAATCTCCTGCTGAGGTCCCGCTGGCCAAAACCCCCAACGTGGAGAGCACCTGCACTGGCACAAGTATGGCACGCGAGTGTCAGGTTCCTCTCGTTAACTGAGGTTCCAAATTGTAAAAGCTATTTAATAGCCATCACTCATCACTCTACATGAACCGATCCCTGTGGTCCAGAAGTATTGTCACGTGAGCATGGGTTTTCTAAAAGACACAGATCTGTCATTGTCGATAAACTCTGATGATTGTCAAAGAGCTTGAATAATAGGAGACTGCATCTAAAGTAAAGTACCTCTTTGCAAATATGTTACTTTATGTTTTAAATCAATTTTTAATTGCATGTAATTATGTCACCAGTTAACACTGTTAATTGCAATTAAGAAACACCTGTATTTAGTTGTGGGCATATACAGTATGACACCGAGTAGATGTAGGCCTTTATAAAATAGAACATTTTGCTATAGGTTACATGTTTTGAATACATGGCTGCATACAGTATACTTGGATGCTTTTCAGATCCTCCAACTATTCTGCACTGCAAGTCCCCGCTGACGCAAACACTTGCGTACACAAGTTGAGACTTGACTTGTGAGATTTGATTGTTGGCTATTATGTTAAATTGACAACACATTGATACATGCCAGAATGTTTCATAAATTAGAGCCATGTGTGTCTGTGCGCACAAGGGCGTCTCTTTATGAGGTCCAATACTGTTACAGACAGGGAAGAGCGAGCACGTACTGTATATCCTCCCACCAACCCACCCCCATGCACTCTAGATACTGTTCACATAAAGTAGGTGCACTTGAAATGCTCAAGAAAGATGTGTTTGCGTGCGTGCGTGCGTGCGTGCGTGCGTGCAGACACCTACAGTACAGACATTCTCTGATTATACAGAATATAGGTACAACTCTTGCTTATTATTATATATTATTATATATATATCTGTCCCTGTTCTCATTGATCTAGAGTTAACCAGTGGTCTCTCCTTCAACACACATGTTTTACATAGGCATGACCGTGTGACTCATAAGTTGTTCAGTCAACATAGTGCTTCATTACACTGTTTACACACTCTGTGAGGCAGTGTGTGCTTCACCACACTATAATGTGGTGGTCTCAGAATGAGGACATTAGAATGTAATGTCTTAATGTATTGTACATGTAGTGTCATAAAAGTTATACTGCAATGCGAGTATAATACAAACACAAATGTGGCGAATTCCCCATCCCCCTATTCTCATTCCGTTTAACTAGCAAACTATATTTGGGACAGTTGGAAATTGATGTTTTTGGAGCATAGCAGTGTGGTGCAGTTAAACTAGAAACTGATTTTTAGACATGCCTTTTTGTGGGATACAGTTAGTTTGGACTTCTGGATGCTGATTCTGGAATGCTATGGGACACACCTGGCCCATGAGCTGAACTTGTCACGATAACATTTTTGCTTGTGTTTTGACTGGCAGGGAGGATGCATTTTAGGAGCACTCCAGTGCATCGGACACTAGTCACTCATGTGGCTGCTACTCAAATGCAAAGTCTGCACTAGTCTGCAATAATGCTTTGGGACTGCTTAGCCAATGATGACGAGAATGTGAATGCCATTGTGTGTGATGTGTATTCAGCTTTCATAGCTTATGCAGTCAGGCCGAGAGGAATAGTTTGGAGTAATGACATCTCATAACAAGCCCGACTTTTGTAGCCATGTCTGTGGTCTGTGTCAAAGGCGTATCGGGTCATTTTGGATATTTCAGATGAAATCTCAGGGCTGCGGCGGTGTGTGGTCTCATTGGATCATAGTGGTTGATATGAATCTCCTCTGCAGCAGCAGTCTACTGCTGTCCATTGTGCTGACCAGCAGTTAGAGTTTGAGGTAGCATAATTGCTATTATCCACTTTTTTGCAGCAAGGATGCCTGACCTTTACCCATGGTGTGTGTGTGTGTGTGTGTGTGTGTGTGTGTGTGTGTGTGTGTGTGTGTGTGTGTGTGTGTGTGTGTGTGTGTGTGTGTGTGTGTGTGTGTGTGTGTGTGTGTGTGTGTGTGTGTGTGTGTGTGTGCACGTGCTATGTTTTCCTGGTCCAAGATCTATTGAAAAGAAATGTGGATCTTCTCAGTGGATAGTCTCACTCTCATCCTAAACTCTACCAGACTCAATGATGATGAAAATTGTGAATAATCTTAATCAAATGTATCAAGAAGGTGTAGCACCTCACAACATGACAGCCCGATCGGCCCGTCCATTAAGCCAAGTGGAAAGGTGGCACCATCTTGTGAGTAATTATTTTCCCGTAATTATTTGGCCGTAATTATTTTCAATGGTGTGATGTCATGTTCTCTCAATCCATACTTAGTTGCAAGCCGGTGTCATGGATCAAAATAGCCTATAAATTGGCTATTTTCGGTTCGTGACATGAGGCACAACCAAGTATAAATCGAGGAGGTATAACTCTCTTCCAGTGGTGCACATGCAGTACTCTGTACTTTCAATCCACAGCAGTCTGTGAGGAGGCAGACATAAATACAGGGGTTGACACTAAGGTCTCAAAAGGCCCATCGGGAAAGTACAGGGCATGTTCTACTTGCCCAAAGGTAATGCCCAATTGCTGTCCATTATAAAATGATAGGTAAGATTTTAATTACCGTTATATTTAACACTTATTTGTTTTACTTTCTGGGGATGTGAGATAAATAAATGTCATACCTACATTTTATGCCAAATACCTACATAGCTATGAATATGACTATGGGTTCGGTGCCATGGCATTGGTCCGAAGGTTCATAAGTCCGAAGGTTCATTCGTCCGAATCTGTTAAGAATACTATGCCTAACCCTAACCTCAGTAACCCTAACTAAATTCGGACTAATGAACCTTCGGACTTATGAACCTTCGGACTTATGGGCAGTCCCCATGGGGGTGGGGTTCACACTTATTTTATATACAGTGAAAACAGCACATTATAGATGAACAGTGCTTTTATTTTACATTCCACAGACCAGAAGACATTCCACAGACCAGAAGACATAGTGCTCTAGGGCTAAGTTCAGGTGTTTGTTTAGACCGATATCTCGTGTTGTGTTTATAGACGGTTGCGTCCCCTCTCAAACGATCACTTGCCTGGTCAGGTAACCTGAAAGCAAACTCCACCTGCCCGAATGTTTTATTTAACTGACAGGGGAAGATGGGCAACCCTTAGTAGTTCTGTTATTTCCTGTTTGGTAATGTGTGTGATGTTGGAACTGTGTCATGACTCTGAGCTGAATTACACATTTTACATTTTCTCCCAACCCCCTGTGGAGCTTACAAATAGCTGTTTGGAACGCTTGTTAGCAGTAAGACGCTACCAGCGATATTCCAGCTGACAGCTGACTTTAGAGCTAATATTCTTCCCAAGTCTAAGCTCTCCAGGTATGTAATGAGCCACATTATATATATGTAGGTCTAAAATTGCCTTACCCTTCAAAAGGTCAGTTTAATGGTTCTCATTCCCCAGTCCTTAGCCCTTTAATTCCAACATCCCTGCTTTTATTGTGACAATTTATTTTGCCATTTGTTCCAGTTCAGTGGACACGGTTTCATCCATTGCCTCCTGAGCTAAATTGGATAACATCAGGTTTGTCTTCTCAAATGAAGTAAGACTAAGGATATTAAGTCTACTCTGCAACAAACAGCATGCTAAATGGCAGTGGCAGTGAATGTCTATATATGGATATTCCTCTCGGATGTTTGTTTGGTTTAAGTCTTCAAGCCTGTTGCCTTGTAGTGTAGTTTTGGCACCACTGTGTTTTCTCTGCTTTAAAGCAATGCAGGATGCTGCCAAGGTTGTTGCTGGCTTCTGAGCAGTCTGGCCTGTCTTACCGGCTGCTGCCAACTCTGGAGGCCATTGTTGTGCTGTGTGTTCCACATAGCTCTGAGGACAGATATGGATTGAATTGTTATTCTCTGGTATTGGCTTCACTCTAAAATAAACACGGTAGCTGAATCCATTAACAAACATGGAGTGGTGTGGTAACTGTTCTGTCATTGCACTAGGGATAGAATGTAGTCGTGTTCTTGTACATGCTGCTAGAAATCTTTGAAAATGTTCATCCTCAGCAAGAAATCTAGCAAAAATGACTTGCGGCTTACGACTTACGGTTCAGGGAAAGTTCTATTATGTCTTTGTGTATGTTGGACTTAGGCCAGTACACTCAACGTAAATACTGTATTATAACTGAAGTTTGCCAGCAGTCTGTTGTACTAATTTCCACTCTGTTCCAGGATGGAGGAAGTGGAATATGTGATTGGATTGGTGGCGGGTAGTGAATGATTGCTAAATGCAACAATTACTTTGAGAAATATTGCACCAGATGATGAATACACAATATATGTCAAAGCCCAATATACAGCAAAGAGAGGATGAAATAGAAAGTGTTGGCATTCTGAGTGTGTGTGTGTGTGTGTGTGTGTGTGTGTGTGTGTGTGTGTGTGTGTGTGTGTGTGTGTGTGTGTGTGTGTCTGTGTGTGTCTGTGTGTGTGTGTGTGTGTGTGTGTGTGTGTGTGTGTGTGTGTGTGTGTGTGTAGGCATGGTGGATATTTTTGGAAAGTTTAATGCCCAAATGTGTAAGCTAGTAATACCTAGATGTACAGTAATCTGTTGAGGTAGGCCTATTTAAAAGGTCTTCTAACTTCACTTCACTTCACTTTGCTGATGCTGGTATCGGTATCGGAACAACTATAATCAGGACTGTCTGAGACTGATGCCCACAAACACAAGTAGGTAGAGCTGTGCTCCTCCATAATTTCATTTCACTAGCATCAAATGTGTCATTGAAAATGTTTGGCTTGTAACATCATTCTCGTTACCCCTAGATATAAATTTCCAGCACCATAAGTCAACACAGTTTTACGACATACCTCTTGACAAGTCCCTGAACTGTTCTTGGGATACAGATGCACTGCATTGCCTCTGCCTACCCTCCACTGACATCTGCAAATACAATAAACTCTCTTATGTAAATCTGATTTGCACGTGTGCACATGCGTTTGTATGTGGTAAATGGTAAATGGTAAATGGTGCATTTATATAGCGCTTTTAATCCAAAGCGCTTTTACATAGATTGTGCATTACATTCACCCATTCACACACACATTCATACACCGGTGGCAGAGGAAGCCATGCAAGGCACCAACCAGCTCACCGGGAGCAATTAGGGGTTCAGAGTCTTGCCCAAGGACCCTTCGACATTAACTCAGGGGGAGCCCGGATTCGAACTGGGAACCCTTCGGGATTTATACCCTTCGTGCTCTAATACCAGTTTCTCTACCCCTGAGCTATGCCGCCCGCATGTGTACAACACGCAACCTTACCTGTGTCCCTTTTTCCCTATACAGTCAGCGTGAAACTGTGCAAGCCCACTCCCTGGAAGTCAGAGCAGAACCTCACGTGTGTGCGTGTGACTAAAGAGGCACTCTCTGGCACAATGTAGCCAGACAGCGTGTCGCAGGTTCGAGTCCGGAGCCTGACGGCCTTTACTGCGTGTCATTCCCTGTGTCTCTCTTCACTAATACTATCCAATAAAGACAGAAAGAAAGAAAGAAAGAAAGAAAATAGGCACTTTCTGGCTGGTGCTGATTGCAGCAGTACCATGGGAAGACAGATTTGTTAAGGCTTTGGCACTTTCTATCTCTCTGTCTTTCTATCTCCGCGCGCACACACACACACACACACACACACACACACACACACACACACACACACACACACACACACACACACACACTCTCTCTCTCTCTCTCTCCTCTCTCTCTCTCTCTCTCTCTCTCTCTCTCTCTCTCTCTCTCTCTCTCTCTTTTCTGCATCCAGTTTGTGTAAACTAATTAAAATAGTCTCAGGGAGGGAAGTTGATCAGACTCTTTTGATCACACTCCCAGCCTCAGCCCCCCCGTCTCTTCAGAAGCTTAAATGCCAGCAGGCGCTGAGAGACAAGAGAAGGTGTAGCTGGTTAAAGCTACCGCTGCGTACACTGTAAGTTAAGAGCACTTCAGAAACAACAGAGAGCTGTTTGTGGGACGTTTGCCAGGGAAGCATTTGAAAGAATTACAGAGACATGCATAGGCCTATACTGAAATGACCCCACAACTCCACGTTGGTTTGAAGGTATACACTGTAAACTGTACAGTAGCCTAAAATATCAATATCTCTCTATACTGTATATATATCTACCAAGAATCACTGCATAATCAATCTGGTGTGTGGTGTTGTGTGGTGACATCCAGGAACACATCTTCCCCCTCTTATTTTGTAACATTGTTTTGGTGGTCAGAATTTGGTTTCCCTCCATGATCTCCAGCATACGATTGCCATTATCTATCTATAAATGCGAGAAGTCTCTTCGTGTCTGTGTGTGTGTCTGTCTGTCTGTCTGTAATCCGCGTATCTCGAGAACCATTCGTCCCACCGGCTTCAGATTCGGCACGCGCGTTCGGGCGGCCGAGCTTCTAGTCATTATAATGAAAAATAAACTGCTCTCTGTCAGGGTGCCAACCATCTTCTTACGCACGCGTTGCCATGTATGGTCTACTTGTGCACCAGCAGAGCACGCCCTCTTATTTATGTCAGGTCGCACTTGTTGATGGTGACATCACCAAAGATGCTGGTCCCTCATTGGCTGTTGATGATGACATCACCAAGAATGCTGGTCCCTGAATGGCTGTTGATGGTGAAGTCACCAAGAATGCTGCTCCCTCATTGGCTGTTAATAGTGACCCTGATTGGCTGTTGACGGTGAGTAGGTGACGTCACCAAATATGCTGGTCCCTGATTGGCTGTGTGGACTTTGACACTGCTTACAAATCACCGAACGCAGTACTTGATGGTGATATCACCAAGAATGCTGGTCCCTAATTGGCTGTTGAGGATGACGTCACCAAGAATGCTGGTCCGGGATTTGCTGTTGATGGTGACGTCACCAAGAATGCTGGTCCTTGATTGGCTGCGCTGACATTGACGCCGCATACAAAATCACTGAACGCAGGACTTGCGCGCTCTGCTGGCGCAAGTAAATAGTAGAGCAGAGAAAACTCTAATAACCGCTACAGCGCCCACACAAATCGACATTGCTAGGCAGTAGGCACGCATGGCAGCAGTTTGTGTTGTGTATGATGTAAGACCAGAACTCTGAACAGCCTATATGACAAAGTGTGAAGATGTCTACACTTTCACTTCATCCCTGTATGCTAGGTAGAGATAGAGAGGCAATGGATTATAACGACATGGAGAGAAGGAGAGACAGTGGTAGAGGTATAGAGGGAGAACACCAGTATTCTGAAACACAGGTCTTTCTCCATAAAAACATGAAGAGGAGCCACAATGACCACTACTGCCAAATGCTGAGGAACGGACAAATTCCCTCTGTGGCCTGTCATCAAATACCCAGTTCTTTGACCAATCAGAAACAAGGGGACACAGATGAACCAAGACCTTTCAGTCAACACTTTTCAGCTTTAGTAACGCCGCCATGTGAAGTAAATACATATCAACTGACAGGAAAGAAGCCCCACATCTGTATACATTGTGACAAGAGTTTCAACAACATATCTAATCTGAAGTCGCATCAGCGTATTCACACTGGAGAAAAACCTTTTCTTTGTAAACAGTGTAACAAGAGTTTCACCATCATGAGTAATCTGAAGAAGCATCAGCGTATTCACACCGGAGAAAAACCTTTCCTTTGTAAACAATGTGGCAAGAGTTTCACTCTGTTAGGTAATCTGAAGATACACCTGCATATTCACACTGGAGAAAAGCCTTTCCTTTGTAAACAGTGTGGCAGGAGTTTCAGTTTGTTATGTGTTCTGCAGTCACACCAGCGTATTCATACCGGAGAAAAGCCGTTTCTTTGTAAACAGTGTGGCAAGAGTTTCAGTCAGCCAAGCAACCTCGTTGTACATCAGCGTATCCACACTGGAGAAAGACCTTTCTATTGTAAACAGTGTTGCAAGAGTTTCAGTGCCTTAGGCAGCCTGAAGAGACACCAGCGTCGCAAACACTGAGGACGGTGTGCAGGGGCGATTGAGTGCGATGCCATTTGGAAGCACGCATGCACGGCTGTAGGCTTTGTACTTTACTCACGGTTGGGCGGTTGACGCGTCCATTTTTTGATGGGCGGGGCGGATCGGGCAGGTGTTTTGATTTTTTTTGAGCGGTGGTGAACCGCTCCATAGAGTGGCTGTGTGTGTGTCTGTAGCCTTTTTCCTCAGCGTTTTGCCATAGCAAAATGTGTGTTCGTAGCATCATGTTTGTCTAGTGATGTCATATATCGTATGTCTGTAGCCTTTTTCCTCAGTTGTGTGTGTAGCATAGCCTGTACATCCTAGACTCAAATCCTTGTCTGAAGACGTTATGCAAGCATGACCACCGCTCACTTCACATTGGGTGTGATTTTTATATAATGACGGGTAACGGGTCGGTCCACGGATCTGATTAATGACGGGAGGGGCGGGCGTGGGTTGTCAAAATTGGACCAGGAGTCTGATCTGAAGAGACACCGGTGTATTCATCATAATCGGCAATCGACAAACAACCTCTGGCACTGGTAGCACTGGTGGTACTTGAGCCCCACTCTGGTGGTACTCTCTTCTGTCCAACCCAGTTGGCCAAAATAGGCTCTCCAGCCGTGCTGAAAATGAGCATGACACACCTAATAGAAGATTTGAGAACGGATTAATCACATTAGAAATATCATAATTTGTGTAGCTGATTAGACTGACTGATGGAGTCTCTGCAGCAGCAGCTCTGTTGCAACTGCAGTAGACTATAAGCAGCTAGCACTGTTTGCACGGGTAGTTCACAGATGTAGTAGCTAAATCTGGTCGATGACTCTGTCATCAGATTATTGGCTTAGGAATGTAACAGAAACTCCATCTCCATGATTTCAAGGAATAAATTGGCCTATTGTGTTAACTACTTTCTTTTTTTCCCCCAGGTAGGTCTACGCGCCTGTATTTTAACATCAGTTATTATGGTGGTACTGTACTTGGAGAGACAGCTATTTTCTGAGGTGGTACTTGGTGTAAAAAGGTCGAGAACCACTGCCCTACTTGATCATATCAAAGTGTCACTCAAAAGTATATTAAAAAAAAAAGCTGGTCAATGGATACAATGCCAATATCTCCCAAATTCTGACGTGATTTTGGCAGGAGATTCTGATGTCATTTTGTCTTTCTTTCTTTTTTTCCCCCCTTTTTTTATCGACTGAACAGTAAAGCCCTTTGCACACAGGACAGTTGCGTTTTTTTCGTTTGCGGCATGAATAAAACGCATTGGATTTGGTGTGCAAGGCTGTGCGGAATCGGCGCTGCGGATCCCAAAAGGAGTCATAAAAGGAGCGATGAGTTTTTTACCGCATGCGACAAGACGCACAAATCGAACTGGTTTCGATCGAGAAAAAAACGCACGGCGGCAGCCACTCGTCGCACGGCTAATTCGGAGCCGGTGTGCATGAGGTCATAGAGAATCATTGTTTTCTTTTCAAAAAATTATATTGTCCGTTTTATCCGTGCGGTTAAACGCGCCTGTGTGCAAAGGGCTTAACAGTTTTGGACATTCGAGGTTCAGGTTTCCACCCGACAGAGACAATATAACATTTTCTGAAAACTATAGTAAGACCTCCGGTCTTACTATAGAGTGTTTTCTCCCTATTTGGAGGAAAAATGCAGTTTCAGTTGCTCCACCAAAACTGTTGGGTGACAATCAGGATAGAGTGTGGGTGGGCGGGCCTTATACGCTCACCAAGGCCCGCCCCCACTTGATCATTATTGGAGGAAGGCCCCCGCCTGTCACCTACAGTACATGAAAACTGAAATTGAAACTCAAGTGAAATCACTTACCCTACCTTTAACAAATCTCACAATTATTGCTTTCCATTTTCTGTTTTTGCCGGAGTAGTGTAGACTGGCTTATTCAGCCATTATTGCTCACCTCAGCCAAAGTGCTAATATTATTATCTTCTACGGCAGAGCTTTTATCTGTGAATTGCTTATGAGTTTCTGTGGAATAATATTCAGCCTCTCTTTATAATGGAGCTAAACTCTGTCCTAATATATTAAATCCTAGTGAATAAGACTTCAGTTTGAGATGGTCCTTATCTGCTTTGATCGAAAATTAACTTGTTGCATGTGTTATAATTTACTCCAGCTGGTCAATTGGTTTGCGGTCTTAGAACCACACACAAACCTAGTACAATAGTGGTCACTCTCAGTCCCCTCATAACTTTGTCACTTATTTTCCACGCTGACAATGCATGTCATGTCAAGTTATTTGCATTGGTTTGGTTGACGACTGTGGGTGGAAAAGCCAAACAAGATTAGTTGACGTAGGCTTGCTTTGCCTGCGAGAGAAATTAGGCCTATGGTTTGGTGAGTCAGTGCCAGCAGCACACCCACCAGGTCCATTATCCTGCAGAGCCTTGTCATGGAGTTAACGCTGAGTCACACAACATGCATCTTTAAAGACATAATGGACCACTATGTCTGGATCTTAACCACATGAAAATTGTCAATTGACATACATTCTGAGAAAATAGCAAATCTATAAGCTAAAACACATCACAACGCAAGCTTATACAGTATATCTGCTGTTGTAAGCTCATATATCTGTTGTTTTGGCAAAGAGAGGCAATGTGTATAGACCCCTGGGGGACCCTGGTCAACTGAAGCATAATAAGGTTTTAGAGGTTAATTTGTGTTTAGTGCCAATAGGCTCACAAATCCCTAATTTTTTACCACTACTAGAAACTATTGCTGCATACTGTTGGAAGATGTCAAATGAGAATGAGACATGTGAAGAAAGAACTGCAGATTCTAAACCTTCCCACCCTTCATGTTAGAACAGCATTTCACACGGTATCGACATGTCATTGCTTCATACAGTGGGTTACAACATTTAGCGTCGCCAAGTCTAAAATGACACCTAGAGGTGTCAAGAGGTGCCTAGAGGTACCTCTGTCAAACACGCCTCCAAATTCTTAGCCGCGCCCCCTAGAAATGTGATATTTTATTTCAACGTGTAGTGTGGCTGTTCAGCCACGGGGTGGCGATTCTTCAATATGAGTCGACTATTCGAGTCTATTACTTGTTGGTTACTTGTTATCTCTACCTGCATTGTGAGCTTGTAAATAGTTTCTTTTCAAGTTATTTTTGCACTCAAATTGTAATTATTTGTTTAACCCATTTAGGCCTAGGATTATTGACTGCTTTAACTATTGAAAAATAGCAAATATACAAGCACATGTAGATCTGCTATTTTTTTTAAATCATGTTTTTTTTTGCAAGTCTTTGAATATATCTACTTAAAAGCGAACATTTGTAACTCAAATATTTGCTTCTGGGGGGTCCCTGGAATAACATATTTTGAGATGGGGGGTCCGTGGCCAAATACCTGTAATTTTGGGGGTCCTTCACATGAAAAGGTTTGAGAACAGCATGATTTCGATTTTAGAGGAAGGATTTAGAAGTCGGGTCAAAGATCGGGTCAAAGATATTCAAAGACTTGCACTCATTTTCACAATTTTTCAAAAATAGCAGATCTACAAGCTCACAACACCTCACACTGCAAAGTGTTGTGAGCTTGCAGATTGGCTATTTTCGGCAAATACTTTAGGTGTGGAGGGGAAAAAAGAGCATACTAAGCAGTAAGCACAGAGGTTGAGGTACAAAGGGTTGTGGGGGTCCCTGCTTCATCTCTCTCTCAACTAAGGGGTCCTTGATCTGAAAACGTTGAAGATCCCTTTGCAAAACAACTCTTTGCCATCAAATCTCTTAACATGTTCACAAAATGGAACTCGTGTTTTCATTTGGTAAACACAGGCATATTTTCACATGACACACACATGCATTCATTGAATAAACACAACTAGCTTTTGGCTGAACACTACCAAGCATGAACAGAACACTGAAGAGCAAAATTGAAAACACAATTGTCGAAATGGAACACACTGAATGAATGTCAATTACTCTGGTAAATGAACCAATTCCCTTTTTGTAAAATGACCCAGTGTATGCCCACTTCTCTCATAGACAAACATAAAACAGCACACAAATATGCAGACAAAACATTTTATTGACTGTAGGTCTAAACGTTTACCCCCAAACACTCCAAACAAGCCCACAACGCGTTGTGTGCTTGTAGATCGGCTGTTTTCAATAGTTTTGTGCGACAGTCTTGTATGATGTAGCATGGCTTTTCTTTACCAAAAGCCGTACACATTTGAAACTTGGAGATACAAGTTTTCTGCCCGACAGTGACGATATTTTAGTGATTATGTTGCGAGGAAAACGTTGAGCCATTACATAATAGCCATTTTGGTTAGAACTGACTGAAAATAACTTTGTACTTTATATAATAAATAATATTTTTTCAAGTGTCCAAATAAATTCAAAATATTATCAAATGATCTCGCGGCACCCCTGGACTGCCGTCGTGGCACCCCAGGGTGCCCCATCACCCACTTTGAAAACCCCTGGCCTAGAGTGCCGCATGAAGCCCTGACAGGCCTCAAAGCCCACATCTCCATAAGCCTCCTCCATGGCCTGAAGCAGTGGGACCTGGCTCTGAATTGCTCGCCTGACCCGAAAGTTTAGAGATTTGAATATTTGTGTGTTGTGGATTGATGCTATGAGATTTTATGTGAGAAGTGTGTGCAAACCTGAAAAGTGTGTCTTGTGTTTTGACAACAAGGTGATGTGAAATTTACATCAGAGTGTAAAGAAGGAAAGTCAGAGTCTAATATAAGGAAATCTAAAGTAGTAACAAATTGAGTCAAGCGATTGGGGACAGAAGTAAAGGTTGTGAAAATTGTGCCAAATTTAAAAAAAATGTGTTTTAGCAATCGAAAAAAAACTGTAAGCTGATTTTGATACTATATACTGTATGTATATATATATTCTAGGGCTGGGAGAGAGAGAGAGAGAGAGAGAGAGAGAGAGAGAGAGAGAGAGAGAGAGAGAGAGAGAGAGAGAGAGAGAGAGAGAGAGAGAGAGAGAGAGAGAGAGAGAGAGAGAGAGAGAGAGAGAGGCGGAGAAGTCATCAAATGACAGAACGTTGTGACACAAACAATTACAAAATAATTGGTTCACACACTGTCCCAAAACAACATAAACGTGACATAATAATAATAAGCTAAATATAAGGAAACGAAAAAGACACAACTTTTGTTCACATGTTCAATTGAAATTGTTCTTTATTTGGAAACAAGGCAGTAGGCAACATTTTTCCAATAGCCTCATAAAGTTGTTCATAAAGATGTATTAGTTGTCCCAGACACCTGGACAAACATTTGATTGTGGTTTAATAATAATAATGTAATGCCATCATGGTCATAAATGTAGGCCTAATGCCTGTAGAAATCCTTCTCCATTCCTCCTCTTCTGGTAAATGTCAACGTCTCAGAAGAAGATGTGACAGCGAGGAGGTTTTTGAGAACCAAGCCTCTGACATGACCAATCGCTTTTGCTTTTGTGAAAGGGTCCCTTTCTAATTACAGAGTGAAAGGTCAAGTTAAAATGTCAAACTATTATTTACCACACTGGTTTTCAATACTTTTCGGTAATCATGACATTTTGTGAGAAAACATACGTTTACATTGCCAAAGCAAGTGTCAAAAAATTAAATAAAAACAGTCTATAAGGGAGAACATCACATGGAACATATACAGTAGGACGGTTGGAGGGGGAGCAGCTGACCATATAGGCGACCCTCTAGACAAGCTAATTGCTTCCAATACACAAGTATCTGTGCCAAACATGTTGAACCAGTTCTATTGTCCGCCCGTGTTGAATTGACGGCACACGCAGGCTTCATTGGTGTACTGAGTACATTTACTCGAGTAGGCTATTTTTATTCCACTACAATCTTTTGAAAACAGTTAGATACTTTGCAAATTTCGATTATTAGGCTATAAAGGCATACAACCACTTCAGCCCTACATTTAGGCCATTTGAAAATACAAGCTCACAATATTGCTTAATCTGCTCAAATATTTGTATAATCTACAAATGGTAGGCTACATTTGTGAAATGACTAGACTATAGGCTCCGTTTTCTTTATACAGCCTACATTTTGATACCAAAACGTCATTACTCAAGCCAATTAAGGCTTATATTTTGAACATGGGATTTCTAAAAGAGTATTTCTACTTTTACTTAAGGAAAACATGTGAGTACTTTTTTTCATCACTGACGGCCTTGCTGATCCCGCCCATAGACGATCGCGCCTCGATCGGCTTGCTCACTCAGCAGCAGAGCAGTTGAGTTCTAACTTCATCTAACTTTCACTAATAATTAATATTGAAATAAGAACAGCAGGATAACAAGTAGACTATTGTGACATTTACATTTGAAAGTTCCTGGTTTGTATATAAAGAAGTTACCTCAAGAGTCACCAGCCAATCGTCATTACTCACAAACAATTACAAAATAATTGGTTCACACACTGTCCCAAAACAACACAAACGTGACATAATAATAATAAGCTAAATATAAGGAAACGAAAAAGACACAACTTTTGTTCACATGTTCAATTGAAATTGTTCTTTATTTGGAAACAAGGCAGTAGGCAACATTTTTCCAATAGCCTCATAAAGTTGTTCATAAATATTTATTAGTTGTCCCAGACACCTGGACAACCATTTGATTGTGGTTTAATAATAATAATGTAATGCCATCATGGTCATAAATGTAGGCCTAATGCCTGTAGAAATCCTTCTCCATTCCTCCTCTTCTGGTAAATGTCAACGTCTCAGAAGAAGATGTGACAATACTTTTCGGTAATCATGACATTTTGTGAGAAAACATACGTTTACATTGCCAAAGCAAGTGTCAAAAAATTAAATAAAAACAGTCTATAAGGGAGAACATGGAACATATACAGTAGGACGGTTGGAGGGGGAGCAGCATAGCTGCATCACAGACAGCCAGGAATGTGGGGGAGGGCTTTGACGCTGTTTGGGACAAAGCAAAGGTTTACAGTTGAAACACTGATGGAGTGGAGGACTTCTTAAAAAGAGTAAAACAGTACTTGCTTTTAAATAAACGTATTCAAGAGGACATACCGGTACATGCTTTTAAGCTACTTGAAGTACAAATAAAAGTAAAAGTACTCAAGTACATTTACTCAGTTACTGTCCACCGCTGGCCGCTGGCTGCTGGATGTCATAGCACCCCCTCCCCTGCTGCATAACAGTGCAGTCTGTCAGACTAACCGAAAATGTATTATTATTAGCTATTATTTGTGTTGTTGTAGGCCTAATTGAAACCCAGAAAATAGCCTAAACTGAACACATAGTGATCTATTAGCCCAAACCTCATTTGAAAAATGTCAGGAGTATATGAAAGCCTTTTAAAAATGTCTATAGCATATTGGCTATAAAACATTTATTGGTTTATAGACAAAACAAGACAGACAGACAGACAGACAGACAGACAGACAGACAGACAGACAGAATAAACAGTCCAGTGTCAGTCCACTGTTAGACTGAAATAAATCATGTCCATTATGAGCTTGCAGATCGGCTATTTCGCTTTTTTTCTCCAGTGCGTCCAGCCTCCTCTTAAGGCACGCATGTTGCTTTCATCATCATCATACCATTTAAATATTAAAACAGCGAAATTAAACAAATGTATTTGCTAATCAACATCAGACTCAGTAGCCTAAACTTGACATTTGTTTAAAAGCATTCCTTTCTCCCTGGCTTTTGTTTCAATGTTAATATTATAGATTTAGATTCCTAGGCAACCAACCAGCAGCATTGGACAATAAAGTCTACATTACATGATAAAGTTTACACCGCTCTGACTTCTGACAGTGCCTGTCAATCAGTTCACACAGCTGCAGTATGTTAGATTGAGTAGACCTCACCACATGAAAGGCAGAGGCACGCATGGACTTTTAATAGCCTAATCATAAGCTAAATGCTCGGGTCTCTCTGAACCTCGGAAATAAACGGATTTCAGGACAATGTCACAGGTCTAAAAAAAAAACAAAAAAAGAATCCGAACGGGACGGAACTGGACAAGACCATTACGGGGCCACTCGGGTTTGGTTTTGTAATTTGGCATAACAAATATATTTCTATTGAATATATTATAGGCTTGACCATTTCTCTCTCTCTCTCTCTCTTCTGTTGGATAATTAGAGAAAGCGCATATATCTGACATGGCCGAACAAGGAACGCTGTCTGTCAGACAGACCCATGATGTTTACCAGGATAAGAAATAACACTAGAAAAGTTGTTATTTTGATAGAGAAATAGCCCATCCCCGTAGATAATGTCCAGAAATATGCTCCATAGGCTATAAATGTTCCGACCTTCATCTTCCAGGTGACTTTTGTTGGTGTTTCACTTCACCTCGCTAAAAACCTCCTTTTGCGGGACTCATTGAAATATGCGAACAGACGATAATAATATGGATTTGGGAGCATAGCCTAATTACAAAGCATGTCTCATTAAAAACAATATATATTTTATAGTTGAAGGGTAAATACACAGTATAGGCCTATGTAGGCTGGGAACATGACACAGTTCAGTTGAGATTTTTTTTTATTATTTTGGAGGTGGGGGTAGAATACTGTATAGGCTACAGTAGAGCTACATCACGAGTAGACATACAGCCTTTGCAGACAGCCAGGATGTGGAGGCGGGCTTTGACGCTGGGTGACGCCCTGCTCACATTGAAAGGGACAAAGCCGACGTGTGATATCGGCTGAGTGCCAGGAATGCAGTTTGGCCAGTGCTCTCATAACTGTATGCTCAATCCCTCAGGCGCCCCCTGGACTACATGATTATAAATGTTTATAATTGAGAACTGAGAGGTGCAGTAATCAATGATATATAGACACTGTGAAGTAATGACCACCAAATTGAATTTGTAAATACTAAAGTAAAATACAAATACCTCAACATTGAACTCAAGTAATTCTTAGAACTTAGGTAATACATCATTACACCAACACCAATTACATCAAATGCAAAGAAATAGTAGAATTAGTTGGCTAATCTAAGAAAAACATGGGTAGACACATGTTTTCAAACCAACAAGGAAACAAAGACAGACAAGCGAACAGCAGAGCTTTTCCATAATGAAACATGCTCTCTCTGAAACAGTGGAACTGTTATTAAGTGCTGGTAATAAGCTCATTGTCATGTGAACTGTTAACTTTATAATTATCCGTTTTAGTCCCATAGCCAGTTTTAAATGGACCCTTACAAATACAAATGAGACATTTAATTAACATTTAATGAAAAAGTCCTATGCCAAAATGTATTTTTACACCATTTAAAGTATAATTACTCTCTAGTATCTACAGTAGTCTCTTCTGTGGTTCATTTCAATTCATTTCAATCCCCAGCAAAATAGTTAAACTAATTGCTCTGCTATGCCATCTAGTGTCACTTGACTGTATTGCAGAAGATAAGCTGAAAGGACGGCCTCCTATTTTTAGACACTCCCATCTCCAGAGAGACCGGTGGGTGTCCAGAGGTACCTACAGATACCTGAGGCGACTCAATTTTCTGTGAACCACTGTACGTGCCAGTTTCACACCTTCCTGTGACACTTTGCCCTCAAGGTCGCTACTGGGCCTCCTCACTTAGGTGTCGCAGTTGGCCCACCTGCTTCTCCCTGAGGGGGATTTCTCACAAGCAACGCTTTGGTTGGCACAAATCCAGAACCGTACAAAAACAATCCCTCCTTACAAAATAATGGAATTGATTTGTTCCATAAGTTTAGCCTTGGACGGCACAGTACATTACGCAGTCTCCCAGCGGCAGATGAGTTGTTGTATCGATTGTTCTCCTGTCAAACCAATATAGGCTCAGCCTGTCTGTGTAGAAAGAATATCTCTCAATATTGGAGTCGTATCGTGTTGGTTGCTTTTCAGAATCCAATTTTCTCTATGAAGAGAAATCTGTTGTCTAAAGGTTGTGTGCTGACAGGCAAGGTTGAACTTCATGTAGTGCCGGCCCGTTTTCTATCTTGACCTTTGTGTTTGTGTGCTCAACCTTCAGTGGCCCTGAAGGTAAATACTGGGTAAATGTAGTGGATATTTTTTTACACTTCTCTATCATGTCTCCACCACTTTATCCCCAGAGGGTTCAGTTTAGCTACGGCATGTTGTGAGGTATGTGATTCATCATGTTCCCTTGCAACAAGTATATACACAGTACAGTCAACACCTGTCACCTATTACTGTGTGATACTCACTTTAACCACTTTAACCACCCTGGTCAGCTTTTTCAAAATCGTGAAAAGATACACACTGTGTGCTTGTAGATTGTCCATTTTTGGCTGTGAGACTATATTGTTTTGATTTCTGAGCGGTGCTAACCACTCCAATATGCGGCTTCGTGGCAAGCTAATTATTATAAATTAGTGCAGTGCCCGTTCAGCTTGGAACATGTGTACCATTCGGAGCAGGGCCTGTTTTGGAGAATCACTCGTCTGATCGACTTCACACTCGACACTGCACTCCCTTGGGTCGTCAGCAATACACCCGCCAAGTGCGAAGTCTATCAGACTATCGTTTCACGAGATGCGTGTGCCTATTCGGAGCAGGCTGTTTCTGGAGAACCGCTCATCCGATCAACTTCACACTCGACATTGAACTCCCTTGCGTCCTCGGCAATACAGTCAGGTGTGAAGTTGATTGGATTTTACTGTGCTATTAGCTTATTTTCATATTCTTGTTCTGTATTGCTGTGTGTAAGTTAATTTGTAAATCAATATTTGGTTGTTGAATGAAAGCAACATGGGCATCTTTGCATCTTTCCCTTATTGCGACCGTCAGGTCGCACAGTTACTATGAAAACCTCCACCGGCTGTCTGTCAGGCCCTCCGTCAGTCTGTCCATCGTGTCACGTCACACTTTTGGCTCTACTCTTATCTCCGCCACCGTTGCCCCTATCCATGCCAAACTTTGCACACACACTCCTTGGCTGATTTCTCACATGCTCCTCTTCTAGCACCACCATGAGGTTGCTTTTTGCAGTGTGTATACATGCGACCTGACGGTCGCTTATCTCCTGATTAGGGAGTCTTACTGGTCTACTGTGTATCTGCTCTACCATTTGTAACTGTGGTGCAAATATGTGTAGACGCCTTTGTCCTTGCTGTGTTACGCTATAAGTGAAAAATGTTGATACACAGTAGATATACTGTAGATATTGCAGCACTGAAATAAAAAAGTAGTTACATTCTTCCAAAGGGCACAAACAGTACAGCACAGTAGTATTATACAGCTGTTATACATGCTGTGAAGCACAACATGATGAAGTGCTTGCTTCCTTAAAAGTTCTAATCGTGCTCTCTCTCTCTCTCTCTCTCTCTCTCTCTCTCTCTCTCTCTCTGTGTGTGTGTGTCTGTCTCTCTCTCATCTCCTCAGAAGGACATGACGCTGCAGCCGCAGGAGCCTAGCAACGATCAGGCAGGACCGCTGCACAAGAGCAGGCCTTCCTCCAGGCTCCCCAATGGCCTGAGCCTGGACCCCTGCAAGGACAACCACCACCTCCACCACCACCGCCCCTCGGACCAGGAGAACAACCCCCGCCTGGCGCACGGGCGGGGAAAGAGGAAGAAGAAGCACCATCTTCACAGGAAGAACACCACGGTATGTTTTGAAATCTCTTGTTCAGTATCTGTGCCTCACTGCTACAGCTTTGAACACCCATCCCCCTGCAAGCTGCGTTCAAAGGCTGTTTTTCGAATGTGATTCCTTCAATTAATAGCGTCGTTTTGGATTAGCTTTATCTTGAGAGGCCAGGATGCAAGTGGTATATTTCATGTTGTTGGTGTTTAGTCTATAAGACTCTGAACTGAAGGTGGGCCTATTGTAGCTCCTGCGAGGGCTTTTATAGGACGTATTTAAAGATCAAAATGATGTGTGGAAATGTCACGAGGTTTTCCACTGCCCACAGACTCACTTCTCACAGCCATGCCCCAGTGGTTGTCCTGATTAACAGCTCAAGCTTGTACAGAGGCATTGAACAGGAGAGAAAATTGAACTCCTGTGAACGCCACTGTTAACAGCAACACACAAAGGGATTTCTCCCTTGCAACGTCAATTAGAGCAAAGGTGAATAGATTCTGTAATTGTTTGTTGGCCATTAGCGAAAGAGGGGGATGTCTGGTGGAGTAGAATACATTCATTCAAGTATAATCTTCAGAGGTTAATTAATGTTAGGCGTCGGTTAAGACATATCTTAGCGGCATCTGCAATTAGGTCACAATCAGGCTGATGCGTGCCGTACATCCGGTACACGTCGTACGGTGATGCTGGTTTCAAGCTGGGTGTCCCGATTCCTGATAAATATGGTCGGTCGCCCTATTAGGTACATGGCCTTATGGGAGCAACAATGAAACATCACACTCCTGTCTTGTCTGGGTTAGCACACTTGTCTCCAGTTATTGATTCTTGGGGTCATTGTTAATGAAGTGGTGTTGTTACTTGGAACAAATTTATCCGGTACCGCTGTTGGATTTTGCGTATTGTTTGAGCAATAATTGAAATGTTTCCAATATCTGCTCTCACTGGGACAGTTGTGTTCACCAGCCTTTGTTTTTGGGCTGTTTGTCAGACTCGTAGATAAAGTTAATTTCAAATTGAAAAGTGTGATGCCGAAGATATGAACAAGCAGCTTTTTCTTTGGTTTATTTATTTTTTGCAGCGTTGACAGCTTTCCTGTTTCAGTAAGCTGACACTGCAGTGTGAAAACAGATGACACAATAACTACTGTACATAATTCATTCATTATTTAGTCACTCAAGTATTTCTGTCCGCTTCGAGGGACCATGTACGCATTTTATTCAGTTAGGTGAAAAAAAAATAAAGATTTGAGATGCCAACTTGAGATGTTAAAATAGCGTTATCCTGTCCAGGAGCTGTGAATGTATAGGTTGACTCCACCTGTCTGCCACATCTCTCAGTGTGCCGTCTGGATAATGCACACAGATGGTGCCACCTGCCAGTTGTTAGGATGTCTGACACCTGCAGCGGCGCACAAAGCCTGATTTATATTCTGTTGCACACCGGTGTCGCGTTCAGAAAATAGCAGATCTACAAGCTCACAATTATTATTATTTTTTGGACCAGTCTTTTTTCTTTTTTTTTTGCAGGTGTCGCCACTGGGTCCCTGCTTTTTCTCTCTTTCCTTTTTTTCCCTCAAAATAGTGCAACATTGTTTTTTCACTCAACAGTAAACAAACCACCATAAAGTTTAAGTGTATAGAGGGTACATTTCTAAAGTGACAATTTAGGACTTTTTAATACTTCTAAAATGACAAATTAAACATTGGTCAAATTGTCAAATATTAGAGGCAGAAATTGTGAAAATAGCCGATCTACATGCTCACAACGCCTCGCAGCGTGAGGCATTGTGAGCATGTGAGAACCCAGTGATGTTACTAGGTTTTCAATGTAATGGGTCCAGGGACCCACAGGTGGTCATTCAAATGGGTCCCAGAAACGTTTTATGAGTCCTCAATACAATGTTTTCGAGCGCTGTGAGCTTGTAGATCGGCTATTTTCAAAATGTTTGCCTATTTCTTATATTTATTTTACAATTTGGCTAATGTTTGAACTTAGAACTAGGATTTCTAAATACACTAGGCTACAGACACCCATTTAATTATATTTATATCACTGGAACCCCAATTTATAAATGTTAAAATACTAGAGTACAAATGGAACAGGTCCATTTGATTCCATTTGTTCACCGAGTTACAGACCCATAAAGTTCTATTTGGTTCCTAACTATCATTTATCTGGGGACCCCCTGGAACTCCCTCAAGGACCACTAGTGAAAATAGTTTTTAGCTGTTCCAGGTTTAACTGATAATTTAATTTAACTTTACAGTGTTTATCTTACACAATACATTAAAAAACGAATTAAACTATCTAAACTAATATAGCAATTTAAGTAGAAGAAGTAAATTATATTAACATGGACTCCAACGGAGGCGCATCCCCGGGACCCCAGGACCATGACATGAATGAGTCCCTGGGCGACTGAAATTAGTTTTTGATGTGGGATGCGCACGTAATGACATCACTGTGAGAACCGTGTTATACAAAATCAACTCAACTCTTGTGCTTGTCAGGGGTCATGTATGTGAACTTGGTGTCTTGTTCTATTGAGCATGATTGTATGGACACCACACTCAGGCTAACAGAATGCATGCGTACGTGGGAGCGTTATGTGTGTGCGAGCAGCGTTAGTTAGGAGCTAGTGTTTCAGCTGGTGACATAAGGGGCTTTCCTCTCTGCTGTCCCTATGGCCTAGTCAGCCGTCCATGTTGCACTGATACAGACAAGCACAGCAGCTGTCAAAATCAAGGGTCTGTGTCGAGACACGGATGATACATGATACGCAACACACACGCACAAGTGAGTTAGAGACTTTTAGTGTCTTTCACTCTCTCTCTCGCTCACTAACTCTCTCTCTCTCTCCACCCTCTGTCACCCACTCAACAACCCCCTCACACACATGCACAGTAAATATCCTGAGTGTTATTTTAACTTTCAGACCATTATGGGTCCAGTTTTGACACTCTCAGAGTTAAATTAAAACTCTGGATGTGACACCCACAAACTTCATGAGTAGTAATGTGACCGGGTGACATGTCTATAGAACAAAGGATCCATTCCAAGTTTAAGTCATTTAAGTCAGACGCTGCTGATGACAGGATAGGATAACAAAAAAAGATAACAGTTATAATAAACCATTGTCTTCGGGGCTTTGAGGGCAAATTAGCCATTTGATTTAATTTGCAGCTTTCCATTAATGCAAAATTGTTTTCTCTACAAAATAGAGAATTCACACATTGACCCATGATGTGCACTAGCTAAAATGCAGCATGCATAATTGAAAAGATCATCATTTTGGTGCCCTTTTTTGCAGATTTCAAAAGGGAATGGAAAAATAATGTAATTGTTATTTTATCTTGCAGAACCACAATATGCTTTCCTTTGCAGTTTGACTATTATAAATCACCATTAAAGCATTGTCCTCCCACATGGTTACATTTTAAGTATTTTCACCATGTAGTTAAGACACATGTCTAGGGTTAGAGGCCATGATTACTGGGGTTGGAGTAATCATTGCCAGCCCTGTTGTGTTGTTACTGTGCGTTCGACTAATTAACTGAACTCGACCAGGTTTTGTCAGATGCAGGGAATCAGGACATCCTTTACTTCGACCTTAAGCAGTTAAGTTCTATATACTTTGTTATTGGATGAATATTGACAATAGCTGATCTGTTTGCAGATCTGATTTTAGTTTTTGAGCGGTGCAAACCTCTCCTACGTTTCACTCTGTTTTAGTACGGAATGTATAGTGCAGATCTCCATGTATGGCTGTGCTCATAACTGAGGTCACGGACAGAAGGGCCCATACAGTACAAGGAGATATGCACGTGTGTTGTGTTTGCACCGCTCACTTCGCGCTGGTGTGATTTTTTAAATTACATTTAGAGTGGCGCTCACTTCGCATGGTATAACAAACACGACATACGTGAATATCTCCTTGTATGGGCCGTTCTGTCCGTGACATCAGCTGTGGTGATGTCGATCTCTGCGTACTTTCTATGATGTTAGTCTTGTGAGACCGAAGCTGTTGGTACTGATAGGGACATAGGGACTACTGTCAGATGTAGGAGCGGTTTGCACAGCGCAAAAATTGTTGAAATGTTTTGCCTTAAGAGTACATGCCCAAAATAGGGATGTCAGGGTAAAAATGGTTAAAGAAGGAGATTGAGAATGAGAGCCGGTGAGAAATAGAGAGCTTAATGCTGAATAAAAGGATGAGCTTAGCCCCCATGCTCTCCTCCTCCAGCGACTTTACAAACCAAGGTGTATTTTGTCTGTTTCTGGCACTGGCCCAATGTACTGAAGAACTGCAAGAGACTTTTGGCTCTCGGGGAACATGAAGGGAAAGGATTCTTTATGAGTGCCCTGACATAGCACTTTACTGTGGGTCCTCCCAATGTATTACCACTCTGGTGCGTGCGTGTGTAGGGCTGTTATGTTATTACATAATTGTCTAATCGCAATTATTTGACATAATCGTGATTATTTTTCATAATCGTCATAATCGTTTCCATTTTGAAACATTTTCATATATTTTTTATAGTGGAAATAACAGATCTACAACAGCTCATCGTGAGCTTGTAGATCGGCTATTTCCACTATCAATGTTCTTTTTTAAGTATAAAGTTGTCAAATATGTCAGTAATTTCTTTGTATGTTTAGGTTATGTGTCATATCTACCATGTGCAACTTCAAAGCCTAAAAGCCAAACAGAGTGACAATTAATCGTCATGTAAAATGTCATAATCATGACAGCCCTATGCGTGTGTGTGCGTCCGTGCGTGAGTGCATGCATTACCTGAAGACTGACCTCTTCAGACTCCAGCTTAGCCCTTAGAACAGTGGTTCTCAAACCACTTTTTTTGGGCTTCAGTACACCTTTTGATGATTATATGAATCCAAGTACTCCCTTTAATCAACAACATTTTGACTAGAAAATACTGACATCAAAAGTCAATTTTCTTTGTCAATATGTTGAAAATAAAAGTAAATGTATAGCCTGTTCTCTATTCAGTAACAGTAACAATTCTTACTTAAATTGGTTTAAAGCTTTACAGAACTGCACATTCACATACATTTTTTATGTTTTATCATTAAACTTAACAGAAAAATATTTCTTTCCATTTTCCATCTTCTGTCAAGTACCCCCTGTAGTACCTCTGCGTTCCCTAGGGGTACACTTACCCCCATTTGAGAAACACTGCCTTAGAACATACCATAGCACTTGCCTAGCCTTGATGACTGACCATACAGGCTTATTGCAAAGGCTAAAATGTCATTTAGATTGCATTTTTTATAAATTGTAGACTAATGCCAGGTCATTGTTGACTTGACATCCTATAGTGTGTATAGCTTTGATGTACAGATTATAGATCTGATTTATTTAATTTTTTGGTTATTCTACTGTTAGACCGATGGGCTACCATGTTTTTGGATTAGTATTTCTATGCATTTGTTATATTGCCTTGTGATGTCCTTGCTTACTGTAAGTAGATCTGGGTTAAGAGCATCTACTAAATTGTAAATCGTATAGCCGAAGCTCCAGAATAAAGGCTCTACATCTCACATTGTTTGAAAAGACTTGACCTGAGAGCAAGGCCACTTGGGGAATATCCAGCAGCTAACCACGAGGTTACGCAGCTGGAGGTTTATGTGTTTGTGTGATAGGAAGCTTAAGTGGTTATAAACCACCAAAGTACATAATCATATGCATAAACATGCGCAAACACAAAGAGATGAGAAATCACAGCCTTCTATGTGCTCTCTCTTTGTGTGTGTTTGTTTGTGTGTGTGTGTGCGTGCGTGCGTGCGTGCGTGTGTGCGTGTGTGTGTGTAAGCGAGAGGGAGAAAGATTGAAGAGCTCAGCATATCTCTGGGGAGCTGCATAAGGCATTTGAGGAAATGTAATATTCAGCCACTGTGTGCATGTGCTCATCTGTGCAGTACTGTACCTACATATTGTAGCTGTTTATTGTCTACACCAGCCGAAGGCTGAGGGAGAGTATGTTTTCCCCTCCGTCAGTGTGTCCGTCCGTCCGTGCGTCCGTCCGTCCGTCCTCGCAGTTTGTGAGCGCCAAATCTCAGTCGCCGTTGGCCCGGTCGCTGCCAAAGTGAGCACACACATTCCCTGGATGCCAATCTAGAACCTCTGCCCTAAATTTTTCAAATGGGCCTTTTCTAGCGCCAACTAGTGGCCGATGTTTGCTAAACACATTTCTGTGCACTACTCTTACAGATTTTGTCCAAAAATCCTACAAATCGGTAGGCAATATCTCGACAGTCAAGTGATCGACACGGATCGGTCCGATTTTGCATATTCCATCCTGATTGGCTAAGATTGGCTTCCAAAGTTTGTGGGATTGAGCCGTTTTTAACAAAATGCCTCAAATCACAAACGCAAAGTGCAATTATCATGAAATCGCGCACACACGTTCCCACTAGGCCGAGGAAGTAATGCCACTTAATTATTTTTTAATCAGCCTCATGGTGGCGCTATAACAGCCCGATTTGTGGTTTTACCTATAACTCCACCGATCAGTTTCAAACTTTGTAAGCGCACTCCCTAGAGGCTAAGGATAAACCTTTGCCCTGCATTTTTCACATCAGCCTTTTATAGCGCCATCTTTGGGCCGACTTATGTAAAACACATTTTTGGATATTACTCCTTGAGATTTTATCCAAAAATCATGCAAATCGGTACACAGTATCTCTATAGTCATGTGATCAAGTCCGATCCGTCTGATATTTCACATTCCATCCTGATTGGCTAATATTAGCTTCCAAAGTTTGCAGGATTGCTCCGTTTTTGAACAAAATGCCTCAAATCATCAACGCAGCCTGCGATTACCGTGACATTTGCCACACATATTCCCACTAGGTCAAGGAACAAATGCTACCTTTTTAACATTGTCCTGTTATAGCGCCACCAGCAGGTAGACTTTAGCAAAACACATTTTTGGAACACAATGCTTGAAATCATGCATGCAGCGTCCGATTGCCATGAAAGATCTAAGGTGAAGAACATATGCCACCCTTTTTACATTGGCCTATTATACAGTAGCACCACCAGGACGCACGGCCTGGTGGAGACCTGTGCTCGGAAGAGCACTGCTTCTAGTTACAAAGTGCATCCAAAAAGGAAAGAAGAAAAGAATGCCCGCATGGCGCACACACTGGACTGTGACAATGTGAACATGTGTGCAGATGAGAGAGACGGAGAGCGAGACAGAGAGAGAGATAGTTTAGTTTAGTTTATTTAGTTTATAGAGCAGCATTCATTCCCAGTGGTGGAAAAAGTAGGACATTTTGTAAAAGTATCAATACTGCATTGTAGATGTACTCCGTTACAAGTAAACGTCCAGAATTCCAAATGTACTTGATTAAAAGTATGAAAGTATTGGCATCAAAATGTACTTAAAGTACCAAAAGTAAAAGTACAAAAATGTTTGAAAATAGCAGATCTACAAGCTCACAACGCGTCGCGAGCTTGTAGATCGGCTATTTTCAAATAGCCAAGATATAGAATAGGGCTAAAGTGATTAATGTGTATGTTTTATAATATTATAATTTATATCTGAAAAGTAACTAGTAACTAAAGTTTTCAAATAAATGTAGTGGAGTAAAAGTACAATATTTGGATCTGAGATGGAGTGGAAAAAGGAAATTGGAAATACTCAACTAAAGTACAAATACCTCAAAACTTTACTTAAGTACATTACTTAAAGGCCCGCTGACACGCCCCGAAACAGTCTGAAATAGTCTGAAACTCATGTCACAGTGTAATCTGCCCCTCGCTCCCCAACAACAGCTGACCAGTACAGTAAGTATAAGTACAGTCAATTCATTTGATTGGCTTATAATTGCGCATTCCCACAATGACATCATAAAAATATTAAAGGCTCTTTTCCACCGGCAGCGATAACGATGACGATAACGATTTAAAAAAGTGGCTTTTCAATTGAAGTGGATCGGCAGCATCCACCCAACACCGATACAGACAACGATAGCCGACAACTATATCGTTAGGATCAACAACGATGTGGTTAAGATCACAGTGATATGGAACTGGGTCTCTGACAAACAGCTCGCGATGCGCTCTGCGCGAGCGGCTGTTAATTGGTGCCTCTTCACATTGATGTCCGATAACTTTATCGGACATCAATGTGAAGGCATTATTATCGCTGTGATATTTTATGGCTATCGTCATCGTTATCGCTGCCGGTGGAAAAGGGCCTTAACTCATACTTTAAGATGACTTTTTAAAGTGACAGTACCCCTTTAGGTGACAGTACCCCTTTAAGTACATTTACTTAGTTACTTTACACCACTGTTCATTCCTAAATGTTTGTTCAAACTAATGGTGGACGTTTATCAGTGAGTGTTGAGCATGGTGATTGTTGGTGCAGGGTTCCTCTTGGATGGATGTTTCCGCTGGGCGACCAGACAAGGACTCTGCTCGTTTGTGGGGGGGCCTCTGTTCTGTTCACTGATGTCTCAGTGCTGTGGCCTGTGGCGCGTGCTGCTCTGCTGAACAGAGGGACATGCTGCGAGGCCCATCTGCTCCGCTCACTGGCTCTGGGAGAGGGGGGGGGGGGGTCAGAGATAGGGATGGGACAATATGAAAAAATAATCACGATTATTGTGACCAGCTAAATCGTGATTTACGATATTATTGCGATAATCAAAATCCATTATCCTGAGGTGGAACGTTTGCCAAAAAATATCAGATCAGCTATTTTTTTTGGCAAAGACATTTGATAGAGAGTGAAAAAAAGACTATCAGGTATGTATATTATAAGTTCCTTTTACCAATTATAGGGGGTTTAAAGGAGTAGTTCACCCCCAAAATGATTTTTTTCCTATTGATTACTCATGCCATGGAGAGTAGAGTTCAATAATATTTTTTGGTTTTTGTGACATTCCTAAGACAAAAATTTGATTCGAGTAAATTTGCGATAAAAAACTAAAAATATTTTGGAACTCTAGTCTCCATGGCTGTTTTGGGGTGAACTACTCCTTTAAATGGTACCAGATATGCAGCTCGGCAAATAAAAGCTGAATTGATTCCAGTGCATGACGGAGGACGATATCACGATAAATTAAATCTCCACGATACGATTATCGGGAGTGTTTTTTATCACGATAAACGATAATATCGCCTAGTCCTAGTCAGAGATAATAACTGAATAACTGAGAAGGATAACATTCGATATATTATATCGAATGTTATCCTTCTCAGTTATTCCCGATGTGACACGTTGTGTGAGTTTGTAGATCAGCTATTTTCCCCCAACATTGTTGTACAACGGAGTGTAAAATGGGCTTAATCAGACTGATCGACTACTTAAAAAAATCAATTTGTATACTCGTCGAGTGATAATTTAACTCTGAGAATGTACAGTACAAATGTCATTTGGTTCCATATTTTACGCTCTGAGTAAAACAAAACACTCAGGATACTGTAGCACCGTGTGTGTGTGTGTGTGTGTGTGTGTGTGTGTGTGTGTGTGTGTGTGTGCGTGCGTGCCCACGCGTGCGTGTGTGTGTGACCTTCGGCATGCTTTTAAATATGCAGCACAAATGTAACATCTTGAATCTCTGTGTTGCAAGTCTCCCATAACAAGCTTAGTTGCTAAGCCAATACACAATATAAAAGAAAAACATTGCCTCGATTGTCAGATTAGATGCTAAATCCATTGAAGTGGTGCCGTGGTTATCGTCTGGATAATTGTTGCTCTCACAGCACACGGTTTACAGCGGCAGGAACAAATCCAATTCAGTCGCGGCAGCTTGTGTTTTTAGTTTTTATCTTTTTTTTTTATTATGTCGCATGGCAACTATCGGTAAACATTTCAGGGCATCTGTGGTTTCAACATGGCTTTACGTATGTGTGCGGGTGTGTTTGTGTATGTTCTATAACGTTGCTGTCGGGCTGAAACCTTTTATCTCCATATGTCCATGGTTTTTCTTCATAAATGACTGCCCTACTTCGTCAAACTACTAGCGGCACACAAACAGTTGCAATAGCTGATCTGCAAGCTCACAACATGTTGCCTTCTGAAACGTTGGAAGCTTGTTTTTGTTACTTACATTTTTCAATTTAAACCAGCACTATGTAACTTTTAAACAGCTATATAGCTAATTATGTCCCACAAACATGTTTAAACAATAACATTCATCCTTCCATAAATGTATAGACTCAGGGGTGTCTGCTGGGGGATGGCTGTATTACTATGAGTTTCATCCAGGCATTTGCCAAGGCACCAAGGCAGATAGTACTGCCAGTCAAAGTGAAGACTGGCCATTCACAGCACGTCCTCGTCGGACATGCTTGCAGAGGCTTGCTTGCAGAGACCAACTATATTGGTTCCATTGGTTCTTTTTTCCTCTTCCTGAAAAGTGACCATTTTCATACAAGGTTTACACCTAACATTGACAAGATACTTACCTCTATATCGTCGTTGTCGGGTGAAAACCTTATATGTCCAAAACCATTTGAAAAAATGATTTAAACTAGTGAAAACAAGCACACACAAGCGAGGCGTTGTGTGCTTGTAGATCAGCTGTTTTCACTACTTTTGTGCGACAGCCTTGTATGATGAAGCAGGGCTTTACTTTACGAAAAACAACACATTTGAAACTTTGGGATACAAGGTTTCCGCTCGACAATGACGATATATTAATATTTAATGCAAGAAGAAGAAAAAAAAGTGTGCGACTTGAGTGTGTAATGTGTATTTGTGTGGAATGTAGCAGCGTTGCTGAGAGGAGGTACAGTACAGCATCACTGTGGTGACAGCAGATGTCAACACTGTTACTGACTGGTTAGGCTGTCTGTCACTCAGGCACTGCTCACATCATTCTTACAGTAGCTTACATGTTTGTTGACACACATTTTAATTGGTCTCCTCAAGGCTAATTGTACGCAAAACTCCTGCTGCTGTTTGACAAGAGTCTAACTTCCATCCATCCATCCATCCATCTTCAACCGCTTATCCGGAATCGGGTCACGGGGGTAACAGTTCCAACTGAAACTTCCAGATTTACTTATCCCGAGCAACTTCTTCCACTCCCTCAGGGAGTATACCGAGGCGTTCCCAAGCCAGTTTGGAGATGTGCAGCGGCTGGAATGAGGATCAGCATCTCTAAATCTGAAGCCGTGGTTCTCAGCAGGAAACCGATGGATTGTGCAGTCCAAGTAGGGAATGAGGCTTTACTCCAGGTGAAGGAGTTTAAGTATCTCAGGGTCTTGTTCACGAATGAGAGAAAGGGAAAGACGGAGAAGGAGATCAGCCGGAGAATCGGAGCAGCAGGAGAGTCTAACTTACAGTCATCATGTCCTTAAAAATGTCTGTTCACATCCCTGCCTGCTCTCACGAACCTTTCTCTTTTTAACTTTAATAATTTTTTTTATCACTTATACCTTATTTTATACTTAGTCTTACAAAGCTATTGCTTTAAAATATTTTGTGAAAATTCACAGAATCTTTTGCAAATGTTTGACAAAATAGTGGTAAAAGCTGGTGGTTACATTTCCTCCCTGCTGCCTGTGAATCTGAATATCTTTACTTTATTTGTTTATTTGGTAGGGACAGTGCACATTAATGAACACTAAAACATTACGGTAACACTCGCTATGCATCTTATGTCTATAATGCATTATAAACACACTTATAATGTATTATAATCTGCTTATAACACTGTATAATTATAGTTATAAGAACTCATTAATGCTCATAGATTCATAGCAAGTTTGACCAAAATGAAACGATTAGGTGTATACTGTAGATGCCGAATTTACCACAGAGCTGATTTCCAACCGCTTTCCCCGAAACAACTGAAGTGTCTCTGCTTCTCGTCAGCAGTGGTGAAAGTGGCTGCACCAGACGGACAGATGGACAGACTGGCCAGACATGACAGACCTCCCCCAGCCAGCGTCTGAGCCATGTTGCCCACCGTCCAACATCATGCCTGTCACCACTCTCACCAGCCCTCAACAGTCTATTTACACACATTAAATGGCGACACTTTAACCCATATTAGGCCTAGAATTATTGAATGCTTTAACTATTGAAAAATAGCAGATATACAAGCTCACAGCGCGGCACCGAGTGCCGCGCTGCGAGCTTGTAGATCTGCTATTTTTTTTAAATCATGAAAATGTGTGCACATTTTTCAATGTATATTTTTCAAAGCAAACTTTTGTAACTCAAATATTTGCTTCTGGGGGTCCCTGGAACAACATATTTTGAGATGGGAGTCCGCGGCCAAATACATGTAATCTTTGGGGTCCCAGGTCCCAGGTCTTTGAGAGTTAAAACCAAAGTGGCTGCCACTTAAAGCCCCAAAACACCCGACACCCCAGAGTCCCTCTCAGCTGTCAGTCAGCCTTTTCTGACTGCCTTGGAGGGGACAGTCCTGGAGGTGTGTGGCATAAGAGGCTTTTTTTGTATCTGTGCTGGACAGCCAGGGTGCCTTCACCACCACCACTTATAAGTGTAATCCTATCCACTGCCCGTGTGTGTGTGTGTGTGCGTGCGTGCGTGCGTGCGTGCGTGCATGCGCCTCCCTGTCTGCAGCCACAAGATGAAGTGTGGTTCAGGATTGTTCAAAGCTTTGAGGAGTTGGAAGTTTGTTTTGTTGTTTATCCTCCTATAGGAGGATAGCACATATCTACACACACACACACACACACACACACACACACACACACACACACACACACACACACACACACATGCCAACACATGGACACACACACACACACACACACACACACACACACACACACACACACACACACACACACACACACACACACACACACACACACACACCCTCCCTCCAGATAGATGCCCAAGGCTCTCCACTGGGAGGAAAAACAACTTGCTGAAAGTTTCCCTTTTGAGAAGGACAACAAACATGTTTGTGTGCGCACAAACTCTGTGTGCGCATGTGTGAGTATGTATATATATATGGAAGTGTCGGTGTATGGAGCGTAAATGCTACTAAATGCATCACTCAATAAATACTAAGTGAATGACTCAATCTGCCTAAATCCAGACATTTTCTCTCAGTAAGACAGAGCAGCATTTTGTGGCCCTCACACCTACGTCACACTGCTGATCCGACTAATATGTCTGAGTCATAGTGTTAGGGGCTTTGTCAGAGTAGCCATTGTACCAGTCTGTCTGTGTCCCTTTTGTGCCCACATATGGAGATGTCTGTTTCTGTCTGTCTACCTGTGTCCCTTTTATGCCTATATATGGAAATATCTGTATCTGTCTGTTCTTGTCCGCATACAGTATATGGAGATCCCTAATGTCATCATTATATGCCCATTTGGAATGCCCATATATGGGCATATTGGTTGGATTGGCGGTTCTGGACAACTGGATATACAAACTACTTGACGGGCGGGCACCACACACCCTCGAGTTTGAAGTCGATTGGTCCTATATATGCACACGACCATATATGGACAAGTGGATCTCTGACCCTTTTATGCCCCATTGTGTGCCCATATATGGAGCTGACTATATGGCTGGCTTCACTGCAGCCATCGAGCGTCGCGTCAGCGTCAACGCTGGGAACGTTCCCTTTTTAATAAATGAAGGGTGCTCCGCCTGCTGCGTTCGCCGGCGTCGGACGCCCAATTCGCCCCTGTTCATTTTTTGACGCCGTCCGACACCTGCACAACGCCGTCTTTTTGAGGAACCCTGGGTTGATTTGTTTGTGACACAAATTGCCTCTACGACACACTATGTTATATTGTGTCATAATGACCGAATATGGAGTGTGTTGTCCTACCTGTGACTACGAGGTAGGACAACACACTCCATATTCGGGCATGGCTGCATTAGGAGTCAGAGTGCCGTCAGAGGTCGGTCCGCACTCGGCAGGTATACTGTATATACAGTAACTACCAGCTCACCAGCTCATTTAAGCTCACCAGCTTAAATGCAAACATAGTGATACAGTGAGTGTTTGGCCATAATATTGCACACACGCGCGCGCGCACGCCCTGGACCGTTCTCCAAGTGGCGGTGCAGTAATAGGTTTTAATAAGGTGTATAATTGCTATGACCCTATTCTCCATCTCCACTGCTCTTGATGCGGCCAACAGAGCAGTGAGCCAACTGCTCTGTGAACACCAATTAACTGAATCCACATTTCCCCTGGCCAAGATACATACACAGTAAGGTCCTCAGTGTTAATTTAACTATTATTTCATTTTACCGTGTAGGACAGAGGCTTACATCAGCTACTGTATAAGGAAGTGTTTGCTTGTGTGTGTGCGTGCGTGTGTCTGTGTGTATGATATGTACACACGCGCACAAGGCGTAAAGAATGTGTAAAGAGTTGTGCGATTTTCGGTGCCAGGCCGCACCGTGAAATATGCCCGGTGGGGGGTCTGCGGCATCTAATCCTCTTTAGAAATGGAAGATAGCAAGGGGACAATATTTACCCAGTGTATGATCCCACAACCTCCTTCTTGTAGATGTGCTGCTTTTGAAAAGAGTTTGAAAGCTTTTGAAAACATTCACCTGTAATGATATTCCCAAGATATTTATAATGAAAGTGATTAAGTCTGTTTATTTAACCAATGAAAAGAGCTTGTGACTAAATCAAGGGTCTTCAACAGGGGGTCCGGGTCTCCTGGACCCCTAGGGGGTCCTTAGAGTTACTACAGGGGGTCCTCCAAATCTTAACCGCTTGAACCCTAACGTCCATATTCTGAGAACTTTAGCCAAAAATAGCAGATCTACAACGCCAAGAGGTTTGGTGTAGAGGGCAAAAAGAGCAGACTAATCCTGAGTGAAAGGTCAAGTTTATTAAGTATTGACGTTTCAAGTGGTTAAATATCTGAAGACACAAATTGACATGAATCCAAAATATACTGATGATTGTGCTGTCAAACGATGAAACTATATGGAATCTATGAAAAGGTTTTGGGGGACGGCGTCCCTGCTTCATCTCTCTCTCAGCTAAGGGGTCCTTGGCCTGAAAACGTTGAAGACTCCTGGACTAAATATTAACTAAATTGGGACACAAGCTCTTTTTTTCTGTTTTCTGGAATATAAACAGTTTTGGAAATACAACGTTTCGACCCGTCAGCGATTATGCATCTTCTTCATCTCTCTCTCTCTCTCTCTCTCTCTCTCTCCCTCTCTCTGCTTCTTCCCCCATTTTCTTTATTTTTTTCATGCGTGTTGGGCTGCTGCGAGCTGCAGGTGTGCGGCTGATCCACTGCAGCTGTGAGGCTGGTTTAGGAGTCCAGGGCTCCACTTGAATTGATCTGCTGTCTTGCAGAAGCCCCTCTTTAAGGCTTGACTGTTGCAGGCAGGGGCGTCACAAGGGGGGGAAGTGGGACTGTGTTACTAGGGCCCAAGATGGAGGGGCCTTAATTATGTTATACTTTAGCTATTGAAAAATAGCAGATATACAAGCTCACAGCGCGGCACCAAGTGCCGCGCTGCAAGCTTGTAGATCTGCTATTTTTGAAAAGTCGTGAAAATGTGTGCAAATCTTTGAAATTATGTATTTTTTAAGCGAACATTTGTAACTCAAATTTTGCTTCTGGTGGGTCCCTGGAACTAAATATTTTGAGATGGGGGTCTGTGGCCAAATACATATAATTTTGGGGGTCCTTCACATGAAAAGGTTTGAGCACCACTGACAGAAACGTAGGTTTCTCAAAAAACGGGTCAAAAATATTCAAAGACTTGCACACATTTTTTTGCACAAAATAATGCGCAATAATGCGTTCCCAGTCTAAATGGGTTAAACCCCCTCCCCCTATGAAGAACATTCATGGGGGGCCCGCAGTGAATCCTTGTACCCAGGCCCCAGAATTTGGTGTGACACCCCTGGTTGCAGGCAGGCCAGGACTTTCTCTGGTCTTCACACACCAACCTCAACAAGTCTCCCTAGTAGGCTGCCGGCCCCCGCCAGCTTCTTCATGTAGCGAACGCGTATTTTTGAACCTTTATCATCGCTCTATCATCACTCCGCCTGTTCATGGAAATCAAGTGTGTGTTATTTGCTTGATTTATGCGAGTGAGTGCAGGTGTTGAGTGAAAGAGTGTGCAGAGTAAAAGTATCTTTAAGCTCCAGCTGCTCCAGAGAACACGCTCTTTTATGAGTCAGCGTTGAAGCTCTGAGAATTTGTTAACCATCCGTGTTAGAAGTATAATGAGAAGTTTAATCTCCCTAAAACAGCCAATGTTAAGATAGATTAAAGGCAGCTAAAGACGAGACGTTTCATCCCATTTGAGTCATACCCACATATTGTATTAGCAGTGCAAATTCTGTGAAGAATTGTGGATGAAATGCAAACCTAAAAGCGAGCAGCTTTTTCCTTTTTGCGACCGTAGGTCGCACTTACTACAGAAAGCTCCACCAGGTGTCCGTGCGTCAGTCAGTCCGTCCGTCACACGTCAGACGTCACACTTTTGCCCTGCTCATATCTCCGCAACCGTTGCCCCGATCCATGCCAGATATTGCACACACACTCCTTACCTGCCAAACTACAACCTCCAAGGACCCCCGGAGCTCCAGGGATCCCCAGCTCCCTCGGGGACCCCCAAGTGTAAAAAATGAGCACATGTGCAAAAATTACCAAATGACCACCCCAACGGGGCTGCTCACGGGGAATTCCTGGGGACCACCCACTCCTGGTGCTCCAGAACGGATGCAAAAGTGGTGACGCCCCCAGTGGAGGACCCCCTCCACTGCAGCTCACATAAAATGCCGTAACTCGGCCTAGGAGCGTCCGGGAGAGCCGCGGCCGGTACCTATTCGTCCGCCAAGGCAACGCGGAGACCCCACCCCTCATTTCTCACATGGCCCTCTTCTAGCGCCACCTTCAGGCCGATTTTCACAACACATTTTTGCCCACTACTCCTACAGTTTTGGCCCTAAAATCACGCAAATTGCTACACAATATGTCTCCACTCATCCCATCAACATGAATCTGTCCCATATAGCGCCACCTTCAGGCCGATTTTTAAAAACACATTTTTGGACACTGCTCCTACAGATGTTGCCCTAAAATCACGAAAATCACTACACAGTATGTCTACACTCATGTCATCAACATGGCTCAGGAAGATTTTGGAAAAACAAATGTTTGCCCTATTTGTGGAGATAAGTGACCTACGGTCGCTTATCTCCCGATTAGGGAGTCTTACTGGTTTATATACATTTAGAGTTTCCTTTCGTGAAGATGGAGTACTCAACGTGTAGGATTCAAACCCCTGATCTTCACGGTGGTGTTGTATAGGAACTTTACACCTACAGTATGCCACTCAAATGCCTATAATACATTGGTGTGTTGCCTTGGCTGAAGAAATAAGACAAACTTTCCCCCTAATCATCAGCTTTGCAACCTTGTTTGCATCCTTGGTGCGTTTACAAGGACTCTTTGCTGAGACTTTAGTTTAGAGGATAACACATCATTGCTGTGATCTTGGAAGAACTCGAAAGTTTGACAATTTTCCTTATTACACCTGAATTCAAAATTAACACCCTCTGTATAATAACTTAAGTCAATGTGACTCTATTGCCTGTAAAGATTCAAGACGACAAACAAGTTATGCAGACATTTTCCAAGACACTCTTTAATCTGACCGCAGTGTTATGCTTATCAGCCATGCAGCAGCAGCTCAAGTCTTAAATTGTGCAGGTCATGTCCTAACTCTGTCTGCACTGCAGTTTCTTTCCTCCCCTGACTATAGCTACTGCTCCTTGTTCAGCTTGGTGCAACTCAGGTCAGCCCAACATCCAGTCCAACATATAGGCTATATATATAGAGAGAGATATATCTTACTTACATTAAACTGATATCGAGCAGGTAGTCCTTCAGCATCCAGGAAATGGGTGCTAGGCCTTAATCATTCTACAGCTGGCGATGAAAGCTCACATTTGCCGGGTTGCATTGTTGCTGGAAAGCCCTTATCTCCATTGGCTTTTCATCAGATCCACATTTCCCTAATGGGACAAAAGAAAAGGAAAATCCCATTCCCCTCCACCTCATTTCCTGGCCTTTGACAGCAATGACAGACCATATCTCTTTGGTCGTTTCCTACGCAGGGCTTTCCATATTTCCAAAGATATGTCTTTGATTGTTGATTGCTCCCAGTCCGACGGAGATGGAAAGGAAACGTAGCGGCGGCAAATTGAGTGTAATGATGTAGGATATAATACGTAGCATTCACAGGATGTGAGCCATGCTTCATCTCATATAAGGAGCCTTTTCCTGAGCCTTCTCATGACCGTGTCCCACCATCTGCTAGCTAATTGGTTGTATTGTAATGCTTAGTTACCCTATTGTCTGCTAGGCAGGTCATATCAGGAGGATCTAATGCAAAAACATGATTAAGTCAGGGAATGCACACTGTAAATACTCAGTGTTGATTCAGCTCTTTTTTGTATTTAATTATTTTATAAATCTTTATCCCACAATGTTGTAACACATTTTTCACCCAGTGCCAATTGCCCAAGCTGTAATCCTGGCCGCTACTCTCCCTCTGCCAACCTGAGGAGAGCCCCGAACTGAGCTCATGCTTCCTTTGGTGCATGAGGAGTTTGTGGGCCGCTTCTTATCACCTGACAGGGAGGCGTTTCCCCGGTAGGATGTAGCGCGTGGAAGGAACATGTTATTGAGATTAACCGGTTCCTTTCCCCTCCATCAGGCCCCCCGGCTGACCAGGGGGAGGCAGTATAGAGACCAGGATTACTGCATGTTTTTTGGGTACCCAGACTACCCACCTACCCTAGCGGATACAGGGAGAACATTCAACTACTCCAACTCTGGAGAGTGTAAAAATAGACCTATGTGGGTGGCAGGAATGTTTTATTTGTATTTGTGTTTGCTGTAGGCCTATTATCCTGGTTATCACCTATTCTCTGCAGGGTTTTAACAGAATGTTTGATCCGTGTGGGCAAGGTTTGCTTTGATGTAAATACCGCTGTTTGTCAGTGTCCATTGTGTCCAGATTACTGTAGCTACAGTATAATTTTTCCAGGGTGGATAGGATAGTTATTCATGTGTTGCCAGGGACTTTTGTATTCCAGCATGTGTTAACATCCCTCTGCTCCACTGCTACAACACAGTTCCCACGCTATCACATCACACCAACGCACACAAAGATGCAGGGCAGGTGTGCACGTATACGCACAATCTCTTGCTCTCAGTCTCTCCCCTCTGCACACACCCACGCGTGCGTACACACAAGCATGTGCCTTATTAAATGGATAAATAGAAACAGAGATAACACACGCACCTGTAGAAAGAGGTCGTCTGGTACACTCGTTTCCACTGAATAGCCCTCTTACTCCAGCTGAATAGAGCTATCGCCCCAGAACAACTGACAGGAGATTACCCTGACTCTGGGCTAAGTAGCACACTTATCTCTTTCTAGTATTTATCTCCTTTTCCAGGCGTAATGTTTGTATGAAAAACAGAGAGAGAAAGGGTTGTGTTACAGCAGATTTCCACAGAACTTTGGCTCCAAGGCAACTGGCTGGCCAACTGAAAGAACTGATGAGAAATAATGCTGTTTAAAAACAACTAAAAAAAACCCACCTCACATCAATTCTGGAGTTTATCAATTTAGGCTAAAGCTGGCAGAACAATGTAGCATATGCACTTATCCCGAGCCACTTAGAAAGTGCAAGATCTGTGGTGGCATGAACCCTCATAAACCAAGCTTATGCGGGCAAGTAAAAAGAGTGCTAAGGAAACTAATACCGGTATATACAGGTATGGCTTGGAACAGTTATTATAAAGTAATATTGTTATTATTACAGCACTCACAAGATTGGCCAATGGGTTTCTTTCCCATTTAGGTGTCATACATTGTAGACAGTCACGGTGATACTGATTTGTCAAATACACTGGTTGCGTATTGTGCTGTTAAAGGACAACTCCAGACTAAATAACATCCAGGCTAATTTTCCTACTTATATTGATCCAAAATGACTGTCCATGGGGTCTATAGTGTGTGCCAGCGGCTACGTCATTGTAGTCCTTAGCAGCCATTTCTTGGGTCAAAACACAGGTGTTTCAATTGTTTGATTGCATAGAACTAATGCTATAGTCTAATCAGAACACCTGTGTAAGGCTGTGTTTACCCAAGAAATGGCCGCTCTTAGAACTACATTTGGCACACCCTATTAGGCAGAAATGTTTCCCCAGCAGAACCCAGCAGTCCTCATAGCAAAGAGTGGAGCCCAAAAGCCTACACTATTTGTATACAAAACAGATCCATGCCTTGGATATTAACATTGTTATATTACAGTATATTAAAATTACCCAAGGAATTACCTAAGGCACCTTGTCAAATCAATTGTCTAGAAAATTTTAAGAAAAACAACATACTACTCTCTCACTGTAGTACAACAGCCAGTACATGGTGTGATCTCTTCTTGTTTTCCTTCTGGGGACAATAAAGCCTTTTCGTGTTGTCATTTTATTGAGCTGAGCCAATCGTTTTGATTGTGCACCGTTCCAATTTCATGCTGGAGCCGAACAAGCTGCTTTGAGCCAGAAACTGGAACTTGATACGAGAGCCCCCCCACATCTGAACTGATAACATCACCACGTAGTTTTCTGTCCATTTCATTTCATTTTCACACACTCGACATGCAAACGCCCCGCAGCAAGTTAAACATTATCCCCTTTTCACAGCTCATTACATGGTCACAGTTTGTCTCGCAGTGAGCTCCGAGCTTCTACCACCACTTTAAACCAGACCTCTCAAGGGGGGTGGGGTTAAGCTAATGTTCTCTGACCTTTGGCTCAACCTCCTCAACCAGCACCGCTACCCTTTCATCAGACTAAATCCTTCAGCCTGTTTTGTAGCCTTCTTTCAGTCTGGCACGCAGGCAGGGCTCCAGGGCACAAATGTAGTATTGATCCTCTAGCCTTACAGGCCACTGGAGTGCCACTACAGTGGGGGGTATCTTCAATATCAAGAAAAAGTGCAGTACACAAGTACTAGCCTTTTGCACATCATGTAGGGAAACTGGTCATGGGAATTAATGGAAATACTGGAGTTTATCAGACGGCTAGGACCCCAAAGAATCATTTGAGATGTAGATCAACACTTAATGTCAATCTTGTCTATCTATCATATCAGGAATGTGTATACTGTAAAGGGACTAGGAACTTTACATTATTGACCTATAACGACATTTCACACACTCAGTTATGTCTTAATTATTTAGCTTAGTATTGAAGAATATTTAACTTTAGGCGTCTATTTTCTAGTTAACTGAAATAAAGTATACCATACCAGTAAGACTCCCTAATCAGGAGATAAGCGACAGTCAGGTCGCATGTATACACAATAATGTTGTCTGCAAAAAGCCACCTCATGGTGGCGCTAGAAGAGGAGAATGTGAGAAATCAGGGGCGGAGGTTGTAGTTTGCCAGCCAAGGAGTGTGTGTGCAAAGTTTGGCATGGATAGGGGCAACGGTGCCAGAGATAAGAGTAGGGCCAAAAGTGTGATGTGACGTGACGGACAGACGGAGGGACTGACTGACAGACAGCCGGTGGAGGTTTTCATAGTTAACTAATAAAATATATTCACCCCAGTAATATAATCAAAAACGTATTGAAATCAGTCATTTGGCTCAGACAGTGCAGTCAAATGGCCTCAGTAGATCTACAGCATGCTGGTAATCATCATGCACACGTACACGCACAGTATGCTCAAATATGAATACTGAGAATTCACACCACATCCTGGAATGCACACACAGGCCACCCACATTCCCAGTGCATCCTGTCACTCATGTCTAATATAAAACAGGATCTGAGGAATCTGTTTACTGTCAAAACGTGGCCGACGTGAGCAGATGGAGACGGCTCCTCAGAGGAGCTCTCCAGGGAGGGCCATGCTCTATCTTTTCCTTCCCCTTGTCCCACAGCCAGGTCTAGGCCTCCCCAGGCTGAGGAGAGGTGGCAATCTCAGCCTGGTTGAGCTCCCGCCTCGGGGCAGAGAGAGGGTGATATGGCCATCTGTGCTTCACCCAGTCTCCAGGGCAGTGGTGGAAAAAGTACCGTACTCTGTTACAAGTAAATGCCCGGAATTCAACATTTAGTTGAGTAAAAGTACAAAAGTGTTGGTATAGAAATGTACTTAAAGTACAAAAGTATAAAGTACTCATTATGCAGAATTTCAAGTGTATAAAAATCATTTGAAAATAGCCTATCTTCAACCTCATAATGCATTGTGAGCTTGTAGAGCTGCTATTTTCAAATGGCCAAAATGTATATAGGGCTGAAGTGGTTAATGTATGTTTTGTAATAATAATCAAAATCTACAAAGTAACTAACTAATACGTTTTCATATAATTGTAGTGGAGTAAAAAAAAGTAAAATATTTTCCTCTGAGATGTAGTGGAGTAGACGTAAAATTATTGAACGTTGGAAATACTCAAGTAAAGTACAAATACCTAAGATTTGTACCTAAGTACAGTACTTGAGTAAATGTACTGTAGTTATTTTACACCACTGCTCCAGTGTCTTGTCTTGTCTCTTTGGATAGCGAGAGAGAGAGAGAAAAGAGACACCACATTCTTCATTAATGTCCTGAACTATTTGTCATACGTTACCGAGGAGCTATTTGGATGAAACATTTGCAAATATATCGCTGTTGTCGGGTGGAAACCTTGGATGTCCAAAACTGTTTGTATTTTTCATTTCAAAAATGATTTAAAATGTTGAAAATAGCTGATCTACAAGCACACAACGCCTCGCACCGTGAGGTGTTGTGTGCTTGTAGATCTGCTATTTTCACTAGTCTTGTATAATGAAGCAGTGCTTTACTTTACGAAAAAACGTACAGATTTGACTCTTGGAGATACGAGGTTTCTGCCTGACAGTGACGATATCTGACTCTTTATGTTGGTCCAGATAATGAATATGTCATTAAAAGAATGTCTCAATGATGACATTACGATTGATCATGGATCCATGTTCCCTATTGGTGGAGAACGGAAAGAAATCAGCTTTCCTTTTTTATGAACATCACAAAAGTTGTAATTAAAACTACAATCACTCGACGCTAACAGCTAGTTTTAGTTTACGGAATCGATGCAGCAGCCTGCATGTGTCGCCATCCGAACTGCAGGTATAGATTTTCCTAGAATAAACAGTGCGTCTAGACCGTGTCCTCTCCCAGACACAACCGACAGGGCTGCCAGGAAAGACAGAATAATAGTTTGAATCCTGACCAGAATGGAAAAACCACTGCAACTGCACACCGGCAGTGATCCAATCTCTCTCTCTCTCTCTCTCTCTCTCTCTCTCTCTCTCTCTCTCTCTCTCATGCACACACACACACACACACACACACACACACACACACACACACACACACACACACACACACACACACACACACACACACACACACACACACACACACACACACACACACACTCTCTCTCTCTCTCTCTCTCTCTCTCACTGTGTCTCAGGTATTTTTAGAACATAAAAGTGGACTGAGTTGTGTGGAATGCGTGGTATGCAAGTGTTGCCATTTTGGTATTTTAGTGAGGTGTTGGCGCCCTCTGCTGCAAGGTGGTGAGAATGCTTGAGGAAGATGAGCATACCATAGATGAGTCTCAATTCAGGAGCTGCAGGATTTGTCACTAGGGCTTCTTCTGTCTATCACTCCTTGCCTAGTAAACTAGCCTTGTCAGCCTACATAACTGGGTGGAGGGAAATGATCTCTGAGGTCATGTTTCACTTGAATTGGACTGATGGCTTGGTGTTTTGAATGTGAAGATGTTCACATCATTTTAATGTTTTAATGTTAATGTTAATTCTTTAGAAATAGGGCCTTAGGTTTCCACACCCCATACCTTTGCTCATTGTTGCTTGATTCTAAGAGGTAGTTTGTCAGCAAGTAGCTTTCAGACTTTCAAACTAGCATCTCATATCTCTGTGTCTTAAATATGCTCGACAGACAGATACACGCACACAATACACACAACACACGCACGTACGCACGCACAAACGCACGCACGCACGCACGCACGCACGCAGAGAAATGTTAATAGTTTTAAACACTTTAAAAAAGTATTGGAAATAGCAGATCTACCAGTAAGACTCCCTAATCGGGAGATAAGCGACCGTTGGTCGCTTATCTCCTGTCACACTGCTGACATCAGTATGACATCACACCGTACACAAATGACCCTTATATAAGACCGGCATTATCTACCGACAGATTAGTAACAAGATGTCAAAATCGTTGAAGGTTGAATCTCCAGATATGGAGATAACCAACACATCACTCCATATATGGAGATAACCGACGAATCTCACTAAGTCTGACCTCACAAGCCCCATATTTGGACACGAACAACATATAACTCCATATATAGAGACATAGCTGCTGACATCAGTATGACATCACACTGCTGACATCAGTATGACATCACACCATACACAAATGACCCTTATATAAGACCGGCATTATCTACCGACAGATTAGATGCAAGCAGGATCTCGACTCTGACACAACTCATCGGCTCATAAGCTGGTTCTCCCTCTATATATGGAGATAACCGACGAATCTCACTAAGTCTGACCTCACAAGCCCCATATTTGGACACGAACAACATATAACTCCATATATAGAGACATAGCTGCTGACATCAGTATGACATCACACTGCTGACATCAGTATGACATCACACCGTACACAAATGACCCTGACGGCACACACCAAGCAGTGTGATGTCATACTGATGCGGAGATATGAGCAGGGCAAAGGTGTGACGTGTGACGTGTGACCGACGGACGGACGGACGGACGGACGGACGGACGGACGGACGGACGGACGGACGATCTACAAGCTACGAGCTTGTAGATCGTCTATTTCCACTATCAATGTACAGAAATGTAATTGTCAACGACAAAAACACAATTAAATCGTTAATCGCAGTTATTTGAGTGACAATTAATCGTCATGTAAAATGTCATAATCGTGACAGCCCTAACACACACACGCGCGCACGCACGCACGCACGCACGCACGCACGCACGCACGCACGCACACAGACACACACACACACACACACACACACACACACGATGAATCTCTCACTCAGAGCCCATTTCCTGCTGTGAGATGTCTGCCGATAACGGAGCTCAAATAAGCACACTTATTATACAGCAGCACAAAGGGACAATACAGTTGTTTCCATATAGCTGCACACACAAGTCATTTCTTGAAAGAAAAAAGCAACTGCCAGTGTTCAGTGATTGACTGGCAGGAGCGTAGCTTTGTTAGGCTAGATGAATGCTGAAGTGACGCATTGACGTGTGTGGCTACAGTGTGTGTTCTTCACAATGTGAGAATCATTTCATTGTTGAACAGAATTCTATTGAAATAGTGAAATAGGGGACTTCCGGTTAGGATGTAGGAGAGGAGACACGCACGAAAAGGTGGCTCTCCGCAAACTTTCCATTTAAATTGATTTAAACCGTTTATTGAGACATAGTTCAACTTGGAAGAAGACCCTGAGTAGCTATTAATGTATCATGTCCCGCCGAGGTGGTAAAAGCTCGCAGCAGAAGAACCTGAGCGGATATATTACACGGCAGCAGCGATCACTCGCCGACGAAAGAGCAACAGACAGCATGGCCAGCCCGGCGGCTAGCACAGCTAGTGCTAATGGAGCTAGCATTGTTAGCTCTGGCCTCCCACCAGACCTGGAGGCTCTCCGCTTAATACTGACTGCTTCTATGGAAGAGATAGCTGGAAGGGTGACCGAAAGGGTGATTGGAAAGGCACTCTCTCCTCTGACAAAGGCTATGGAGGAGGTGAAGACGGCTATCACAGATCACAGCCAGCGTATTTTTGACTTGGAGGAAGGCCTGACGGAGTTTACAGACCGAGTCACCGTTCTTGAACGACTATGCGAACAACTCACGACTCAGAACGCCTCCCTCAGTGAACGAATGGAGGACGCTTCTAATCGGTCCAGGCGCTGCAATTTGCGAGTCATGAACGTCGTCGGAAAGAGCGCAGAGGAGAGGAAAGATTGCGTTCAATTCATGTCTAACCTTTTCTTCAAAGTGCTCGGGCCTGATGTGTACCCTTCTCCTCCTGTTTTGGACAGAGCCCATAGGATCGGTAAAGAGCGCTCGGGTGCCTCTGCAAAACCGAGGGTGATGATAGTACGTTTCCACTACTTCCAAGACAAAGTCCGTGCCCTAAAAGCCGACCGGAGCCAGCTCAACTGGAGAGGCCAGAAGCTCATTTTCTACCCGGACTATGCCCCTGCCACGGCCAAGCTTAGAAGTTCATTCCGAATTAAATCTTTATTATTCGCTAAAAAACTCAAATTCCGCCTCGTCTTTCCCGCTGTCTTAAAACTGGAATTCAAGAACAGAACCCACGAATTCAAGACCGCCGCAGACGCACAGCTGTTCTACGACCAGCACATCGCTCCACTCCCCGACCCACCACTGGATGTTAACGCCGCCGCCCGGACCGAGGATAGAGACGCCGCCGAACCGGAGGAGGAGGATGGTGCCACTGTCCCCGGCGAGGACGACAACGACGACCGCGGCGCGATTGGGGGAGGCGGCGCGGCCAACCTGGATCGAGCCATCAACGATGTCAACTCAACTGGGGGAGGAGGCGACGTGTACGAAGACGTGGACACCTCAACTTATGCTGCTACAGGTAACGATGCTGTCGAGCCTGACAAAATGGACGGCTCCAAGAGGCCAGACGACAATGACTAATGTCCGTTCTAGGTGTGGGATAAACACTCTATAAGTGCATACACATTTGTATCTAATCCCAACCAGCCACTATTACTTCGGACTTGTTGATATGGGGGGGGATTGATGATTGGGGAACAGGATGGTGCGCTCTCGGACAATGCTATGGACATTTAGAATAGCACTTATTATTATTATCTACTTTTTTTTCTCTACAAAACTTTTTTTTCCGTTCCTTTTTTGGCTTTAAACTACGAGCTGTTTGGACTCTAACTTTTCCTTTTTTTTATTTTATTATTTCTGTCTATATTTCCTTACTTGGGGGGAGGGGGGAAACGGGCGACTTATTGTTTTCTATTTTTTTTTATTATCATGACACGCAACAATCATAATGTAAGCTAATTGTCAGACCTACTGGAAATCGGAGTTAAATGTTGTCTTTCATTTCTTAACTTCCCTTTAACTGGTGCACGTGAGTCTGCTATATAGCTTATGAACAAGATGTAAATGTGGACCGAGACAGGTTTGGGTAACCTCGGTATATGCGACTTGAGTGATTAAATGCTCAGTGGCTGTTTTTTCTTTTCTTTTTCTTCTGTTGCTGTAAACGTGTAGGGGGAGGAGAGATATCGTGTCACGTTGCTTTGCCTCTAGATCTGTGACTGAGTGACAACCTCCCTCTTATGACACGTGACATAATGTTCTACTCTTGAGCTTACTCTACTTTCTGTTATGGTTGTTGTGGTCTTCTTCACTGACGCCCTACTGCCCCCTACCTAAACCCTCCATTTAGATCTCTGGTTATTGTAGTTCTCAATTGTAGTTCTTAGCACTTTGTGATTTCTGCCTCCATCCAGTGGCAATTCTGTAGAATACACCAAGGGGAAATATATGCTGATAGATGGATTAGATGAGTACATTTGGCTTTGCTGAAGTTGCTGATTCTATACCACACTCCTCCCCTCTGAGAGTTATTACTTTTATTTTTTTTATTTACTAATAATATTTCATGGGGTGAATGGATGTCCTATATAAGTGAATTGAATTGATAATAATTAAAAACCATATATTTTAATACATTGGGAAAAAAAAAAAAAAAAAAAAAAAAAGATGGTTTAGATGAAACTCATATTTTCGTATTTTACTCTATATAGTCTTTTGCGTACCCATAATGCCCTCTTAGCCTTTACCATAATACGCTATATACAGATGGGCTCCAGGAGATACTCACTGGATGGAGATAGATTATAGCCTTTGTTACAGTATATATGTATATGTTTTCTTTTCTTTTCTTTTCTTTTCTGTTCTGTTCTTTGCTATTCACTGTTAATGTTCCTATCCCTTTTTTTGTAGTTCTCAATTGTAGTTCTTAGCACTCTGTGATTTCTGCCTCCATCCAGTGGCAATTCTGCAGAATACACCAAAGGGAAATATATGCTGATAGATGGATTAGATGAGTACATTTGGCTTTGCTGAAATTGCTGATTCTATACCACACTCCTGAGAGTTATTACTATTATTATTTTTTTAAATTATTTACTGATAATACTTCATGGGGTGAATGGATGTCCTATACAAGTGAATTGAATTGATAATAATTAAAAACCATATATTATAATACATTGAAAAAAAAAAAAAAAAAAAAAAAGATGGTTTAGATGAAACTCATATTCTCGTATTTTACTCTATATAGTCTTTTGCGTACCCATAATGCCCTCTTAGCCTCTACCATAATACGCTGTATACAGATGGACCTCGGGAGATACTCACTGGATGGAGATAGATTATAGCCTTTGCTACAGTATATATGTATATGTTTTCTTCTCTTTGCTATTCTTTTTTTTTTTTTTTAACTAATTGGGAGTAGCACTGTTAATGTTCCTATCCCTCTTTTCCCTCATAATTGGGAATACATTGGTTAAATTCATTATTCTTAACACTTGGTAACCTTACTCGGGTTTGAACTTCTTTTTTTTTTTTGTACTAAAACTTTTTTGTTCTATTTTCAATGTCAATATTATGGTTATGATTGTGACTATGTGGGGAGTCACCCAACACGCGTTCAGATTAGAATAGATTATGATCAGGAATAACACCGATTGGAAGCGTTTTGGATATTTTTTCCCGCTGTCCTTTTCTTTTTGGAAAGCTGACTTAGGGAACCGGGGAATATTGCTATCGACCACACTCGACACTGTATTTATGTTTTTGTTTGTCCTTTTGCTTTCTGTATTTAATAAGTCTTCAGGATGTGTAATAATGCTTGTAAACTGTTCTCTATGTCACACGATATTACAAGTCATACGTTAGGAGTGCAACGGACAAGTCATCCTCCACTTTTTTACTTGACCCAACTAAATTGGTATGAGTAGATGCTCCAATATAAAGTTTATTTCATGGAATGTGAAGGGCTTAAATGGGCCGATAAAGAGATCCAAAGTTTATTTACAATTGAAAAGGCTGAAACCAGATATTGCTTTCTTACAAGAGACTCACCTTCGATTATCTGATCATACTAGATTACGCAGCAATTGGGTGGGCCAATATTTCCATTCAAGCCTGGATAGTAGAACTAGAGGGGTTGCCATCTTAATAAATAAGAGATTAAACTTCACTATTTCTGACACTAAAGTTGATAATGCGGGGCGGTATATTATTCTAACGGGTACTCTTCATCAGATACCAGTAGTCTTGGTGAATGTTTACGCCCCAAACTGGGACGATGCCAGATTTGCGAACAACCTTTTGTCATCTCTTCCCAACTTAGATACTCACCGCCTCATCTTTGGGGGAGATCTGAATTCAGCGATGAACCCTGCATTAGACAAATCAAACCCTAAAATTCAACAACAATCGGCTATGGCTAAAGCCTTTGATGTGTTCATGAAGGAAAATGGTTGTGTTGATCCCTGGAGAGAGAGAAACCCTCAAACAAAAGGATTCTCCTTTTTCTCAAATGTGCACAAAACATTTACTCGAATTGACTACTTTTTTGTTGATCAGTCTTTCCTGCCAGCCGTTGAATTATGTGATTATACGGCTATAGTCATTTCAGACCATGCAGCTATACAACTTGATATAAATTTCTCTAACTGTCAAAGGGAAAGACCATTATGGCGTTTCAATTCATTGCTTTTGTCTGAAAAAAAGTTCTGCGACTACATTTCCAGCTCGATCGACACTTTTATTATTACAAACAAAACGGAAGACACTTCTGCCTCCATTTTATGGGAATCGTTGAAGGCTTTTCTCAGAGGCCAAATAATTTCATACTCAATATCATCCAACAAGGCCAAACAACAAAAATTTGACGGTTTATGTAAGGACATCGTTGATTTGGACAAACTCATAGTGTCAAACCCTACCCCAGAGTTATGTAAAAAGAGGCTCGACCTTCAGAATAAAGTTAATTTACTGACTACAACAACCGCTGAGAAGCTACTAACTAGATCGAAGGGACGGTATTACGAACATGGAGATAAATGCAGCCGCCTTTTAGCACACCAACTTAGGCGGCAAGCTGCCACCCGGCAGATCTTGCAGATAAAAGATGGCTCTAATACACTACAGACAACTCCCTCTGGAATCAACCAGGCATTTGCTAGTTTTTATTCCACTCTCTACAAATCGGAGTCTCCAAACGACCCATCTGATGCAACAGCATTTCTTTCAAATCTCAATTTCCCTAAACTCGACTTAACCGAGGCAGAGCGGATAGATAAACCTTTAGCTCTAACGGAGCTAACTGAGGCCATTAAATTAATGCAGAGCAATAAATCTCCAGGCCCGGACGGCTACCCTTCAGAATTTTATAAAACATTTAGCGAAAAACTTTCTCCTCTACTGCTCGACATGTACAACGAATCCTTGACTAATGGAGCTCTTCCGCCAACTCTAACACAGGCAACTATCTCCCTTATTCTCAAAAAAGATAAAGACCCAACTAGCTGTGGATCTTATAGACCTATTTCCTTGCTAAATGTTGATAGTAAGATTTTGGCTAAGACACTTGCCATTAGACTGGAAAAAGCCTTACCTGATATTATCTCAGAGGAACAGACTGGTTTTATACAAAAACGCCACTTATTTTCAAATGTTAGGAAATTAATGAATTTAGTGTACTCGTCAAAACCATCCAATACTTCTGAGGCGGCCATTGCTATGGACGCCGAAAAAGCGTTTGATAGGGTCGAGTGGGAATACTTGTTCATGGTACTTAGAGAATTTGGTTTTGGTGATACTTTCATTTCATGGGTTCAACTTCTATATACCTCCCCTAAGGCGAGTGTCTGTACTAACGGTTCTAGATCAGAGTACTTTACCCTGACTAGAGGGACAAGACAGGGTTGCCCCCTATCCCCACTCTTATTTGCGATATCAATTGAACCGCTTTCTATAGCGTTGAGGACCTCACGACTCTTCCGTGGGATAGTGCGTGGGGGTACTGAGTACAGGGTCTCTCTCTATGCTGATGATTTACTATTGTACCTATCCAACCCTGTCCCAGCCATCCCTCATGTGCTTGCTATATTAAAGGATTTCGGTAGCTTCTCGGGGTACAAACTGAACTATCAAAAGAGCGAGTTTTTCCCTATTAACGATAGCACAAAAGGTATTGCACAAACAGATGTGCCATTCCACATTTCAGCCTCTGGTTTCAAATATCTAGGTGTAAATATTACGAACAAGTTCACTTCACTTTTTTCTGCAAATTTTACCCCCCTATTAGACCAAGTAAAGTTAGATCTTCAAAGATGGGATAGCTTGCCTCTGTCTCTGACAGGAAGGATTCAATCTGTTAAAATGACTATACTTCCGAAATTCTCCTTTCTCTTTCAATGTATTCCAATATACATCCCTAAATCATTCTTTGTAGCTCTTGATCGGATCATATCACCATTTATATGGGCGGGTAAACAGTCTAGAATTAAAATTTCTACTTTACAAAGAAGTCGCGAAGATGGTGGCCTGGCCCTTCCAAATTTTACATTTTACTATTGGGCTGCCAATGTGCAGAAGTTGGCCTACTGGTTCCACTCCCCATCGACGGACTGGTGCTTATTAGAGGCCCAATCCTGTCGCTCAACCTCTCTTGCTGTATTGGTCCATTCTAAACTTCCCTTATCACCGACTAAATATACTACTAATCCAGTGGTCATCGCTTCTCTAAAAATTTGGTCGCAACTGAGGTCCCATTTTAAATTCAAAGACAGCTCAATAAATTGCCCCATAGTTCACAACCATTTGTTTCCTCCCTCTACACTAGATTCTGCTTTCACTATTTGGAAAGATAAGGGAATTGTTAAATTCTCTGACCTATATGAGAAAAACATATTCTGTAGTTTCGATAAAATTCGGACCAAATTTGACCTGCCCAGAAATAATCAGTTTCGTTTTTTCCAAATCAGAGATTTTGTTAGAAATCATTTCCCTTCATTCCCTGAGAGGCCGAGGGATCTACCTTGGGAAACTCTCCTAAAATTGCAACCCGGAGGAAAAGGACATATTTCAATGACTTACTATTCTATCACCCAACTAAATATGTTCCCACTGGCCAAGAACAGGGAGAATTGGGAGACTGAATTGGGTGAAGCCTTTCCTGACGAGTGGTGGGACGGGGCTATTGACAGGATTAATACATCGACGTCATGTGCAAGATTGGGACTTATTCAATTTAAAATCTTTCATAGACTTCATTATTGTAAATCAAAGCTCGCTAAGATATATCCTGATGTTGATGACAAATGTGATCGCTGTGCGCTATCGCCAGCAAACCATACTCACATGTTCTGGTCTTGCCCAAAGCTAGTACAATATTGGACAAAAATCTTTGAGATTCTCTCTGAAGTGTTCTCGGTTCAATTGGAACCTTCACCCCAAATAGCTATTTTTGGAGTGCCATCGAATTTTCAGCTACTAACAACAAAGAAATCCAACATATTGGCCTTCGCAACATTAGTGGCAAGGCGTAGGATATTACTGTTATGGAAATCTCCAACCCCTCCTTCTGCTGATTTATGGTTGAAGGACATCATGGGATTTCTAAAATTGGAAAAAATAAAATTCACACTGAGGGGATCGGTAGACAGATTTTTCTCAACCTGGCAACCACTTATCACATACTTTGAGGGTCTGAGGACACTTGCAGTAGACTGACCAACACTGTACAACTCAGAATATTTAATGGCCACCTCTCGGGGCAACTTGTAATGATATACATAATTGAGGAGGATGATGTCTGTTAGCACTCTATCGACTTGATCTGTGTAAATAATACAACTATGGTTTCTAGGAGACTTAATTCCATTGGTATTTTATTATATATATTATATATATATATATTATTTTATTTTTTTATTTTAATTTATTGTACTTAACTTTGTTTGTGTAACTATTTTTCTTTACTATCGTGCATATTGTGTACGCTGATTTATTGTTTTGTATTTATTTTATTGTTACTGTCTTTATTATTGTTTCAAGGAGTGATTAATGATAGCAACATGGGGGGAGGGTTGGGGAAAAGGGGAAAAAAAAAAAAGAAAAAGAATGTCTTTGCAATATTGACTTGTTTGATGTACAATGTTGAAACATATGTGACATGAATAAAGATATATATTAAAAAAAAAAAGAAATAGTGAAATAGTGAACGTACCATCAATGTCACAAGCTGACATTGATGACAAGCTGTCTGGTACTTGAAATCCTTGCCAATGCTTATTGTACATTGCTGTGTAATCTCAAGGCTGAGATAGTGTCTGAGCTATTCAATGAACAGCCTTGGAGAAAAAAGAATTGCCTTCATTTAGACTTTAGAAAAAACCAACACGAAGCCCATAGTTGACCTGCAGAGGACTTGAGACTGTGTGTGCATGTGCATGATTGGAGTAGTACTACGCACCCGGTCTGTAATTTCAGAAACATTCAGTATCTGAAACATCACCTTTTGTCCCTAGGCAGCTTCCATACCCAAAGGATGAATGAGGTTAAAAAAGAGTGAAAGAGCCTCACGCCTCCACTATGGCAATCCTCTATATCCACCACTGCATGCAGGGCGTAATTACTGTACATATACAGTGTCAGAGAGTGCCAACAATGCTCCACATCTGACTGGAGCTGTTGTCTTATTATATTACAAAACCGCCCCCATGTCTTTCAAGTGCCAAGGCAACCCTCATTAATTTTCAAACGCAAATTTGGCTTTTGTGCAAAGGTCATCAAACTTGTGTGCGAATCAATCGATACCGTGGTCTCTAATAGGCTGCTTGTCGATTTCCCTTTTTAGCTGTATTCTCTTATCCCTTTGATAGTGCCTCAGCTCTCCTAGTAGGAGGTAATCCTGAAGTGAGTGTCTTGCGGTCTGCAGTATGTACTTGATTTGACCCCACTAAGAGCCGGGGCAGAGGAGACAAGCTTTGAAGTTTTTTTTTTTTTTTTTGTCTGTTGCACGTTCCACATTTCTAGTCTCCAGTCTCTCTCTCTCCCTCTCTCCCTCTAGCACTTACACACAGTACAGTCAGAAGACAATGCTGGAGTGAAACAAGCTAGCAGGGAGGGAGTATTACTGTATGTGTCAAGGAAAGTGTGTGTGTGCGTGCGTGCGTGCGTGCGTGCGTGCGTGTGCCAGAGGGATGTGTGCAGCATGTAGTGATTTTCCTCTCTTGCTGTGTTGGGTCGGTGTTGGAAGGGAACCATCAGAAGCGAGCAGAGTCAGAGGCCATGTTACGGCACTTGCTCTCTTTCATTCCTCCCCTCCGGTCCTCTCCTCTCCCGCTCTCTTCCCATGTCTGCCTCGGCTCTCACACAGCCTGCGGGCCTCCCTCCCTCCCTCTCTCTATCTCCTTCTCTCCCTCCCATCCTCCCACCCCGATGCATTCACCCTGTCAATGCTTACACATGTAGTTCACGGGCTCCCGATCGATACGCAGTGCTCTCGCACCCCTCTCAAAGAGACAGGCACTGGCCTCAACCAATCCACAGTATAATGGCTGTTGCTAAGGAGCATGGGAAATAGGAGATGCTCTATATTTCAGACATGTTTCAGGGTTTTTAATGGGACCGCTCCCACACAAGAGCCCCTACGTGGATTGCGGTAATGGCCGCGCAGAATGAATAGGCATCTGTGCCCTGGAATCAACACGAGCGTTATAGCACTGAGGTCATTATTCTCCGGGCGCCCGCACTGGCCTCTCCACTACCACCACGAGAGAGACTGAAAGGCTAGGGGAATATGGCTTTTATTACCACTGCAATACATACACCGGCTGGGACTGGCAGTAGAAAGTAATGAAAACGGACCTGTCCTGTGCCAGTGTTTACTTGCAAAGTTCTCTTGCTGTGAATCAATACCACTGTGTCTCAATGCTCCCACCGCAGCTAGTGATACAATGTAACAGTGTGCTCCTTGAATATTAAAAGTCGTCTCCTTTTATTTTTAGCCCAACTAGCGTTTCCTCTGGACTCTGAGGATGTCAGTCGTTGAAAACTACCAAATTATCATGGAATTTGTTGTGCAACTCAGAGGAAGGACCCTGCTGATTTCATCGAGCACAACCCATAGGCCAAATTCTCCACATCTCAAAATGTAATGTGCAAATTGACTTGTCACTTGTTGAGTGCCTCTTGGAGGATGAACTCATTTTAGTGATCATGCCATTGATCATTATATATATATCTTTTTTTTTTCTTCTCACAAACTGATTTGTTGTTACTGGGACAGACTTAAATGAACTCTGGATGTTGCTGTGTATTCCACACACTCTCATCTCTCTGGAGGTCCTAATTATGATTGCTTTTTATTTGCTGTCCTTGTCTCCTTGTCCTCCCCCCCCCCCCTCAGAGACATTCAGGCATGTGATTGTGTCCATGTGTACCTACAGTACACACACAAACAAGTTGCATCGTTGCACACACGCTTCTACACACACAAACACACACAGCAGCACACAGCACACAGATCATCAGTAATATAAATATAAAAAGGATTTGAGGGCAAATGTAATTTCTGTAGCAAATTCTCAAATCAGTATTGCTCTCATAATGAATGAGGTGAAACTCCTTTTAATAGCAATTTGTTTTTCTATTCTCAAACACGCGTGGTCTTGTGGTTAAGCTGTAGATGACCCTAGTCAACCCTCTCCATGTCCTGTCTCCATTCTGTCTCTCTTAACTGGCTAAGCACACCAGACTCCAGCACACATGTGGCTTGGGTTATCTTCCCATCTACAGGCTTTAGGAAAGTGTGCGTGCATGCATACAATTGTAAAGGTCTATGAAAACAAGCCCAAAATTAACTAATAGGCCACATGAGCACACACTCATACACCGATCTACAAGCTCACAATGGGCCGCATTTCTTGTAGATCTGCAATTTTAAAAATCAAACCCATGTTTGAAGAGAGCGGCGGATTTGAGCCGTTAATTTAGAAGTTAACTTTCCTAACTAATCAGTGTGTGTGTGTGTGTGTGTGTGTGTGTGTGTGTGTGTGTGTGTGTGTGTGTGTGTGTGTGTGTGTGTGTGTGTGTGTGTGTGTGTGTGTGTGTGTGTGTGTGTGTGTGTGTGTGTGTGTGTGTGTGTGTGTGTGTGCGTGCGTGCGCGGCCCTTGGTCACCCAGCAGTATTGCCATACTACATATAGTAACTGCTCAACAGTGCCCCTTGGTCACCCAGGCCTGCCACTGGTCACCAGCAGTATTGCCAAATCTTGTATGGGGGTCCATGCCCAGGCACAAAATAATTTCAGATGGGGGTAGCATGTACGTAAACTCCATGTTCAAAATGTTCAAACTACAGTATATGCCACGTTTGAATTCATTCACAGCTGGTGCATCCTAATGCTGAGCACAACATTGATTCATATGCATTTGTTTTGAAATGTGAATTATTTCAATTTGGTTGGTTTTTGTGTTTTCTGTTTCTATGTATTTTTAATTATGCTGCTGCCTGTCTTGGCCAGGTCTCCTTCAGAGAGATTTTGATCTCAGTGGAACTATCCTCGTTAAATAAAGGTTAAGGAAAATGTCTACTACTGCACTACTGAACTGTAGGGTTTTTCCTCCTGGATATTAAGAAGCGGTGGGTGTTCATCGCATTGCTATCATCACACACCTCCTGCACTGAAGTACCTCTATTATCAGGCCGAAGGGAGGGGAGCAATAACGCTGCAAAGACAAGGCTTTATCTTTTACTAGGTGAATTACTACTTGATGTACTGTTGTAAGTTTTAAGTGGGAATGACTCCTTCCCTGATGTTCACCTCTTTCATTTTCCTCTCTTCTATCTATCTCCCTCTCTTTCGCCATCTCCTCCCTCTCTGGTAATGATTTGGGTGTTTGTCGTCCAGGTCTTGGGGTGCACACGCAAGGGCTCCAGTCCCCTACTAGCACAAAACACAGCAGTGGTCCAAACTCTGTGGTCCGATCCAATCTGCCACCCCCCACCTCCCCACCTCCCCAAACACACATACACACCCCTCCGGCGCCTCCCTCTCTCATCTTCATCCTTCTCTCTCTCCCCCTCTGTTGCCTGTGAGCAATTAGACTTGTGTTTATCTCCATTTCCTGCTTTCATCCGATCCCTCTGTTGGACCTGGCGGCCGGGACAGCTGGGTCTGCGGGCCGCTTCCCGTGTGGCAGGGAAGAGGGGAGCGGAGAGAGGTGTGCGTGCGAAGGCGTTTAGACATGGGCTGGAGGAGGCCTGGAACATCCAGTGGGCTAGCTGGCACCGGCCCACGCATCTGAAAGTCATTGGAACGTGGAATTATTTCCTCTCCTGTATTTCTTTTTTCCCCTCTTTTTTTCACTCAATCGTCAGTCCAAATCGCTTGCTGACTTTTGTTAAGAAATGAGTTCCAAAGGAGGCTGACCTGGCTGCGAGTTAGACAGACAGCCCCTGTGCGTGCGTGCGTGCGCATGTGAGTGTGTGTGCATGTGTGTGTTGTGTCTGTATGCTGGGATCCACCTGTAACTCTCTCCAGAGGCCTTTTTCCAAGGTCACTATAGTGTAAACACATAACGTCACTCAGCACTCAGCTTCCATGTGGATTCCATTTATACAAAACAGGCCCTCACAGTTCTGGTGAATTGTAGCGCGGATGGAAAATAGAGGTGAGGTTTCTCTGGTATCTACTTTTAGGGACACAGCAGGCGGTGAATATAGCCAGTGTTGCCTTATGATAGTGGAGCAAGTTATGAATGTGATCCTTTGAGTGAAGTCGATGCTGCCCACTGAGGAAGTAAATTATTTGGGGTTACTGAGGACAGCAATGAGACAGGGCATTGCGTTACTTTTGTTTCTTAAGCCTAGTTCAGTTTTTTTGTACAGTATCGCACACCGAAAATAACTGATCTACAAACACGCAATGCTTTATGATCAGCTATTTTCAGTGCACAGGATGCCATTTGACGGAGCATAAATGGAACATTAGAACATTGTGGAGAGAAATCGTAGGGGTCTGAAGCACCTACTGTAATAAGACCTAGCACATTCCCCTGGCATTTCATGACAGTAAGTGGACTTGTGACATCCCCACTTTAGATGTCTTGAGGTCAATGATTGTGATTTACAGTACAGTGTTGTCATTACAAATCTTGGAATGTCACTCTTACAGTTGTATCCATTTATCAGTCTTTAGCCTGGACAGAGGCAGGGCTGTAAGGACAGAGATGTAGGTCTGTCTGTACATCCATCTTTGCTGTTTGCTGGTATCTCCCTTGAGGATTAACCCTGCTGATTTTAGTGACCCCATGACCTTTCCTCTCTAAGGCGTCAGCCTTAGGCCAAAATTTCCACTTGCTAGCTACCAAAACCTAGTGGTCATACTGCCATGAAACTTGCTGAGTACATATATTCTCCTTCCTTAATAAAGGGTGACTACTTCTGATATTGGTGACCCCATGGCCTTTCCTATGAAGTTACCCTCAGGCCACTTGAACACAAGATATCTTAAAATTGACTGGGTGGATTGCCATGAGTTTATAGTATTTCATGCTCCCCGGAACCCTAACAACTTCAGTCATCCCATGACCTTTCCTCTAGCGACAGCCTTGTGCCAACATTTCCAGTTGGCACAGGAGCAGAAAGGACACTAGTGGAGCCTTTAGTTTGATTTATTTTTTAATGTATTTACCCAGCAAGTCGTTAAGAACAAATTCTTATTCACAATGGTTGCCTTGTTTGTGCATACTGTATCGAGCTGCTGCCTGTTAACATAATTATAAAAATGTATTATTCATCAGAAATATTATGTGATAGTTGTTGTGTGGGTAAAGAATTAATAGATTCCAAAATCCATGCTCATGTGAATGCTGCACGCAGGCATACACACACTCGGGCAAACATTTCATTTCTTGCCAGACTGGTCCTCCCCAAAAAGAGGAAATTCAGGTTATTAAGACTGAGCCTCGCGGAGCGTACTGCCAGTCCTCACACTGCTTACAGCATGTCGTCTGTGCCAAGGCAGCTTGCTGCCATAATCCTCTGTATTAGCAGGAGCAGGGGGTGCGGGCTCTAACGTGATTTCCTGGCTGTGGCCTACATGGGGACTCTGGCACTGCATTTATCTGGCCATCAGAGAGACGTTCGGTTTCAACTCTTAATATGCTGTGTGTGGAAAGCAGGAAATGGCCTTTTGTGTAGTTTGGCCAACACAGCCCGCGGAGATGTGGACGAAAGGAAACAGGCGCCGTGCCGTGCCGTGTCATGACGGGCCACTGGCTCTGGGTGCGTGCAGGGATGTTAAAGAGAGAGGAAGAAAAGGAGTGAATGAGTGTGTGTGTGTGTGTGTGTGTGTGTGTGTGTGTGTGTGTGTGTGTGTGTGTGTGTGTGTGTGTGTGTGTGTGTGTGTGTGTGTGTGTGTGTGTGTGTGTGTGTGTGTGTGTGTGGCAAGATTTGTGAACTGTTGCGACAAAAGAAGACTGGAGACTGGAACACAACCACCCTAAGGACTACAAACCATGGATTGACATCTAGACCTACTGCACACATACAGTACAGTATGAAACAGAGCTGCTACCTTTAAATGCATTTTATGTTAAAGGCTCCTCCAGTGCACACAGTACTGGGAGAGTCAGCTTTCTCCATCAGCGGGCCAACAACCTGGAACTTACTTCAAAAATCCTTAAAACTGTCCTCCCTGCCATCTCTTGGCAGGTTCAAAGCATTGATCCTTACTACCTTTTTTTTTTTTTTTTTAAGATTTGTTTTTGGGCTTTTTATGCCTTTATTTGATAGTAGACTGACAGGAAATGGGGAGAGAGATGGGGAATGACATGTGGCAAAGGTCGTCCAGATCGGGAATCGAACCGGCGACGCCAGCAGGCATCATAGCCTAGTATGTGGTATGCGCCTTGACCACTAGGCCAGCGGGCGCCCCGATCCTTACTACCTTTAATCATAATTGCACATGTTTCACCTGATTATTAGTTGCTGTTTTTCTTTTTTTGTAAATTACTCTGTTTAATTTATAATGTTTTAATATTGTGTTTTTATTGTTCTGTATTGTAAACCTCGGCTACATTGAAAATGAGGGCTTGCCCTCAACTGTACTTTGAGTATAAATAAAGGTGATGATGATTTTGAGAAAAAATAATGCTGCTATTTGTTCCAAAAGCTTTATATATATGTATATACAGTATATAAAATGTCACAAGGTGACATAGCTCTGTTTACACAATGCTGTACCCCCTCCAACATTTTCAACTGTTTTTATTTTATTTGTGACACTTGCTTTGGCAATGTAAACGTATGTTTTCTCATGCCAATAAAGCTCATTTGAATTGAAAATTGAATTGTGTGTGTGTGTGTGTGTGTGTGTGTGTGTGTGTGTGTGTGTGTGTGTGTGTGTGTGTGTGTGTGTGTGTGTGTGTGTGTGTGTGTGTGTGTGTGTGTGTGTGTGTGTGTGTGTGTGTGTGTGTGTGTGTGTGTGTGTGTGTGTGTGTGTGTGTGTGCGTGCGTGCGTGCGTGCGTGCGTGCGTGCGTGCGTGCGTGCGTGCGTGCGTGCGTGCGTGCGTGCGTGCGTGCGTGCGTGCGTGTGTGTGTGCGAGACGGAGAGAGGCAAGTGAAAGGGAGATCTGAGACATTAGCAGGTACACTGGGTTCACATTTCTCCCTCTCTCTCACTCTTTCTCTCTCTCAAACTCTTGCCTCTTAGCAGTGACTCCATGTTCCTCTGTGAATGGTTCCATGTGTGTAAAAAAGCCCCCCTCCAGGTAGACCCACCAGGGCCAAGGACGAGAGACGTTGTGAATATGTCAGCACGTTCCCACTGCTCAATGTCTCTCAGAGGGCTCTCCTCCCCCTCTGTGCTTACATTTGATTATGTAAGGGCCTGGGTTACATAGCGGCGCCGTCAGAGCCCCAAGCGCATTTAAAGATTAAGAGCATTTAGGGGGAAGCGGAGAAAGTTTTTGCGACCTAGCGTTTTCTTTTGTTCCATCTCTTCTCCTTCACGGCAGAAGGTTCATACCAGGAAAGAATGGCAACAGGGCCGAGGCACTGCGGCTCAGGTTGTCGGGAACATCTGGGCTTTGTTGTAGGATGGAAGAGAGAGAGAGAAGGGAGTGTGTGCGGCACGCCAGCCACGCCAGCCATGTTGTCCTGTTAGCACCCCTCAGGCATGCACACGTCACGCACATGCACATGTTCGCACGCACACACGCATGCACGCAAGCACACACACACACACATACACACACACACACACACACACACACACGCACACACACGCACACACACGCACACCGAGGCCCTGTCTGCAGTTTACCCAGGAGATGCACTGCCTCCAGCTGGGAGGTGTCTGTGCAGACGGCCAGCCTCAGGGCCTCTCTAGGCTTTCCGAGAAGCTTTTCGGCTGGGGCCCCGTGGGAAGGAGCCGTTTAGCAAGGAAGGAATCAAAAGAAAACACGTTCAATATTGTCACAGCATACCCCCCCCCTTTCCATTTTCATGGATGTCACCTGTTAGTGATACCTACTGTAAGTGTGATGTTATACCGCACCTCCTTAACCTTGTCTCGTTCTACTTATTTTACCATGTTCCTCGTGAAGTGAAGTTTATAACTTTTTATTTTTACTCCATTCTCATTCACTTGTATAATGCCTGCAATTTAATGGTATATTTGGTATATCTCTACATTTGGTATGACGGTAAACCTGTATTTAATACATCAATATCATGTCATACTACCTTGTCAGAATACCTGTTTTTTTCATCCTGTCACGTGAGTGAGAATGAAAAGCAGTGAGAAGTACTGTAAATAGTTATATGGTCTACATTCTACATATATGTATTGTTTATTTATTGTTTCTGTTTGTCCCAAATACATATCTTATCATCCCCAAATGCCTTGTCTTGTGTGCTTATATAGACATCTCTCGAGAGGTGTCTCCGTTATATTAATCTAAGGTGGGAACAGTCACATGACCGCACTTACAGTAACCATTAAGGAGGGCATGTGGGAATGACTTTCCCACTGCATTATGCTGCCAATTCATTTACATTCTTTTATCCAGCAATGTACTGGTGGTCCGGAGTCCCCCAGCTGTCCCAGCAAACTGGGGGTCCTTCAAATGCAATAGATTATTAATCACTGCTCTAATGCACATCAGATAGCAGAACGAATTTCATGCGCACACAGCCTACAGATCTAGGCAGGCACAGATGACAAAGTGTATTTGTGTGTGTACAGTATGTGAGTGTGCGTGCACGCGCATGCACACACATACGAGCTTGGGAGTGTGCGTTGGAAGTGGAACTACTCCTGTCTCTTGGCATTACAGTACACTGCTGTGGGCTCCCTGTGGATGGCATGAGACCAGGACGAATGAGGAAGAGAGAAGAGGGGGGAAATCACCCCATATAACAAAATGGCGTTGTGCTGTGAATACTGAAGAAACTTTTAGTTATATACATTTAAACCAAAATAAATGTGAAATCATCCCTTCGGTTTCATAAAGTTATAACATAAGCGAGTCACTACTGAACACCAGGGTGATCAATACCATTATCTTATTAGCAATTATTGTATGATAAAACATTTCACAGTACAGTACAGAATGCAGGAATGCAGCTTTAAGATGTGTTGGTTATTGGTTTATTGGTTTCCATATAAGATTGCTGTAGATTATTATTATTATTATTACTATGAGCGGTGCCACTCCAACATTTGACTGTGTGTGTACTATGTATTTTGTATGAGTACGGCCTCAACAGCTACAATACCGCTGGGCGACCTACGTTAAGTGGCACTGTTGAGTGTCCTTTGCCGTAGACATTGTTGAACTATAGTTGCTGAATGAAAATCTGGGGGTAGCAAACTTAAAGTACAACGCTTCACTACAAAATGTTAAACATCAGTGATTGATGATGCATCTCGGTGTAAGGTATGCAGCCTCTGATGGTTTGATGATCTTTTCGTGTATCGTTGTCAAATGTCTAACTCAGTGTCGTCGTGCAGCCACGCAGTGGTGTAAAGTAACTATGTAGATATACTTAAGTACACTTTTGAGTTATTTGCACTTTACTTGAGTATTTCCAATTTCCAATTATTTTACTCCATTACATCTCGGATCGAAATATTGTTCTTTTACTCCACTTAAATTATTTGAAAACTTTAATTACTTGTTACTTACAGATATAAATTATAATATTTTAAAAGATACATAAACCACTTTAGCCCTATTTTATACTGTGGCTATTTGAAAATAGACAATCTACAAGCTCACAACGCGTCGCATGTGAGCTGGTAGATCTGCTATTTTCAAACATTTTGTACTTTTACTTTTAGTACTTTAAGTACATTTTGATGCCAACACTTTCATACTTTTACTCAAGTACATTTTGAATTCCGGACATTTACTTGTAACAGAGTATTTCTATATTGCAGTATTGATACTTTTACTTAAGTAAAATATGTGAGTACTTTTTCCACCACTTCAGCCACGTCCTCGTCTCTTGGAAGAGAAGAGTCCCTCCTTTGAGGGTGTTCTGTACAGGTGACAGCCAGGTGGTGATAATGTGTTTGGCATTCTGCTCAAGCTCTCCACACTTGCAGCTCGCTGTCTTCTTCATAGGCGATTTGAACTGAAGCAGCCGACCCCAGTATCGCTAGTTAGTTAGCTGATGCCTTGTGAATAAATCTGTTTTCTTTTTTTTCTTTTTTCTTTTTTATCCCACAATTTTGTAATTCATTTTCACCCAGTGCCAATTGCCTATGTAATCCTGGGCTCTGCGCCTGGACTGACCTCATGCTTCCTTCTACCACTTTTTCTAGTCACATGTTCAAATACTGGATTCTGATTGGCTAAATTCCGGAGGTTATGGCAGAACAACCGCCGCAGTTGTGTGAGGACGAGATCAATGCGCCTCAGTGTACATCCGGGGACTTCAGGAGGTAGTCGGAACACCTTTCCCCCAACCAACATATGACGGTCGTAGCGGTCCTATGTTTACTAACGTGCGTACGACGTCGCCGATTTATTTGGATCCAATGCAATCCGCCAACTTTAAAGACCCTTTTCTCTGAACCTATGCCTTTCTGGAAGCGAACAGCCTCTATTTACGGCCGGAACGGTCCTTCTAACTGACGTTAGCTTAGCTGTATGCTAGACATCTTTCTCTGCATGGAGTTGGCGTCATCTGGTGGTGAGTAGAAGATGTTGTTTGTGGAACTATTTGCTGTCGTCGCGGAAGTTTTATAGGCAATAATGATTGTAACTTAATATCCTTGCAAGTTACAACTATGTGTTTTCTTTCATGTATACGGAAAAAAGTGGTAGAAAAGCTATTTACCACTCGGGGTCGGACATTATGCTCTGATAATGTCCTGTGTGAGGGTGTTATCGGACTCGGCTTCGCCTCGTCCGATCACCCCCTCACACAGGACATTATCAGAGCATAATGTCCTCTCACTCGGGGTAAATTGCTTACTTCTATGCATGAGTAGTCCAAGTTGCTTCTTTTCACCTGACTGTGGGGATTTCCCTGGTTTGGACGTAGCGCGTGTAAGGAACACGTTATTCCAACCAGTTCCTTTCCCCTCCATCAGGCGCCCCGGCTGGCCAGGGGGAGGCATATAGAGACCAGGATTACTGCATGTTTTTGTGAGGGTATCTACCCTTGGAGACACAGGGAGAACATGCAAACTCCACACAGAAAGGCCCTATCGCCAACCCCACCTAGGGTGTGGGCGCTGATGACGCAGAGGAGAGAACACGCCCCTAGCGCCCACAGCGTCCCCTGGCGGGAATCGAACCCAATAAATCTGCTTTCTATTTAATTTTTGTCTTCTTATTGTAAGGGTGACACATGGCCAAGTATCATTTGGTCCGATTGTGTTTGTTTTCTAATCTGCTTCTATCAATAATAGAAGGATTGTAGTGTATAACTTGGGTGGGATCCATGGGATTAAAGTAGCCCCCTCAGCTGCCAGACATTTCACACCATAGTCTTAAGATGACATGATTATATACACAAACTGTGTGTGTATGGGATCCAGACCGCATGCACCAGGGAGAGTGGCAGAGTGTAAACATAGGCTGGGTGGCCCTGTCGGCTCTGTGGATGTGGCCATTTTTAGTCGTCCTGCTCTCACAGTGGGTTTTGACTTTTAAAGGCCTAATACTAGTAAACTATAACTAGTACTACTTCACAACAAGGTACCCCCTGTTGAAACCTTGCTACTGCAGTCTTTGATTACATAGTGAATTCTCAGACTGAAGACCTTTATTCACTCTGAACTGTATTGTCTAATGCTTTGATAAAAAGGGCGACTGCGTGTAACAGATTAGCACGATTAGATAAACGCGAATATTTAACAAGGATTTCGAAGCTGTAAATATTGGCATAAAACAACTTTATTTCAAGTGGCAATGGTGTAATTAATCTTCAGATAGCTTATCTTCCTGGGTGTTTTGTCAGTAATGCCCAACTTTACGTGGGAAATAATCCGGATAAACACTCCGGATCAAAGCTTTTGAAATTTGAGTCACAGCCAATGCATGGACTGTAAGTGTTTGCCACAGTGCAAAGCAACATTTTCAACCAGCATTGTTACAAAGGACAGTGAGCATCAGTGTTGATTTCGTCGACTAAAACTATGACGAAAAATGTTTGTCGACTGTGTTTTTTTCACTGACGAAAACTAAATAAAAACTAAGCTGTGATGACTAAAACTAAGACCAAATATATTGACATGGTGACTCATACTACCCTCCTAATACGTGAGCAGACTGTGTTTTTTCAATAACCTTTTTCTTTTATTTTTAATAATTCTTTGGGAAAATGGAAAACATTAAATACAATAATATTTTATTGAAAATAAATGAAAAAAGTTATTGAAAAAACACGGTCTGCTCACGTATTAGGAGGGTAGTATGAGTCACCAGAAAAAATAATGGGTGTTTTTAATGAATCTATCATGGTTAAAATGAAGTTTGAAGTTACAATGGGTGTGTATGTGGAGAGGGCCTGGGCGTGTTGGAGCTGGTAACATTTACATCAAATATCTAAATACTGAATGAAGCAAATTAAAAACTGTTCAGGGTGTTCATACAAGCCTGATTAGACCATACAATGACCAAAAGTTTTTTGAAAGTGTAATATCCCTTTAAGCAAAAATTTGAGTCCGTCCCGACATGACTGCATTTGACAGAACATTTTGAAAGAACATTTTGCGAGCACATTTGTTCAGCCGTCAGAATGTATTTGGCTTGTGGGAACTCTGAGCCTTTGGGGTCAGACCAACATCAAGGACTGCTATCTGTAGAAATAATAAAGCAGACAGTGTTACTTTACGGAGGGGGGGCACATCGAAGGCAAGAACGAAATTGATACAGAAGGGGGGGTTAACCGAGGTCGGGCTCAAAGTGTTCAGTGGTGCTTAGAAGAGCGGGATAGAAAGAAGTGAGGGGAGATGTGAACAGAAAATGGATATATTGTTTGAGCAAGGGTTAGGAAAAGACGAGGGGGAAAATCACTGGAGCAAGAGTGGGGGAGAAAGGAAGCACAGGAAAAACGGTAAAAGAAAGAGAGAGAGTTTATCAAGGTGCTGTGGAGTAGGAGGAGGTTGGGGTTTGGCTTTTTTTTTTAGGATGGGAGAACAGAAGGGAAGGGGAGGAAATTCCCTCAGCTGGCATGTGCCACCACTGATGAACTGAGCAGAAGCCTTTCTGAGGAGCTCTGCTGTCAGCTTTCCAAACTTGCACGCCACACGCTCATACAATAGACACGCACGCACGCACGCACGCACGCACGCACGCACACACACACACACACACACACACACACACACACACACACACACACACACTCCACAGCACACACCACCACGACGGACAGACAGAGAAGGAGGGAGGGAGAAAACCGTAGCAAGCTCAGGGACTTGGAACGAGGACAAGAACGAGAGACTGAGAAAGAGACTGCAATACAGAGAGAGAGAGAGAGAGAGAGAGAGAGAGAGAGAGAGAGAGCACATGCAGAAAGGAGGGAAGAGAAGGACAAAGTAGCTGAAGCACTTGCTGTTTTTCCCTTGTCATAGTTACGGTGTGTTCGGCGCATACTGTAACTCTTCCTCTGAGAAAGGCTCTGTAACTTTTTCCCGTGGGCAAACTGAGTCAGTCAGGAAGGATGATCAAGTCCAGCTGGTTCTATGTCAAGTTCAAATACAACGAGAAGGTACGTGTCGTCCAGTCGTCCATGTGTTTCTTTGCATCCATCCTCCCCTCTCTTAACTTGCTCCACTCAAATGAATTTCCTGCCAGATGTCTGACAGTATGATATTGATAGCTTTGATATATTGATACTGTACATACATTATTTAGCTGTACAGTACACGTGTATTCCTCACAACTTGTACTTCACCTATGTGTGCCTCTCTCGCTGTTTGAAATTCATAATGCATCTTGTGGACGTACAGTAGGGCTAAGGTAAAGTGGAGTTTAGACTTAGTAATGTACTCTGTGTAATTTCACCCATGGGAATGTTGTCTTCAAACTGCTGATGGTGCTTTTTCATGTTAATATTTAATTGGAAGGCAGTCTAATGTATACAAAATAGGTTGCCATGTAACATTTGTTTAAATTGTTTGATAGTTACAGTATTGTTTGATAGTTAGAGCATTACAGTAGCCTATATATTTTATGTATATATATTTGATATTTGTATTATATTATTTTAAGTATTTTATGGTATATATCCTCACTGTCGGCAGAAACCTCGTATCTCCAAGTTTCAAATTTGTAATTTTTTTCGCAAAGCAAAGCCCTGCTTCATCATACAAGGCCGTCGCACAAAAGTAGTGAAAACAGCAGATCTACAAGCGGTGTGAGGCGTTGTGTGCTTGTAGATCGGCTGTTTTCACTAGTTTAAATCGTTTTTAAAATGATAAATACAAAACAAACGGTTTTGGACATACAAGGTTTCCACCCGACAATGACGATAAAGTACTAACTACAATGTTTAGGTTCAGTTCTCCAGGTATGTTTTCCAGGTAGGAACCATACCCGTTTGAGTGTTTTGGCTATCCTTTTCAATCTTTACATTAATGACATCTGTGGAAGAAAACGCTTTGAATCCCAAACATATTTGAATGCAATTCTCAATTGCTCTATTATGCAGAATGTGACTAGAATTACTGCACGATTCCTCTGGAGTGGCACAATAATGAAACTTTAATGCAGAGTGTTATCACGGTCTGAACCTTAGATCCTCTCCGTCTAATGTAATGGCATTGGACCTGTCTGATGAAGGCTCCTCCAGGGTACTGGCGCTCTGCGTGCAGATGGGGTTACCCAGTGCAGATCTCAGCACTTTGCACAAATGCCCACCGCAGCAGGGCCACAGTTAAAATTACCACCAGTCTGTCAGCCAGTCATTCAGCAAACAGGGCAGTCGGGACTAGCTGACAGCCATCATCAGCTCACCAGTTGTTTAGCCCGGGTTTCCTGTAACATTTTGACTAAAGACAGAGGTGATGCTCACTATGCTGATTAGCAGGGGTGTAACGATACGTTTTAATAGCGATACGATACGCATCTCGATACATGGTTGACGATACCATACATGGACGATATTGGTTCATTCATGGCGACACGATACGATTCGATTCAATGATTTAAAATCGATATACTGTAGTAACTATTTAGCAAATAAATTAAATCTCTGTGAAACTTGTCAAAAATCTATTAGTATGGATATAGATAAGTAAACACTGTGATTCTCTAGCAAATACATGGACATTATATTTCAACACAGATGGACAAACATGACATGAACACAGAGATTACACACATTTATTGATAGACCAAGAGTAGCTATATGGAATGGAAAGGTAATTAGACCCCTCTTTTTCATTTTCGCGATACGATACGATACAAAGCCAAAACGATACAATATTTTGCTTTTGCAAATGATATAGTAGTAGATCATTGCAAATTAAAATCATTTTTTTGATTCAGTTACTATATCGTTACACCCCTGCTGATTAGTGCTCCTGTTGGCATCAGGTATCTGACCTGCAGGGATCAATGGTGCTACGTATATCTTGTTACGTAAACATAGTCAGGGGTAGCGCCTTTTCACCATGGCTCACATCTTGCCTCCCACTGTATAGTGTCATCTTTTGGCCCTTTGAGCGATGTGCAATTCCATTGCACGTACTGTATGACTAGCTTTGTCGTATTCAGGCCTATAATAATGGATGAGTGCAGCAGCCTCACGGGAGCATCTGTTGGCGCCAGAGGGCTTTGTTTCCATCTGGTCTGCCATTTTGTGTCCTAGCGGTCTAATGTGCCGCGGTGAGAAGATGTTTTTTCCTGTCAAAATGAGCCTGTTCAGAACTGGTCTCAGTCCCTCATCAATTGCGTCTGTACAGTGACACCCCCCTGCAGTCAAATTGTTAGCTGCTAATTGCTAATTATTACATAGTTTCAAACATGACCAATTCAAATTATGCCATTCACTCTAATTTAGTTTGTGTTGCCCGAGCATATTCAAATGAGGGCAGGCATATCATATCAGCCTGAGGTTGCATAATAGAAGGCCTGTGACAATGTACAAATGCCAGGTGATAAATTGTTTATCACTTACCCATAGGCTTAATTATTCACAAACAAATTGAGAAAATAGCATCTAATCATCACCTTAAATACGTAAACCTTACGGTACAATATATACTTTGTTGTACATCAAATAGCGGAAATAGACATTCTGCAAGCTCACAGCGCGTCACATTGTGTTATGAGCTCGTAAAATCTCGTATTTGCACCTATTTTTGTCAAATGTTCAACAATTATTTGGGAATACAATTTCTACATTGAACCATAATATGGTTCAATCTTAGAGCTGTTGTGTGGAAATAAGGAAAAAGTCCCCCCCCTACTCTTTGGCTGCGCACTCTAGGCTGCCTCATTCTCATGAATGCCATATCCATATCACGCCATAGTTTTATAGTTGCATGTTGCATGCAGCAATGAAGATAAGTTAAGGAAACCATGACAACAGCATGGTTGTTCATTGGTGGCATCAAGTGGCAGGGAAAGAGTGGAGTGGCATGAATGCTCTGTTCCTTCCACTAACAGCTTCTTCCATTAGAGTTTGGCAAAATGAAGTGTGAACATTTCCACTTCACAGTTGATCGGGGGGAAAAGTGTGGCAGGAAATGGAAGGAATGGAGAAAAAACGCAACGTGTGTGTCTGTGGTCAGCAAAGGTATTGCAGGCTACATACAGGCTACATACAGTACAGACAGACACACACACACATACATACATACACGCATACACACAAAGCTCTGTATAGGAGTGATGTGACCACCGCTCAAAAAGAGTTGAGACAAGATGGCTGAGTGATTTATACCAGGGGAACCTCAGAAGTGAACAGCCAAGAAATAAAGATTTAATGGTCAAGCTGTTTCGTTAGTATCGTTACAAGCCTCATTGAATCAGGGATATCTCCCAAATTGTGCTTTGATCGATTGCAAGTACTCCAGACAGCATTTCATTATGGAGATATGAAATATTCAACAATTTCATCAGCCGGCGCAATATGTCTGGCTAAGATTACAATGCCGATCCTTATTCCCATGTGGCTGTACTATTTTAATTCTCTCTTTTCTCTCCCCCTCCATGTGCGTTAGTAGCGTTAATGTATACAAGAACAAGACATGCATGTGTACATAAGGGTTAGGGGTTGCTGAGTGGATGTTGTCAGAGGAGAAGGGCTTACCCAGCCGTCTGCTTCTCCCGCTCCTGGCTGAGTCCTTGCCTCAGCAGTAGCCAGGCTTGCACGTGATTGACAGGTTTGCTCTCAGCGGTATGTGAATAGGAAGTGACCTTAAACAAGCGTTGCCATTTTTGAGTGAGTGCCTTGCATCCCGTCCCCCCCATGCTAGCTTCTGGCTCATGAAACCCGGGTCACCCAGTCTGGGGAATGGGTAATTGCCACCCCTGTGTGTGGGCTCATGTCCTGGAGTGAGAGGGTACGAGAGAGGAGGGAGGGAGGGAGGGGGGAGGAAGGGGGGAGGCTGGAGGTCAGTTACATTCCACTGAATGGAAAGAGCACAGTACCGTTCTGTGTTTCTCCTCTCGGCTCTTTGTCCTCTAAGCCGCTGCCAGCCACCCCAGAGGGCTAACTGTGGGGCCATATACCCAACCAGGGTGATCGCTGACCTCACTCACACTGGTCTTATTCAGTTTAGTGCATGCTCTCACACACAGCTCTGTGACTGATGCCTTAAGTCTGGACTTTCCCTTGATGTCGGGACGGCCGAACTTGGACAGATACATTGACATTCTAGGCCAGGGGTCTTCAACGTTTTCAGGCCGGAGACCCCTTAGTTGAGAGAGAGATGAAGCAGGGACAACCTTTTCAATGATTTCATTGTTTGACAGCACAATCAGTGTATTTTGGATTCATGTCAATTTGTGTTTTCAAATATTTAACCACTAGAACCGTCGAGACTTAATAAACTTGACCTTTCACTCTGTACTTGGTCAGCTCTTTTCCCCCTCTACACCAAACCACTTTGCCGAAAATAGCTTGAGGTGTTGTGAGCTTGTAGATCAGCTATTTTTGGCTAAGGTTCTCAGAAGACAGCCCATATCTGTGTGGATGGTTCTACATACTGGGATCTCCATGTACAGTATTAGCATAAATGGGTATGATGTCAGATGTCATAGACATCATAAGACTTTCACATAACGATTAACTGAATAAGCATGATTGGGCTCTCACATCACATCTCCATATACAGTACATGGAACTCCATATATGGGTACCAGGGGTCTCCATAGATGGGTAACTGGTCCGATATACATCACTAGCCAGATGGCCAAGAATTGGTGCAACCTCGCCATTTAGGGCGAGGTTGCATGTCGCCCTGAGGCATCTTACGAGTAGACTTTACTGTATCACCCACATGTTACTGATTATAACTGAATGTTATATTATTGTAATCCGTTTCCTGCATAATAGATCAATACAAAAGTGTGTGGTTTGGAGCGAATGGCATTCATTGCGCAGACAAATCTTTCTATTTGAATAAACTAACATCTTATACAAACACAATTGACACAAGGAATTGACACTCACTTCTGCTGACTATAGGAAAATTTGAATCACAGAGATTTATTGAGAATTAGGAGTGAGGGAGACCTCTGAATGTTCCAACATTTCCATTGCAGGCGTGCTCTACCCAACAGATTTGGCATAGCGGGTGGTCTGAGATCTGCTATGCGCTTTCCCATATGTGTGTGGGCAAGATAGCAATTTTAAGGATAACAACACGCCCATGGCCACATCTCCAGGCGCAAATAACGTTGGCATAATGTATAGCAGGTAGCGCGGCCGTATGATACCGCTTTGGGACAGCGCCAGCTGCCTTGTGCGTAATAAATGGGTAGCGGGTTATTGCCAAGGGATAGCGCAGGACAAAAGGCATTCAGCAACAAACCATTACAATGCTATCCACGGATATTAATAACCACAACTCTAAGCCACCACATTGAGGCAGGAATGCATTTACTGTTTATCAGCAGCTAAAATGTAGACCACCTCATTCTCATATCTTGTCTCATCAGATGTTACAGTTCTGAGTGCTGATGAATTTTGCAACACAGACATGTACAGTACTGCTGCTGATCAAGCACGTTAGAAAAGAACATGTTGGGAGACCAGAAATGTGCAGATTAATATGCAGTAATTCACATTATAGACATTACCCACTGACTATCTCCACAGTTCTGCACATACGTGTCAAGTGTCTGCAAGGAGTAGTTCACCCCAAAATGACTTTTTTTCTATTGATTAGTCAATTAGTCAAATTTACTTATATTTACCCCCATTGATTCTGACCCAAATGCATTTGGGTCCCCATCCAGGGCCTTGTATTTGGGTCTCCATCCAGGCCCATGCATGTGGGTACCCATTCAGAATCAATGGGGATGAATTTTACATACTAACACTTTTTTGTCTTAGGAATGCGACAAATACAAAAAAATGTTATTGAATTCAAGTCTCCATGGTGACTAATCTATAAAAAAAAATCATTTTGGGGGTGAACTACTCCTTTAAAGGCATGCAGTAGTGATAATTTATTATATACCGGTACATGTATTATGTACTGTATGCTAAAATGTCAGTATTTAATGTTTGATATAGGCATGTAATATGATAATTAGTTATAACTTGCTTTTCAAGATTGTTTAAATCAGGGGTCTTCATTAACGTTTTCAGGCTAAGGATGAAGCAGGGACCCCCACAACTTTTTCATAGATTCCATATAGTTCATTATTTGACAGCACAATCAGTGTATTTTGGAATCATGTCCATTTGTATTTTTCAGTTATTTAACCACTTGAACCGTCAATACTTAATAAACTTGACCTTTCACTCAGTACTTAGTCTGCTGAGTCTGCTCTATTTCCCCTCTACACCAAACCGTTGCGAGGCGTTGTGAGCTTGTAGATCGGCTATTTTTGGCTAAAGTTCTCAGAATATATTATGGACGCTAGGGTTCAAGTGGTTAATATAAAAAAAGGTTTCTATCACTCAAAGGGCCCTATTATGATCCAGGTCTTATGCCTTATGCCTTAACTTCTTTACCTTTTTTCACTATTTTGAAAACATTTTGAAATACTTCAAATGCACATCTGCACGTTGTGAACTTGCAGATCAGCTATTTGAAATATTTAAAAAACAAAAACAAAATAGTAAAAAAAGGCAAAGAAGTTAAGGCATAAGGCATAAGACCTGGATCATAATAGGGCCCAAAGTTTTGGAGGACCCCCTGTAGTAACACAGACCCCCCGTTGAAGACCCCTGGTTTATTGTTGACTCGTATGCCCAATGGATCACCAACCCTCAATTTTGGCATATCTGGAGAGAGAGTAAGCTGAAGGAGTAGATTGGTCGATTCTACTACCACTGTATTTACAATATCTGCATTCTTGTGAGCTGAGCATGGTTTGTTGAGCAGTAGTGGGTAACTGTAATGGCTATAATGACAATGAGAACTGCAGAATGTTGCGTGGGTTGGCATTTACAGGGGGCTTATTGCAGTCTGCTATGACGCAGTGTTATAGATCAGAGGAGAATGCTCTGACCACCTCTCTCTTGGGTGGTATCGGCCATAGGGATGGGACGATACGCAATATTATCGTTTATCGTGATAAAAAAACACTCATTCACGATAATTGTATCGTGGAGATTTAATTTATCGTGATATCGTCCTCCGTCATGCACTGGGATCAATTCACCTTTTATTTGCCGAGCTGCCTATCCGGTACCACTTAAACCCTCTAGAATTGGTAAAAGGTACTTATAATGTACGTACTTCATACAGTCTTTTTTTCCTCTCTAACAAATGTCTTTGCCAAAACATTGCAGATCTACAAGCTCACAACAACACGTCTTTGTGAGCTTGTAGATCGGCTATTTTTTGGCAAATGTTCCGACCAAGGATAATGGATTTTGATTATCGCGATAATATCGTAAATCGCGATTTCTTTTGTCACAATAATCGTGATATGAAATTTTCATATCGTCCCATCCCTAATCGGCCATATCAAACAGAAAAGAAAAGTTACTTTAAAGTTTTACATTCAGAGTAAGGTTTTACACTAAAAGGATTTTACTGGGATGTTGCTGTGTCCATTCCGCATGATAAATCTCCTTTCAACAGTGCGATCCTATAGAAGTTCTGTCTGCCTTCTTGCAGCTTCATGAATCATATCAGACTTGAGTTCCCTGCATCAGAAAGTTCCTTTGGGGTAACCATCCCTCCCTATACTGGCAAAAAAGTCTTCTCCAGTAATGAAAGAGTTGATCTGCATGGCAGTTTTATCCGTTCACCCGTCTGCCCATGCCCGGAGGACTTTAATGAGAGTTTATTGGAGCCAGTTTAATTTATTTATGCTTAAAAGCTTGAAGTGGTAAGAGGCTTATAGAACGTTTGACCTGAGCAGCGCTTGTCGCAAAGCGGGGCCTGCCAGCTCCTTTTCTTTTTCTCTTTTTTTTTCCAGAAAAAGCGCACTTGCTTTTTTTACAGACACATTGATATTCTAGGAGAGTGCTCCACAGCTTGCCGAGGGGATTACTGGTAAATCCCTGCAAACTCCAGATGTTTTCCCAGGCAACACACAGCAAGGAAACATCCCCTGTAAACATCTGTCAGACAAAAGCCTTTCGCCACAGAGGAGATGTCTGAAGCTGGGCTGGGGGGTGGGGGGTAAAGTAGCTCCACCAGGCAGATTCTCACTGTGTTAGACCTATTTTGTTCATGAGGAGCTAAGTGGTTCTTAGAGGGCTTCTTGTGTTAACTGCCTATCCCGCTTTTCAACACTGGCTGGAGTATTTAGTGCTTACCCAGGAGCATTCTCTGTTAGACCACCAATGGAGACTACATTTTCGCATTGTGAATCTTCAGGCAAAGATCACCATTGTTGTTGTTATTATTATTAGGATTATTATTAATCAAAATGGTATAACATTACAGTATTAAGAATCAAGAGCGCTTTTTGTCACAACTCATACAGGTCAAGAAGCGTGCGACGTGCATGCATGCATGCGTGTCACATGCGTGTGCGAGAAATGACAACTGCTGCAGAGTCCTGGCCCTGGGAAGGATCGCATGTCCCCTTGCTGTGTTTTAGTTAATTTGCTGGATATAAACATGGCGTCTGGGCTCTCTGTCTCCCTCTGGTCCCCTGGTGGAGCAGACTGGAGGGAGAGAGAGAAAAGCCAGCAGGGATGCATGGGCAGAGAGTGGATCACTGAGCGTTCACGTCTCAGCGAGACAGAGACAGTCTCTCAGTGTAGCCGTTAGAGACAGGGTGCAACACACACACACACACACACACACACACACACACACACACACACACACACACACACACACACACACACACACACACACACACACACTGACAAGGTGTCTAGCCAACCACAAACCACACCTCTCACTTGCTTGCGCTTTAGCTTACTGCCTGTCACCTGTTAACATGCACGCACGCACGCACGCACGCACGCACGCACGCACGCGCGCACACACACACACACACACACACACACACACACACACACACACCTTGAGCGAGAGATAAAAGGCTAGCTGTCTTATCTGTGCGCTGTACGTATATATCAGCAGCACTCTCATACTGTATTAGTGACAAGCTTGTCAGACAGAGTCATATTTATGTACTCCCTGTACTCTTGATAGGAGATACACCTCTGTGTGTGTGTGTGTGTGTGTGTGTGTGTGTGTGTGTGTGTGTGTGTGTGTGTGTGTGTGTGTGTGTGTGTGTGTGTGTGTGTGTGTGTGTGTGTGTGTGTGTGTGTGTGTGTGTGTGTTCTCCTCCGCAGAGCTCATTATTAGTTGAGTGAATTCCCGCTGGAATGGTAAAGCCCTGCTTGCCCAGTCTGCTGCTCCCAGATCTGGGCTACAGTTACATCCAGCTGGATGATTGGGCATTGTAGAGGGGGGAGGGGGAGGGGGGGGGCTCCCATAGTTTGGGTGCTTCAGCCACATTGCGCAGACCCCTCAGACGCCTTGACTCAAAGACTCCTCTGTTGTTCGTGCATGCGTGCCGTGCACACACCAGGGCCGGACTGGGACATAAATTTGGCCCTGGCACCACAACAGGCGCAAACAGAAGATCTAGAATGCACCACGTGTTGTGAGCTTGTAGATCAGCTATTTTCAGTGCGCGAGGGCACCCGCGTGCAACTGAATACACTTTACACTGAGGATATGCACACAGACTTTGGCAACCACTCAGAGCAGTGGGAATCCTGTGAAGGGATAAGGTCACATGCTCCCAGACAGAATGTTGGGCAGCTTTGGGACCAAACAATCACTTTTTGTCTGAATGTAAACTTATGTAAGGCCGGCTTTACACTGCCACTAAAATCTAGCCTGAATCAGATCTGAGTCACATCAAAAGTGGAATCCGATTTTTTTAAAATAGTCTAAATCCAGACAGGTCACATTCATGTCACATGAAATCCGATTTTGAAAAACCACATCCAGAGGTAGTTTCAAATCCGATCCATATCGGATCTGAGGACATCTGACTCAGTCTGAAAGCAGCAACCACATCCACCCCATTGAGTTATATGCAGGTCACATGCAAGCCACATCAAACTGGCCAAGCGTCACTTGTGCTGCGCAACCCGAGCGCGGAGCCCCGACGTTATTACAGAGCGTGATTATTTACTATTTGATTACAGCGCATATTACAGCACGCTGAGCACATGAGAAAAACAAGAGAGGAGAGAGAAAACACGTGAGCTAAATAGATACAACCAGAGAGAAGAGCGAAACACAAGAGTGAAGAAAAGGAGAGAAAAAGTTTTTGTTGTCGCTTGTCTGTTATGTCGCATTTCCTGAACATGTGATCAACTAGCGTCAATGTTGTGACGTGACGTCATCATGACGCCGACGTCGTTACCACGGTAACCAAAGCAGATATGTAGACGCAGGGCAGCTTTGGGCTGACGCTGTTAAAATCAGTCAGAACGCACAGATCAGATCTGCAGTGTGAGAAGTCGGGCCAAAAGATCAGATCTGAGAACCAAATCGGATTTGGGCTGGATTTGACTGCAGTGTAAAGCCGGCCTTACTGTCACTGGAAAATACTTGCATTCACTGCCGAAGTTACCCACCCAGCTGGGTGTCTGTCCCTGTCTGTCTCCAAGGGTCATTTGACGAAATTAAAATGTTCCCATGGACATACAAAATAATAAGCGGACAATAATATTTCCGGAAACACAAAGAGATAGCCCTGAATGACCATAACAGGTCTTTAACTCTGAGAGTGTACATGGGTCCATTTGGAGTTATATGGGGGTCCTTGCAAATAAAACTTTGAGAAGCATTCATACTAGTGGACTCATAATGTGCCATAGTGTCGTAAGAAATAAGTGTCATACATATCCTGAAGAAAACCTGCAGAATTTACGTTCAGTATAATTGGGTATTATATAAGATATAATGGTTATAATATATAATGGTTTGTAAAACAGAAAATCTAAAATTTGCCACGGACAAGACCTTGTCTTTGCCATGGACACATTTGTCCATGTACGGACATATTGATGACCTCTGGCGCTCTCACACACCCACACGCAAATTAGAGAATTTATGGATCATTATTTTCTGTCTTGACAACATCATTTGGCTTATTTATACACTGTTGTTGTTTGCGCCCTTGCCAGCAATTTAGCAGGCAACGCTAATTGGCTGTGTTTAGTAAACTCTACGTCTGGAGAGTTTGGAGATGCTCCGAAAAACTTTGGCCCAAAGTAGTGGTGTGTGCAGGGAAGGGAGAGGGAGATAGTATACAGTACGTATAGAGAGAGAGAGCCAGTGAGGGTAAAATGAGGTACAGTCAGGGGCGTCACAAGGGGGGGGAAAGTGGGACTGAGTTACTAGGGCGCAAGGTGGAGGGGCCTGGAATTATTCTATACTTTAGCTATTGAAAAATAGCAGATATACAAGCTCGCAGCGCGGCACCGAGTGCCGCGCTGCGAGCTTGTAGATCTGCTATTTTTGAAAAGTCGTGAAAATGTGTGCAAATCTTTGAATATGTGTTGCTTCTAGGGGTTCCCTGGAACAAAATATTTTGAGATGGGAAAGGATTTGAAATATTCAAAGACAAATTTTCAAAGACAAATTTTCACGATTAAAAAAAAAATAGCTGATCTACAAGCTCGCAGCACGGCACTCGGTGCCGCGCTGTGAGCTTGTATTTCTGCTATTTTTCAATAGTCAAAGCACAAAATAACGTGTAATAATGCTTTCCCAGTCTAAATAAGGTTAAACCCCCTCCCCCTATGAAGAACATTCATGGTGGGCCCGCCGCAGTGAATCCTTGTACCCAGGGCCCAGAATCTTTGTGTGACGTCCCTGGGTACAGTATAGAGTGAGTGGCAGAGCGGGCAAGAGGAGAGTGCATATCAAAGAGAGTGAGCCATCTGTCAGCGCGGGCTGCACACAGCTGCTGCAGGAGATGCAAGATGTCTGAACAAAGACTGACAAGATGGGAGATGACAGGAAACAGATTTTCATCCTTTTTTTTCTAGTCCTCCTGGAAGAGGAGAGGATGACCGACAGAATGCTGTGATGTTTCCCAGGATCCAGATGCTCTCCTCTCCTCTCCTCTCAGGGGCGTCAATTCAGAAAAGGCTAAGGTATGGCAACATGACTGGTGTCTAGCACGCGCGCCTTTCACCAGTCATGTTGCCATACCTTAGCAACAGGCATGAAACATTTATTTTAAGAAGTACATTTTATTTTATTTTTATAGCAGCCTGGGCTGGAACGGTTGTTCAAGTGCATCTAGTAAACTTGGCATGTTAGTAAACGTGCCACAATTAACAATAATGAATTGCACCTGTGCAGCTGACCTGCGGAAGCTCAGATTCAGATTCAGATTCAGATTACTTTATTAACCATTGTGTAATACACATAGGAATTTGCTTTGGCATACTACATTTTTGCATTCAAATCATTTTTTCACATATAACATAAAAACAAAACAACAGACAAACACCAAACAACACCTACAGAACGCAAAACGTATATAGTATAGTGGAAGTTATACCATTTTGTCAACATGGGGAGAATACAAGTGTGGAGAGTGCCCTCTCCAGACCATGAATGTTGTTTTTACAATAGCGAAAGCAATGCAAATGCCCTCTTTCCGTGCCATACCTGACGGCAGCATTCAAGAATTGCCTTGTCTAAACTCTCCTGAACTTGAATGCAGCATCTTAGGTTGAAATCAAGAAATGTGTAGAAAAATAGCCGACCTCCAAGCTCACAAGGCGTTGCAGCGCGACACGTTGTGAGCTTGGAGGTCTGCTATAATCGATGTTTTCACCAAAAGGCCCTTTTAGAAATTTCAGCTCCTCTCCTCTCGACCTCTCCTCTCGTCTCCTCTACTTTTTAGTTTGTTTTTGCTTTTCTCTCCTAGAAAACGTCTACCATTACATCCCTGGCAGGATAATTTGGCCATTTGTATTTCTGTGCTACTGAGTAAGAGCAAAGCATTTCTCATCTTCATATGTATGCAAATTCCAAATTATTCAACGCGCTTACTGAGTCTACACTATATTCCCTTTTCCTTTTTTTTTTCTAGTGGAATTATTGTCAGACCTGAAACTTGCATTCTGTAAATTATTTAGCCTTGGTAATTGACCTACTGCAGCTAAAGTAGATACAAATCTTTCCGCTCATTTATTCACGTAAATGAAGCCGCGCTAGCGCGTGTTCAGTTAGTTTTAGGAAAAGCCAGTAACGAGCCTCATGTTAATTGGCTTTGTGGTAGCGTGCGAGCCTTGTTGCATCAGCGCCGGTCTCTCTCTACTTACCTCGCTCTATTCCCCTCTGTGGCCTCTCTCCCCCTCCACGCTTAATTTGAACAGAAAATACAGTCTATTTCTAAATAGGGCGGTGGTGTACACAAGACCCTGGCTGCAATCATTAAACCCATTTTCTGCCAGCTTAGAGCCGCTGAAACATCGGTAATGGAAAGAGAGGGCGAGAGAGATGAAGAGAGAGCATGTCTCTCTCTCTCTCTCTCTCTCTCTCTCTCTCTCTCTGCTGTCCATGTCCATGGTGTAATGTGTGATGTGTGACATTGGCCAGTGTAATACCATAATGGCCCTAATTGTCTAATCACTCTAATATGCGGCCGCTGCTCTCGGACATGACAAGGGCGAGGCGAGCTAATAAACGCTGATTACTGTCACTTGAAAGAGGCACACGGGGGGACGAGAGAAAAAAAAAGTTTGCCACAGGGGAAGCCTGTCTTTCCCCTCTCTGTCCTTCTATCTGTAGAACTATGACGCCTGTCTTTCCCCCTCTCTATCCTTCTATCTGTCTGTAGAATTATGTATCAATGTTTTTTTATTCTTCTTTTCTTTGTGTGTGCTTGATGAGTTGAGAAAGAGTGACAGCAGACGAGACTGCAAAAGGTCAATTTGTGGAGCCAGTGACAGAGTGAAAGGCTGATGATGACAGAGAGAGGGAGGGAGGGAGAGATCAGGGGTGTCGCACCAAATTCTGGGCCCTGGGTGCAAGGATTCACTGGATTATTTTGTGCTTTAACTATTGGGTGCCACGCTGCGAGCTTATAGATCTGCTATTTTTGAAAGATCGTGAAGTTGCGCAAGTCTTTGAATATTTCAAATCCTTCTAAGATTTTTGGAAAAACCTATGTTTCTATGTCAGTGTGCTCAAACTTTTTCATATGAAGGACCCCCAAAATGATATGTATTTGGCCACGGACCCCCATCTCAAAATATTTAGTTCCAGGGACTGGAAAATATTTGCACACATTTTCACGACTTTTCTAAAATAGATATACAATAGATATACAAGCTCGCAGCGCGGCCCGATGCCGCACTGTGAGCTTGTAGATCTGCTATCTTTCAATAGCTAAAGTATAAAATAATGAAGGCCCCTCCACCTTGGGCCCTAGTAACTCAGTCCCCCCCCCTGTGACTCCCCTGACTACTGTGACGAGCTGTCATTTCCCCCGGCTGGTGGATTGACAGTCCGTCAGCCTCTGAGGAACAAAGCGTTCACCTTTAGCAGTCTATAGCCCTGTTTATACTCCATGTAACGTATGGAGACTGATACGATCGGGGGCTCATCTCCAGCCGTATCTTCTGTGCATTTTAATACGGCCGCACGAAGCCCCGGAGCTTAAACATAAAGCATGAAGGGAGTATGTCAGTAGATACGCGTGTCGTGTTCCTGTGCATACAATAGTCTCCATATACTAAGGGAGTATAAATGGGCCTTATTTATTTCTCTCTCTGTTTCTTTATCTCTCCTTTATGCACCTTTACTAATATGGGACCAGGATGTATGTGTGTGTGTGTGTGTGTGTGTGTGTGTGTGTGTGTGTGTGTGTGTGTGTGTGTGTGTGTGTGTGTGTGTGTGTGTGTGTGTGTGTGTGTGTGTGTGTGTGTGTGTGTGTGTGTGTGTGTGTGTGTGTGTGTGTGTGTGCGCGTGCGTGCGCGCTTGCACGGGCGTACGTGCGTGTGTGTGCGTCCTTGCGTAGATGCATCTCTCACATATGAAGTCCTCATTTGCACCACTCCTCGGAGACCAGTTAACCCTTCATTTCCTCCCTAGAGCAGCCAATATAGGTCCAAATCAGTCTGTGTGGCTCCACACGTGTGTGTGCGCGCGTGTGTGTGTGCATGTGTGCATGTGCGCGTGTGCATGCATGCTTTGGAGTATGTGTGTGAATGTGTGTACTCGTGCGTGCGTCTGTATCATCTGTGGGATTCTCTCCAGTAGACAGGAGCTCTGATAGCTTACATTCATTATTCAGCTGTAACCCAGCAAGAGCCGTTGGCCGCCGCGTCCACGTCCATGGACGCGGCCGTGGACGCGTCCATGGACGCGGCCGCGAAAAAAACGTCCGTGGACGCGAGGCCGCGTCCACGGACGCAAACGGCCGGCCGTCCCGGCCGTGGACGCGGCCGTGGACGCAGACGGCCGGGGACGCGGCCGTGGACGCGGCCGTGGACGAGGCCGCGGCCGTGGACGCAAACGGCCGGCCGTGGACGCAAACGGCCGGCCGTGGACGGGTCCATGGACGAGGCCGCGAAAAAAAGGCAGCGAAAAAGAAAAAAAAAGGTGGCTATTGTATGTATTTTTTGATGGAGATTTCAAATATGACCTTCTTTTTTGCATAGGACAACTCTAACCTGCATCAATTGGTATTTTATAATTGCCAATTGTACCCCATCCATCTAAAAAACAAATTGGATGTCTATTGTATGTATTTTTTGATGGAGAATTCAAATATTAATTTCTTTTTGGGATAGGACAACTCTAACCTGCATCAATTGGTATTTTATAATTGCCAATTGTACCCTATCCATCTCAAAAACAAATTGGATGTCTATTGTATGTATTTTTTGATGGGGAATTCAAATGTTACCTTCTTTTTTAGATATGACAACTCTAACCTAAATCAATTGGTGCATCAACCTACTTACTATCTATCTATCTGTCTGTCTATCTATCTATCTATCTATCTATCTATCTATCTATCTATCTATCTATCTATCTATCTATCTATCTATCTATCTATCTATCTATCTATACTTCACCTTTAGTCCAGAAGAGAGTTCAGCCTCAGGAACTTGCACACATGGAACTGTGTCATGACTGTGTCATGGAGCTAAAACAGAGCTATGTTAAATACTCACAATGACTCTGATGGACCAATCAGGGTGGTGGTGGGGGGAGGGATCAACAATAGACAGAAACTGGATAATGCTTTGTTAACTGTCCCACCTAAGTCCCTGCTAGTCTGAACAAACATCACCTTCCCTCTCATAACACTACTACTACTACATTTATATAAAGCTGCTCTTGCATTTGAATTCAAGTCTGACACAAGTTAAGGTTAACTTAGGTAGTATTTCATTTCGCTGGCTTTTAGGGTCTGTGTGAGTGTGTAGGCTCACAAATTATTATAATTGTCATTAAGTGACTCTGAGATCTATCCATCCATCCATCTATTTATTTATACTTACTGTTTACATTTTCTATAAATATTTATTTCTATATAAAACTCAGTTGTGTGGAGTTATTGTGTGCCCTTTCTTGTTGCTAAAGAGTCCATTTGTTCACTAGACATTAAGTCAAGGTTACTATTTTGAGTTGAAGCTAAGTGTTTTATTGCTTTGTGGTTTAACATGATTTAAAAGGCAAATTCAGTGTTATGGTTACTTTAGAAGACTGCTTTTGCATTCATGAGTTAAGAGAGCCAAGCTAATTCAAAGAGTTAGGTTAAAGGAACACAAAACATGACCTAACTCACAGCTGCCATTGGACAGACAGTTACAACATACTCTTATCTTTCACAGAACAGACAATTATCATTTATTTTATCTATTTGAGACTATGTAGCTGCTCTAGGGGAAATAGAGCATTTTATCAGCCTATTCAATTGATAATGACCAATGGGTGCCAGTTTCTAAGTAGTTAAAGCATATTAACATAACAATATATGTGGCCTAGACATGGATATTGCCCAATCAACTCGTAATCTACAGAAATGTCCACCACATCACACAGTATAAAACCTAGTAGGCTTAGTGGATTACCTATGTTAAATCATGTCAGGTTAGTTTGGTTCAAGGTTCAAGTATAATAATTTATGAGCCAAAAATGTGCACAAATGTACAATCACATCTAGGCTAGAATGATAACATAAAGTCCTGACTACTCCTTGTTATTGTGGTCCTAAATACTACAATGATTAGTTTGGATGCATTGCTTCTATCATGTCCAATTAAAAATAAATACATTACATATACAGAAATCTGCCTTCTCCTGTATTGTATTAGTGACATTCATTATAAATAGTAAAATAACAGGACAGAGCAAAAAAGGCCTCTGCAAAAAAGGCCTCTGCAACTAACCTAACCTAACACACACTATGTGTTAATGTTGATCAATATAATAATGTAAAAATACAAAGTTAAGTAGACCTAAGTAAGAAATAGTAAATACATTGTAATAATACATTGAAGGGGAAATGTAGGAAAACAAATGCAACTCAGCATTGAATTTATGGCAAACATTTTGCTACTCAACCCTTTCCAAATAATATACAATTAAGAAGTGGGATGTTCCACTTAGTAAGAGAAAGAATTAATGACATATATTTTTTTTAAAAGCTAGAAGACTCACCTATTATAGTAACCATGTGAATTGCTAATAATGTTATGGGTCAGATGTGTAAAGATCTATCACATTGTATTGTTCTTTTCAGACTCAACAATAATAATGATGATGTTACTTAAATGCTGATCAATGTGTGAATCTGGCTCTTATCAGGTGTGTGTTTTCTCTCCCTGTCCTGTGCTGTCCTCAGTTAAACCAAGACAGTACTGTTGTGACCAATGTGGAAAAAGCCTTCAGCTCAATTTATTATCTCAAAGTAGACCAGAGAATTCATACCGGAGTGAAGCCATTCAGCTGTGAACAATGTGGGAAGTATTTTGCTCGTCTGGACAATTAAAAGATCATAAGCGTTCACATACTGGAGAGAAACCTTATTGTTGTGACCAGTGTGGGAAAAGATTTGTTCAAAAGGGGATTTTAAAAGAACACCAGAGAATTCACACTAGAGAGAAGCCCTATTGCTGTGACCAGTGTGGGAAAAGCTTTACTCGATTGTCTTATCTCAAAATACATGAACGAATTCACACAGGAGAGAAACCGTACAGCTGTGTCCAATGTGGGGAAAAGTTCAGTTTAACGGCTGCTCTGAAAGTACACCAGAGATTTCACACCGAAGAAAAGCCTTACTGCTGTGAACACTGTGGCAAACGTTTCACTGTAAAATCTAGCCTCGTACAACACAAGAAGATTCACACTTGAGAGAGACCTTACTGCTGTCACCAATGTGGGAAAAGGTTCACTCTGAAGACGGCTCTGAAAAGACACCTGAAAATCCACACTGGTGAGAAGCCATATACTGCTGTGTCCAGTGTGAGAAAAGGTTCAGTGATATTCATCATCTCAAAGCACACCAGAAAAATCACACTGGAAAGAAACCTTATTGCTGTGACCAGTGTGGAAAGAGCTTTCCTAGACTGGAACATATCAAAATACACCAACAAATTCACACCGGAGAGAAACCTTATATCTGTAACCAATGTGGGGAAAACTCTGTCAGGTACATGTCTACCGTTAGAGGCCACTGGCATGAGTGCCTTTTTAGCTCTGTTGGGGCTTGGTGAATGTACTCTGTTGTTGTTTTTTTAATTATTATCTTTGTAATGTATGGTCTTCTTACCCTGTGGGCCTTGAGCCTGTAATAAAGTATTGCTGTGCAGTGTGAGTGTCTGATTGCATGTGATCAGATAAAGACACAACAGAGGCCTTTTTTGCTCTGTCCTGTTATTTTACTATTTATAATGAATGTCACTAATACAATACAGGAGAAGGCAGATTTCTGTATGTATGTAATGTATTTATTTTTAATTGGACATGATAGAAGCAATGCATCCAAACTAATCATTGTAGTATTTAGGACCACAATAACAAGGAGTAGTCAGGACTTTATGTTATCATTCTAGCCTAGATGTGATTGTACATTTGTGCTGTTTACATTTTTGTCTCATAAATTATTATACTTGAATCTTGAACCAAACTAACCTGACATGATTTAACATAGGTAATCCACTAAGCCTACTAGGTTTTATACTGTGTGATGTGGTGGACATTTCTGTAGATTACGAGTTGATTGGGCAATGTCCATGTCTAGGCCACATATATTGTTATGTTAATATGCTTTAACTACTTAGAAACTGGCACCCATTGGTCATTATCAATTGAATAGGCTGATATAATGCTCTATTTCCCCTAGAGCAGCTACATAGTCTCAAATAGATCAAATAAATGATAATTGTCTGTTCTGTGAAAGATAAGAGTATGTTGTAACTGTCTGTCCAATGGCAGCTGTGAGTTAGGTCATGTTTTGTGTTCCTTTAACCTAACTCTTTGAATTAGCTTGGCTCTCTTAACTCATGAATGCAAAAGCAGTCTTCTAAAGTAACCATAACAATGAATTTGCCTTTTAAATCATGTTAAACCACAAAGCAATAAAACACTTAGCTTCAACTCAAAATAGTAACCTTGACTTAATGTCTAGTGAACAAATGGACTCTTTAGCAACAAGAAAAGGCACACAATAACTCCACACAACTGAGTTTTATATAGAAATAAATATTTATAGAAAATGTAAACAGTAAGTATAAATAAATGGATGGATGGATGGATGGATGGATGGATGGATGGATGGATAGATCTCAGAGTCACTTAATGACAATTATAATAATTTGTGAGCCTACACACTCACACAGACCCTAAAAGCCAGCAAAATGAAATACTACCTAAGTTAACCTTAACTTGTGTCAGACTTGAATTCAAATGCAAGAGCAGCTTTATATAAATGTAGTAGTAGTAGTGTTATGAGAGGGAAGGTGATGTTTGTTCAGACTAGCAGGGACTTAGGTGGGACAGTTAACAAAGCATTATCCAGTTTATGTCTATTGTTGATCCCTCCCCCCACCACCACCCTGATTGGTCCATCAGAGTCATTGTGAGTATTTAACATGGCTCTGTTTTAGCTCCATGACACAGTCATGACACAGTTCCATGTGTGCAAGTTCCTGAGGCTGAACTCTCTTCTGGACTAAAGGTGAAGTATAAATAAATAGATGGATAGATAGATGGATAGATGGATAGATGGATAGATAGATAGATAGATAGATAGATAGATAGATAGATAGATAGATAGATAGATAGATAGATAGTAAGTAGGTTGATGCACCAATTGATGCAGGTCAGAGTTGTCATATCTAAAAAAGAAGGTAACATTTGAATTCCCCATCAAAAAATACATACAATAGACATCCAATTTGTTTTTGAGATGGATAGGGTACAATTGGCAATTATAAAATACCAATTGATGCAGGTTAGAGTTGTCCTATCCCAAAAAGAAGGTAATATTTGAATTCTCCATCAAAAAATACATACAATAGACATCCAATTTGTTTTTTAGATGGATAGGGTACAATTGGCAATTATAAAATACCAATTGATGCAGGTTAGAGTTGTCCTATGCAAAAAAGAAGGTCATATTTGAATTCTCCATCAAAAAATACATACAATAGACACCTTTTTTTTTCTTTTTCGCTGCCTTTTTTTCGCGACCTCGTCCATGGACCCGTCCACGGCCGGCCGTTTGCGTCCACGGCCGGCCGTTTGCGTCCACGGCCGCGGCCTCGTCCACGGCCGCGTCCACGGCCGCGTCCCCGGCCGTCTGCGTCCACGGCCGCGTCCACGGTCGCGTCCACGGCCGGGACGGCCGGCCGTTTGCGTCCGTGGACGCGGCCTCGCGTCCACGGACGTTTTTTTCGCGGCCGCGTCCATGGACGCGTCCACGGTCGCGTCCATGGACGTGGACGCGGCGGCCAGCGGCTGTCTCTCCCCAGCTGCAACCCCCCCAACACACACACACACACACACACACACACACACACACACACACACACACACACACACACACACACACACACACACACACACACACACACAGCAGCACAGAAATAAAACAAGGTTAAAAATTGGCATGAAATATGTCTCAGTGGATCAAGCATGTGTGTGTGTGTGTGCGTGCGTGCACGCGCGTGCGTAGGAGATGGTGTTTGCCTTTATCTGTGCGCCATCTTTTATTAATTGCCCAGGCCCTGAGCCTGCGAGTTTCTCCGTGATCATTAATGCATGCACGGAATAGCATATTTACATGTTCTCATGCATTATACATGAGGCGGGGGAGACGGGGTGCAGTGTGGCGGAGCACCCTCTGCCCACAGGTCCCACGTTTTCTTCCTGTGTGTGTATGTGCATGCACATATCGTCACTGTCGGGCAGAAACCTCGTATCTCCAAGTTTCAGATTTGTACGTTTTTTTGGCAAAGTAAAGCCCTGCTTCATCATACAAGGCCGTCGCACAGAAGTAGTGAAAACAGCTGATCTACAAGCACACAACTCCTCGCGGTGCGAGGCGTTGTGTGCTTGTAGATTGGCTGTTTTCACTAGTTTCAATCATTTTTAAAACGATAAATGCAAAACGAACGGTTTTGGACATACAAGGTTTCCACCCGACAACGACGATATGCATGTGTGTGTGTGGCTCGTCAGTGTTGTTTGTGCACACTTGTGGGTGTGTCGACTGATTTACATTAAGCCGTGCCGAGAGCTCCTCTCGCAGCCAGGCCCCCTCTCTACCCCTGAGACGCTGGCCCAGTAAACAGCATTTGCAATGGCTTTTACATGGGGCACAAAAGCATAAATTAGCCATGAACATTTTTTGACAGAGGCAGACACTGTACAGTAGTTCTCTGTGTCATCTGGGGGAGTTGTATGTGGAAGTGTTTGTTGTCGATGTCATTGTCAGGACAATTATAAGCGCTTTAGGAGCCCTGTTCCTTGTCTTCCGTGCTGTCTGGTAATCTGTGATGCCTCAGTTGTTGTGTTACGTTCATGCACTCTTCCTCAACATGCCCTGTGGAGTGGCTTGAAAATATCAGTGAATCTTCTGGCTCATTGGTAACAGCAAGGAATGCCGTTTGTCTAGAGCAGGAGATGAAGCAGGGACCCCCACAACCTTTTCATAGATTCCATATTGTTTCATCGTTTGACAGCACAATCAGCATTGTATTTTGGATTCATGTTAATTTGTGCTTTCAGATATTTAACCACTTGAACCGTCAATACTTAATAAACTTGACCTTTCACTCTGTGCTTTTTTTCCTCTCTACACCAAACCTCTTTGCCGAAAATAGCCGATCTACAAGCTCTACAAGCTACAAGCTGCTATTTTTGGTTAAAGTTCTCAGAATATGGACACTAGAAAAAAAACCTTCTATCACACAAAGATTTGGAGTACCCCCTGTAGTAACTCTGAGGACCCCCTAGGGGTCCCAGACCCCTGTTGAAGACCCCTGGTAGAGACTTCTCTGTCTTTCCCTTGCTCTCTGTCTTTTTGTCTTTCACAGCAGAAGTCATGATTGATCAGGTTAATGCACAAGTCCTCATTGATCCGTTCTCCACCAAGGTGCATCGATCAACGATTCACCAAGACGCTGTGCATTTGACCTAACTTACTCGACTCAGGTGATATTGCTCGTATTGATCATAGGCTGGTCCACAGCCTTTGGAATAACCATATGGATGAGAGAGAGGGCTGGTACGTTGTCATTTGTCTGGTGTGGTCCGTTCTGGTGTGGTGTGGCACTGAGCTGTGTGCTGCCTGCTAATAGAAAAAGCCCTGCTCAGTAATTGGAATTGATTCACCAACAATTTAATTAATCACTGCGGTTACATCTGTGGTACTCATGAAGCCACACAGTTAGATTTGTGCACGTGTGTGTGTGTGTGTGTGTGTGTGTGTGTGTGTGTGTGTGTGTGTGTGTGCGTGTGCGTGTGCGTGTGCGTGCGTGCGTGCGTGCGTGCGTGCGTGCGTGCGTGCGTGCGTGCGTGCGTGCGTGCGTGCGTGCGCGTGTGTGTGTTTGCGTGCGTTTTCATGGCATTAAGTGGTCAGAGCAAGGGGAAGTAGCACATTAGTAAACATGAGCTGCACAGTGTAACATTCCGTAATTAGACTCTGAACATTTCCCCTAATGTCATTCACAGTTGAACAAGTGATCCACAACAAGGCACTATTGATGGTTAGTGGAGCAGAGAGCTCCTCAGTAATGACAGACAGCTGTCAGTCTTTTTGCAAGCGCTTCTTCAACTTCAACATAGTTTATTGTCACATCACAAGTTTACCGGTCTAAAAGTGTGGGTGACATTATTATTTTCCATACAGAAGCTCTGTCATACCTCTGCTACCCAGGGACATGCAGAGAATGTTAGAGAGGCAGGGGCTGAAATATCTAAAAGCACCTTTTGGTGAAAATATTGAAAAAAGCAGACCTCCAAGCTCACAACGTGTCGTAGCGCGACGCGTTGTGAGCTTGGAAGCTTTGATGTCTATATGTGTGCACGGCCTGCTGCTACCTGTGACAGGTGGCGCAGGGGTACAGATTAGTTCTTGATGTCCAACACCGTGGAGATGTGATGTTTCAATCCTTGCAGCTACCAGGCTGAATTGCCAGGCTGAGCTCAGTTGGCCATGTTGCATTGCCCTCCCCATCCAGGGAGAAGCCGCAGCAGCTCCTACGGGTTGGAAGGGCACCTGTCACATCAGCAAGGCTGTTGACACTGTGAGGGCTGTGTTGTTCCTCCACACTCGCCATGTCCTCCAGGTGAGGCTCCCTCACTGGCAGGTGAACTAGTAGGGGTCAGCAGTGACAAGACTGCACAGTTACATTTGCATTTTGGTTAGATTGGCAACTCATTAAAATAAAAAGAAAAAAGCTATCTGTCTGCTGTTGTTTTGATCCCCCTATTGGTTGCATGTGATGTGGGCAACGCTGTACAGATATTGAGGCTATATCTTGCTGTTTAATGTGAGTCAGTCTTGACAAGGGAATCGTTTGGATAGCAAATGTAGATATAAAAATAAAATTATGTGTTGTGTTTGTTGTGTGCATTTCTGGACATTCTTTCTATTATGCTTCAGGTGGAGGCATGTTTACCCACAATTGTGTACAGGGTTAGGGTCGCTCATCTACATGTATCACTGTGGCAGGAGCTGGCACAAGGAGCGCTGCTTTTAGTTTATTCATGCTGAAGAACAGAAGAGTTTCCTGCGCGTCTTCTCCTTCTCATCTCTTTCTCGGTGGACAGAAAACAATGGTGTCCCCGTTCTGGCAGGGGCCCTGATTGCACTCATTAGGATGCGCGGGCGCTCCCGGTGCGGCGGCCCTCTCTCCTCCAGAGATTCAGCTTGCAAAGCACCGCCGCTTGCCTGTTTTTAATAACAATCACCTAAAATCGCTGCAATTAGCCCGCAGCCACGAGGAGATGAGGAGCAGGAAGGGGGCGGAGGGAGGGTTGGGAGGCTCAGATTCAGTGAACCTTTAGAATGTCAGCTCCTCTTTCACATGGAAAATTCAAGAGGGCCTTTGTGTTCATCAATTATTAGCCATGAAAGTTAAAGCGATCCATTGTGTATTTTTAATCAGAGTTATATGGGGAAACTTTGAACCGATTCCCAGTCTGGCCCGAGGCTACAAGGAGAATTAGCCCCCTGCCCCCCACCCCCCTTCTCTCTTTCTGCTGCTCAATTCAGTATTATTCAAACGATGCCAAGGCAGGTTGCATTTCAGTGCTGTATGGATTACAGCTATTACACTAGCTGTAATCCACTATTACACTATTATACAACATACTGTCTATATACAGTACATAAATAGAGCTGTTGGTCTATCCTTCTGATATCCTATCCTGCTATAAAATTAAGTAACCGCTCTCTGTCTGTAACTGCTTTTTCTCCTCAGTTGGTTGACCCGTTGATCTGAACTTGCACACAGGCATTGACCATTGGCATAATGAATACAGGGACGAAGCCAATTCTTCACTTTTCCCAAATTTATGCTGTTTATCAGCATTTTGGTGAACAGGATCTGTAGTCGTGGTTGCAGTCCCATAGCTCAGACGAACGGTGGGTGGAAATGACGGGGATGGACTAGTGTCTAGAATAGATCAAGGTTCAAGGTTGTACTTGATACTATTTGATACATCTTGTCTACAGGTTCATAAGAGTAAAACATATTTTGTTTTGGCTTCCTTCAGACAACGCAGCAGCGTAGATAATAAAACAGCAAAATAATGATGAAAGAAGAAGAAAGAGAGTGCAACAAAGAGCAAAGATAGAATATAATGTGCATAAATGTTTTGGTATATTGTATACACCAAGAGCATTTTTTTCCCAGTAGCTGCTACCTAACGTTGTGTAAACAACCTCACAGTATATCCTATATGTACAACAGATTAGGTAGGTGAATAATAGTGTAAGAAAGGGACGGATGGAGTTGACGGGGTTGTTGGTGGAGGCTAGTGTTTCCCTTTGCCCTGGTTCGTTCTCATTTTTGACAGTTCGTTCATGTACCTGATTGTACGTGGAAAGAAGCTTTTAGCTACAGTAGATAGATTATTCATGACGATACACAGTACACAGCATATGGACACTTGACAGAAAGCAAAGAGAGATCTGGCAGAATATGAACTCGTTCAGACCCATGTAAAAAAAAAGAGTACCTCCTAAAAGACGAGCCATAGGCAATGTTGCTCCGACCATGATATGTACTACAGTACCATTCAGTGGCATGCCTGCAGGAGACCACTAGGATACAACAGGTAAACATTGTTTTTTTTAAGGTGTGGCGCCAGCTGTCTGTATCTACTGTATCTACTCCTGTAACTCTGTATCTCCCCACAAAGGTAGACCAACCAGCTCATCGTCACTGTCGGGCAGAAACCTCGCATCTCCAAGTTTCACATTTGTATGTTTTTTCGCAAAGTAAAGCCTTGCTTCATCATACAAGGCCTTGGCACAAAGGTAGTGAAAACAGCAGATCTACAAGCATGCTTGTAGATCGGCTGTTTTCACTAGTTTAAATCATTTTTAAAATGATAAATGCAAAACGAACGGTTTTGGACATACAAGGTTTCCACCCGACAACGACGTCATGCTGTCATGTGCATACAGAAAACCCCACAGCTCAGCTTACTCTGCTACTGCACTGTATGTCAATCACAGCCCAGCAATGTTAGCACAAAAACTCTACAGTATAGGTGCTCACTGCTCAAGATACAGTATGCTTATCACTGTAGTGTAAAAGATTCAGCGAAAGCAATTATCCCACTAAGAATGAGGAAATGTTTTACATTTTCATTTATACTGTATGTAGCGAGATTTGAGCCAGATAACCAGATATGGCAGTATTTCGCTTTTTTTGTATTTACACCAGGATAGTGTAGGTAATTGTGGGAAGGCAGAGAGGGGCAAAGACATGCAGCATGGAATCGTACATGTCCATTGAGATTATGGGGCATTGATATCTTCTAGTCGGATCATCTACGGCAGGGGTCTTCAACGTTTTCAGGCCAAGGACCCCTTAGTTGAGAGAGATATGAAGCAGGGACCCCCACAACCTTTTCATAGATTCCATATAGTGTAATCGTTTGACAGTACAATCATCAGTGTATTTTGGATTCATGTCTATCATTGTTTTCAGATATTTACTTGAACCGTCATTACCTAATAAACTTTTACTATGTACTTAGTCTGCACTTTTTCCCCTCTAAACCAAACCCCTTTGCCGAAAATAGCCGATCTACAAGCTCACAACGCCTCGCACTGCGAGGCGTTGTGAGCTTGTAGATCTGCTATTCTTTGGCCTGATCTACGGGCATGCCCCAAGCATCAGTTCTAACTAAGCGTTTTCCTCTGGCGCAGGAGCAGCTAATGGAGTATTTGACATTAGGCTCAGAGTGTTTGAGGCCACCGCGTTGTCCTTGACATGGTGTCTTTGCCCGAAGCTTAGTTACCACAGCCCTCAGCGTGTGGCCAGAGGTCAGCACACAAGCTGCAGTCAGCCTTTTACATGCTCTGCTCTGAGAGGACAGGATTTGGAGATACTACCTCGTCCACTAATGTAATGCCCCGCCACACACACATGGGCCACCAGCACACTACATGTACATCCATTCCACCATTTGTTCTGGAAATGCATGAAGCAAGCATCATAACTATGCTGGTCACAACCAGACAATTTATAGCACCCATTATTTCATGTCTGTAGCTTTGACCTTACCTGAGGAGGGGCACTTAAGAGAAGCTATTTAACTTGGGAACCATGGGTTCTCTCTCTCTCTCTGTGTGTGTGTGTGTGTGTGTGTGTGTGTGTGTGTGTGTGTGTGTGTGTGTGTGTGTGTGTGTGTGTGTGTGTGTGTGTGTGTGTGTGTGTGTGTGTGTGTGTGTGTGTGTGTGTGTGTGTGTGTGCACGCGTGCATGAGAGAGAAAGAGAGAGAGAGTCTTAAATGGAATGGAATTGTCTGTAAAACAGACACATTATTTTAATGTTTTTCAGTTAAAAAGTAACATGCTGTCTTGTTGCCACACTTTGTCAGGACACTGAATGATTTAGTCCGAGTACTGCACAATGTCTTATACTGTTCTATTATTCATGGACGTTTCCCCCATCTGGCCTCAGCTTACCCCAATGTGTTGTCATGTAGCACCACCTACAGGTCAACAGGAGGGTTGGCAGGCTGACCTGAAGCAAGCTCTCTGTGTGGAAGGACAGGTAGGAGAGATGAGCAACATTCTGACAGAAGCAGCATCTGGTTTAAGGGTTAAAAAAGCTCTGAGAAATAACAACCCCGAGCCAGAAAATAAAGAGTGAAGTGCTGGAATCACTGTTCGTTCTTGTGGGACAGACAGGGGTACTGCAGTATTATAAGAGAGAACTCTGTGAGTAGGGCTGTCACAATTATTACATAATCGTCTAATCGTGATTATTTGACATAATCGCGATTATTTTTCATAATCTTCATAATCGTTTCCATGTTGAAAAATGTTCATGTTTTAAAATAAATGTCAAAAATAGTGGAAATAGCATATCTACAAGCTCACAACGCGTCGCATCGCGACGCGTTGTGAGCTTGTAGATCGGCTATTTCCACTATCAAAGTTATTTTAAGTAGTAAGTTGTCAAATATGTCAGTAATTTCTTTGTATATTTAGGTTATGTCTCATATCTACCATGTACAACTTCAAAGCCTAAAAGCCAAACAGAAATGTAATTATCAACGACAAAAACACAATTAAATCGTTAATCACCAATTATTTGAGTGACAATTAATCGTCATGTAAAATGTCATATCGTGACAGCCCTATCTGTGAGCATCTCACGGATTCAGCCTTTGTTCAGGCTTCGCTATATAATGTATTTGTGTGTTTAAACGATGGCTCGTGGGGGTTTAGGCATGATCTCTTCTAAATTTGGGCCTAAAAAAATAAAAATAAAAAACAGGTTTACTTCCAAAAAGTGTAGTGTATACACATAGAAGTGTGCAGACATATCGGAACCAAGGTGATTGTTGAGAATGCAAAGTTGAAAGCGCAAGTGTGCCTTTAAAAATATGATAATACGGCAGATACTTGTGTGTTGTGTTGCCTCATGTGTGTTCTCTAAGGAGAATGCAAGGACGTAAAAGCGTTTCCCTACTCAAAGAAGCTCCCTGAAGCTTTTACAGTTTCTAGTATCCAGCCAAGGTTTTCTCTGTTGTAAGCTTTTGGGGGGGTTTGAGAATAGACCTTGCATTTGCATTCAGTGCACATCCACTTCCCCATAATTCATATGTACAGTTCTCTTTCTCACTGCAAGGGGGGCACCTAGGCTTGTGTTTTACTCATATTCATTCATTCCTGTAAAGAAAAAAGAACACTAATTTGAAGGGATGATCAACTGTGGCACTCGGCCAGTAACTACCCTGTGCATTGTGCGCCGTGTTTCCGCCACCTGTCAACAGGTGTTCATGTCAGCAATGTTCTGCTCACACTGTGCAGGTTTGAATAATCTATCTGGCAAAGTCAATTACATCAGAGCCACGTAGACTGGACCAAAAATAAAGTGGTGATGCATTGGAAGAAAAATATGTTTTTGGTGGGTTGTCCCTTTTCATAAGGCCCACATTTTAGTATGTTGGCAACAGCTGTACCGATTTCACTGCTGTGTGTCAAACTTATGAACCCATCAAATACTGGCCCAAAACCGTCTTCAAACTACAGTAAGAGCTTCACTAGTGGCCCCTAGAGGCGGTGCTGCTCCTTACACTTAACCCAACTCTGATTTTAGGGCTAAATTAATCCTAAATGGTAATTCTTGATTTGCTCTGAGAATCAGATTGTGTGATGGGTTGTCCGCAATATTTTTTGGAAGAATTTCCTTAAAGTCTTTCTTCTTTTTCAAAAGTCAAAGTTAACTTTTTGGGTCACCCTTGATTGATGTAGTTATGAGCTAAAACCATCCTGAACCTCCAAGCATACATCATCGGCCTCCTTTGAAGTAGGCCACCCTAAACAAGAGCAGCAGGTCACCAAATGTCACCGATGAATAGAGCCATAGACTAACTCTGCTCAGATAATATATGAGTGATAACATATTATGTTATCACTCACTACTCACACAGATACTTTAATCCCCCCCCCCCCCCCCCCCCTCCCTCCTGATATGAAGGGAAGGTTCTGCAGCCAGTGTTTATTTAATCAAGGTTTAGTGTCACAGGTTTTCCATTTTTTATTGCTCATTATCCACGGTAGACTTTAATTATGTAAGGGCTGCCTACTATATTTTGGCCGGTGTTTTTGGCAGTACAATTGACAGTGACTGAGAAATAATATGCTGGCTTTAGCCAGCACTAGCAAATCACTGCACTGATGAGTCTCTGATCCCTGGCTGCCAGATTGTTTATGCAGAATCCATCCCAGAGAAGCGGCTATGTAGTTCAAAGCCAGTTTGACACAAAACCGCTTCCCCGTGGAAAGTCTCTGTTACTAAGTATAAATCCCCACACGTTTCCTTGTGTCTTTTTCTTTCTTTTTTTGATTAAACGCAAAGCCTTGCTGAATTCTTGTGCTACGTCTTCAGGGTCCCTCACTCCTCATATGAGCCCAGGCCATTTGAAATGATTACCACCACAGTTTCGCTCCACAAAATGCCTCAAGTTTCAAATGATAAACCTCGGGCTTAGAAGCCAATTTTCCTCTGCGAACTCACAAAGCCACAGGCGGACTCTAGCCGAGAACCGACTTTTAGATTGTGTTTTATTCATTACTTTTGTGTGTGCTTTCACCAAAATTGCCACGCTGAGGGTTACAGAAATAATTGTCACTGTTTCCGCTGGGGGAAAAAAGGCTGTCCTCCTGCCCCCTCCCCCTTTTTACCATGGCACACCCGGGGGGGTGAGCATATAAGGGGGAGACAAACGGTTCTGTATCGGCCATGATTTCCTCAATAGCCCAGTGGGAGAGCATGGGAAGTCGGTCCGCACGCAGCGGATCGGCACGGCCCTGCTGTGAGGGAGATGGCTTTTCTCCATGACAGTCCGACTACCAGCCTCGGGTCTGCAAATGAAAAAAAAGGGAGGGGTATGGAAGTGAAGGAAGGATTCTAGGCCCCTGTGCCACGTCTGCCACGGTGGGGGGAATAAGAAGCAATAGATAAACAGACAAAGCACTGTAGATAATTCCACGGAAAATACAGTGGTGTTATTTCCCGCTGCTTTTGAATTCATCAGTCCCCCACACACTGCGCCACCAGTGATTTATAAATATATGCAGCTCATCCAATGTAGATGTGTAAACTCGGCGTAGGGTTTATGGATGGCTGTGCAGGCAGAATGTTTGCTCAGGGCCCCTCCACACTCCCGGTGGGCGAGATCTGCTGGCATTCCAGCGGTGCTTTATCGAGTTCCTCGCTTATAATGCCGGCCCTCTTGTCTTGGGCCGCTGCTGCTGTTCCCGGATTGACCTTGCCTCATCATGAGGGAGTACTGTTGTGTATTCAGGCCAGCAGGCCTGTATTAGGCGGGAAGACAGTGTGGCAGACTGGCTCCCTCTCACATGCCCTTCTCCCTGGCAAGACCCCTGTTTAACAGGCATCAGGCTTACACACTTAACTCTCCCCACGCTTTGAACGTTAACGTTCGCCCCATTTTTTACAGAACCTCGATGCCAATACGGCGCTCGTTCGGTTCGTTCGTCTGATGACTGTAAGCTGATGAGGGGTCGCGCGGCCGTGTACTATAAACACATTTTCCGCGGTGATGGTGTAAAAAATCCATTATGCGTTAGATCAACGGAGAACAATTCACTTCCTTGTTGATTTCCTCTGGCTGTAAGGCTCTGTGGCCAGTGACTGGTCTTCTTCTTCTTCAACACATAACAGGCAAATTCACATTCATTCTCGCATGACGCCGCCCTCTGCTGCCTGGCAGACCAAAGTGCACTATTGCACAATAAAAATAAATAAAAAAAATAAAAAAATAAATGTCTGTCTATCTGCTATAACGTCGCAAAGGTAAGCCGCTTTTTGATGGCACCAGACCCAATAAATAAATAAATAATCTGGCAGTAGGAGAGTTAATACTTGGGGAGGGGAAAGGGGGCCTTAGCTTTTAGCTTTCATCGCTGCTGACACCGTATCGGCTAGCCAGACGAGGCTAGACTACCTACCACACCCTCATTATCCCAGTCTGGATCAGATGTCAGATCAGCCTCTGTCTGACACTAATGTCCAATGAAAAAAGGTTAGTGTGAGATTAACTTGGGAATGTGTAGAAAATGAGCTACGTGCAGCGCACGAGGAGCTGTCCCCAGCTGATGTGTTTTCCTAGAGCCAGGTTTTGCCTGGCTGTTTGAACAAAGGAGGACAGGGCACAGAGGAGTCACTTGCAGTAGGTGGAGCTCTTGTGTTGGATTTTGATGTAGGAGCACCATTCACCTGCCTGTGGAGGACCCCCGTCCATCTCTTTAATTCTCACGTCCTCTCTATCTATCTGTCTCTTTCTCCCTCTCTCTGTTCCCCTGTCTTTCTATACCTCTTAACTGTGTGCATGAGGGACATTCACATTGTATTATAACAGATTTACAAGCCCTTCCGTATACAAACACAGGCCCATAAAACACATTTTCAGCATAGAGCTAATTGACAGCTTTTGATGGCTGGTGAAACACTGCCAACTGTTGATGTTTACACTGGAGGTTATTAGAGATTGTAATGGGAGTACACTGTTCTCCAGCTGGTAATGTGCGTGTGTGTGTGTGTGTGTGTGCGCAGTACGTGCACACGCTTTATTTACAGCCTGCAACCACTTTGCTACATCTCTCGCGCTGCTCCTTGACACCTTCGTGCGCAGGAACGAACATAAACGTCTCCTCACAATTTCTCTTCCCTTCTGCCTGCCTGCAGTCACTCCCCCTCCTTCCTCCTCCACTCTCCCCCCTCCTCCCCCTTCTCCCTTTTGCGCTGTCTCCTCCCCGCAATCTACCGCAGGCCTTCCATCTCTCCGTCCTGTCAGCGTGCTTTTTCATTTGGCTTGTTGCTACAGGGGGCTCCGCGCTGGCAGATTACAACTCGGCAGCCAGTCATTTTCGATTTATCAGAGCCCCCAATCCCCCCCCACCCCTCGGTGCCTCCACCTCCCAACTCAGCCCTGCCATGCTCGCCCCCCACTCCCCCCCCCCCCCCCCACTCCCGCCAGCATCAATCCAGACACATGGCAGCCCCCGCCTCCCCACACACACACGCATTCCCCTTCCCTATCTTCCCCTTTCGATCAGTGTGAAAATTTAGCTCACAAGCCCCAAGACAAAAAAGAAAAAAAAAGAAAGAAATATTGTGGCAGTGGAAGCATTTAAGTTAGAGGAGGCAGCTAGGGCTTTATTATTACTTAGGCCTCTGTCACCGGTGATGACCCGAGAGAGTGCAGAATATCGATCGCGCGTCACTCAAGGCATTCAGCAGATTGCATTGACAAAGCTTGTCGGGGCCTTTAATAGCGAGGTTAGCAGCCTTGGCTGGGGCCCAGGAGAAAACTCTTAACTGTGCCCTATTTCATGGTGGCTTTTAACCATTCCCTGGGTCCAGAGAGCGGATTGATAACAGTACGGAAGTAATTTTACTCTCATAATTGCCTTCCTGTGGTTGACATTTTGTGGCCCTCGGTGCCTGTAAAAGAGCCTTTCCAAGAACAGGAGGGAAGAGGGAAGGGAGGGGAGGGGAGGGGGGGGGGGGGGGGGGGGCATTGTCTGGCTGCACTTTGTGAAAGAAAATAGCATTGCACTAACAAAGATGTGGTACGCTAAACAAAAACACAGTGGAGAGAAAGAAAAAGATGAAAAGGGGCACATAAGTGTGATTTATGGCTTGAAGGAAGTCCATTACTTGCTAGAGGAAACCCAGACCAAAACATAAACAGAGTTAGGGCATGCTTTGCAAAGAGGGTCATGGGGTAATTCTTTTGCCCTGCCGAGCTCTCTGACAGAGCCAGCATACACAGCTTGTAGGCAGAGGGAAAAAACTGACAGGATTTCAATCTTGTTGTAATTCTCAACATAAATAACAGCACTAAACCAGCTAAATCGTGACTCTCTCTTCGTGCCAAGTGATGTGCAACTGAGCTGAAATGTAACAGGTCCCCTGTGTGTTGTAATTTGCTTCAGACACAGGTGGGGGAGAAGCTATTTTCTGCATGCTGCCTAGTCATTGCATGGTGCTGTCAGGGTCTCGAATGGCAGGTAGCTATTTTCAGTGCTACAGTATGTGGGCCTAAATCATAAAGTTGGAATAGATTCCCTTCAAGTTGAGTCTTTGATTTAAAGGGATATTTCACTTTCAAAAAAGATCTGGGTCATGTTATCGTCTACTCAGGCTTTTGTGAACACCCCAGACAGTTCTCAAGTTGCTCGATTCAGTATTTAGATATTTGATATTCATTTTATCAGACACACCCCCTTCCTATACAGAGTCCATTTTAACGATTAAAAACTCCATAAAAAACACCTGTCCTTGGTTCTGGACTGGTGACTCATACTGCTCTCCTAATATGTGAGCGGGCTGAGTTTCTTTCAATACATTTTTTTTCAGAAATGTTATTATTTTAATTGTTTTAATTTTTTTTATTTTCCAAAACATTAAAAAAATAAAAAAATAAAAATAAAAAGGTTATTGAAAAAACATATCCCCTCACGTATTAGGAGGGCAGTATGAAAGACAATAAGCAATAATCAATAAATAGGCCTATAGGATGAAAATAAATTAAAATGTACTTGAATAAAAACAATGAAATGCATATTGTGTCTGTATATCGCGCCCTGGTGAAATATCTTGTAGTGTGTGATCGCCTATATATCGCTGATCAGTTTTGCCGTTTGTAAACCAACGTCTTAAGACACCCAATTTGAAGACAGACAGTTGTGAACTGCACAGCGATGTGATAAGCCAAGAGGAGCCGGGGATGGAACCAGGAGCTTGGAGCCTACTGATTCCCAAGCCACTCCTGAGCCACTGCCACCCCATTATTGTAATCTAGATGCATTTCTCAAGGCTGCCAAAGCACCTCTGGATCAATTCTGAAAAAAAAGAGCTAGAAATGTCAACACACTCTCTTAAGCTAGAACTGTTGCCTCTGTGGCTTGTCTGAGTGCTATGCACTTGCTTTCATAAGAGCAGTTAGGTTCTACTCAAAGTCTGTAATGGCTAGTGGAGCACTAATTGGAAGCGCGTAGAACAGTGTAGGGAATGCATTCTATGAGCTCCCCCCAGCCTTCCGGCTGCCCAACAGCCTATTATGGACACATTCCAGCTGCATTTTTATGACCTGTAAGATAAAAGTGAAACGAGTCCAGCGTTAATGTGATTCCACTGTAATGTTAATGGCAATATTCTTTAATCATTGCGGCTACTTATGCATTATCGTACATCAGGAATGTGGAATGTAATTGGCAAAGCCTTGTTGCGCAGCTGACTGATTTCCTGTTTTGATTAGCCTGTTTCAGTTATACAGTATAATCACTGTATTTGTTGTTTCCCCAAATGTATTGTTTTCTTCTGCAGCTATGCCAATGAAGCAGCTTAAACAGAAGTGTACTAAAATAATCTAGGCCAACCAAAGGCTAGACGTCAACACAAAAATACATGTTGACAAGTATTAATTAGGCCAAAGTCTTATATTCTTTGTAAGGAAGTGGAAATGTTAATGATTCCATACCATTGCATACATTTCTCTTGCTGTCTGACTGTCTTGTTTTTTGGCTTTTGTTGATGTGAATTTCAGCAAAGTGGCTAAATCTGGAATTGTAAAACGAGGATTAGAAAATGCAGCGGTGTGGGTACTCTACTCATTCGTCATTCTATAAGCATACTTTACAGTTTCACATAATCTGCTCCAAATAGCACTGCAGATGTAGCCAAATGTTGGTAAGAGGCTGATTTACAGCCAAAACATGCCATCTGATAGGCAGGACAGACTGTTCCACTGTTGGCTATGCTACAACATACTGTATGCACCACCTGACTGGATAACAGCTCCAGCTAAACAGACACATGATCTTGCTTTAAACATCCATTGGCTCCTTTAGATATAGAGTGAGAAAGCACACAGCGAGCATTTAAACACAGTAGACATTGGTATTCACTGGTATCGGTGAAGTAATTAGTGATGTAAGTGCTGAAGTACACAGTTTACCTTCATATATAGCGTTCAAATATAATGTACAGTGTGTGCATTAGTCAATGTATGTACAGTAACACGTGTCAATTGCTTAACCCATTTAGAACCGGTACACATTATTGTGTATCATTATTTTATGCTTTAACTATTGAAAAATAGCAGATATACAAGCTCAAATCTTGAAAATTAGAATTTTGACCAGATTGTGTCTTTTGAATCCTTCTAAGGTTTTTTTGAAAAACCTATGTTTGAAGGACCGCCAAAATTATATGTATTTGGCCACGGACCCGCATCTCAAAATATTTAGTTCCAGGGACCACCCAGAAGCAAAATTTGAGTTACAAACGTTCGCTTTGAAAATACATATATTCAAAGATTTGCACACATTCTCACGACTTTTTCAAAAATAGCAGATCTACAAGCTCACAGCGCGGCACTCGGTGCCGTGCTGTGAGCTTGTATAACTGCTATTTTTCACTGGTTAAAGCATTCAATAATTCTAGGCCTAAATGGGTTGTTAATGTGTTATTAGTACTGTATTTGAGCATAATTTAAATCAGAGTAATTTACTGCTATTTTATTCCAGAGTGGCTGTAAATTGATTCAAATGACATCGAGTGGCCTTTCCTCTGAATGGATTTTAACTGGAATGTCGTTTGATTGGCATTGTCCAATCATTTCTTTCCTTGACTTATATTGTTGCATTCTAGGCAGTGATTCTCCCATGCCTGAAGTTGTGGCCTAATGGCGCCACTTTATCTGTTTAGGTCCTCTCTTTTTAATAGCCACAGCAAGTCTACAGCACTCTACAATTTTAGCTTTCCATCAAGTGTCTTTTCTTCCCTCTGAAAGGCTACAGTTATGCATTTTCCATCTCATTTTCTGCCACATGATGGCTTGCCTAGCAAAGCACCTCTATTCCTGTAACATAAAAAAAGCTCTCTTTCCCCCCAACTGGAAGCGTTTGTCTATCATATTACCACCACACATGAGCTGTGCGCTAGGCTTGACCCAGTGTTAAGTGTCCGCGCTAAATTTCATTGCCTCCATCTACTGGAAGGCCTGCCAATATACGGGCAGCGAATTCCTGGAGGAAAATAAATGGCAATAAAAAAGAGAAATGATAGCCCCTGCAAGCAGATAGGAGAGGGCTTTTTTCTTTTTTCTCTCCATTCTGCTCTTTTATTGAGGCCGCCCAGCTCAGGGAGCTGTGACTTGGCACAGCGGTTGCGGCTTAGTGCGAGACGGGTCGCTGAAAGCCGATATCAAACTAACGAGTCGGTAGCGCGGATTGAGGGACTGCGGGGAATAATGTAATTAATTGCAGGCAAATTTCCTTGATGAATAGTTATGTGGTGTTGAGCGCTTGACTGGGCAGCTGAAGGTCTCAAGCTCCTTCTCTTCTCTAAAACAACGTTCCGTTCCTCCCCTCCCCTCCCTCTGTTGCGGCAGTTGCATTATGGGTCAGCGTGCAATGACGCCATTTTTTGGTGTTGTTTTTCTGCCCTTGGCGTGTGCGTGCGTGCGTGTGTGTGCGCGTGCGTGCGAGTGGTTGATGCTGGAGCTTTGTTAAGGGAATTGGATGTGTGTAAAGTGGCCAGCAAGGTTATTTTAGCACCACGCTGGGGTACTATAACAAGATGTTCAGATATGATCTGAGAGAGTGGTGGTCTCCCGCTGCTCTTATCCCACTCCCCAACCCCCCACCACCACCACCACCGCGCTCGCTCTGCACCTGCTCAGTTCATTATTAAATCTGGGAATTGTACCCATAACTCAATCCGCACGACTACAGCATTATATGACCATTTGTGAGACGGGAGGCGGGAGATTGCGACGCGCGGGCCAGAGGATGGATGTTAAAAGCATATTGATTTGCCTGTAATGTCGTCATAGATCACAGATTTACGGTGGTGTAAGAATGCTGCCACACATAACCCCCCCCTCCCCCAACTACACACACACACACACACACACACACACACACACACACACACACACACACACACACACACACACACACACACACACACACACACACACACACACACTATATATATATATATACATCACTTGTGGGGACATTACATAGACTTCCATTAATTTTTATGCAAGTCCTGTGGCCTTACCCTAACCTCTATCCCTAACCCTAACCCTAACCCTAACCCTAACCCTAAACCTAACCCTAACCGTTGTGGGGACCTACTATTTTGTCCCCACACTGTCAGAGGTCCCCTGCAGGTGACTGTGAACATGCGTTTAGTCCCCATAAGTATAGCTAGACAAACTCATCCACCCACACACACCCACACACACACACACACACACACACACACACATACACACACACACACACACACACACACACACACACACACACACACACACACACACACACACACACACACACACACACACACACACACACACACACACACTTTTTCCCCAGTAGCATACAGGCCGTGGTGTAGGAAATGGAGTCCTTAGTATGACTGACGAGATCAAAATGGTGCTCTTAACCATGTTTTACCCTCGACTCTTCTTCTTCTTCTTCTTGGGATATGTCGTACCCTGAGGCATATGCCTAGTCCTCTGTGGCTCTTGCTTTAGCATCACATTCCAACACTGAGCCCAGTAAAGCCGTAGTGCAGAAAGAAAGCGTTGCATTTCATCCCACAGATAACCCGTTTTGCTAGAAATAACGCATGATCACAGCAGATCACTGCCGACACAGTGAGGTGAGGGGGGAAATGGAGTGATTCCTTGTGCACTATATTTTACATATCAGTTGGATCATGGTTCTGGGCAATTGGACAACCATATGCCTATATATGGACATATGGGTCGGTTCGGCACTTCTGGACACTCGCATATCCGAACGACTGGATGACAGGCACCGCACTCCATCAAGTGAAGTCGGTTGGTCCCATATATGGGCATTGCGTTTGGACATTTCCATTCCTAAAATATGGTCATATCTGGTGTGCTCATGGTTATGTCTGAGACATACAGTATAGTGACATGCGGACATGCCTGTTTGTGTGTGTAATCACGTTTGTTTATGGTTATTTCCGAGTCAGAGGTCCGGCCTCCCGGCTGGCCCTCCCATTAGCCAATTTTAATATATAGAATCCAATGTACATTATACAGTAGGGTTAAAGTGGTTACAATTATTTTATGCTGTATAAACGTATTTAGCTGGGAACCCCCTTGAAAGCCCCTCGAGGACCCCTAGGGGTACCCGGGTGCCACTTTGAGAACGACTGGTCTACAGTACATTATACCGTGTATTTATATATAGCATAGTCTGCCAAGAACGAACAGAATGCCATGTGCGTTGGTCATGATGTAAGAACTCATGACCTCTGCGTGCTAGACAGAGATTCAGAAAGACGTGTTAAGTGTTATTCTTGTGTCGTGCTCCTGTGACCTTTTTTACCACACACAGAGTCAATGATAAACAAATCTGCGGCAGTGTGTGTGTGTGTGTGTGTGTGTGTGTGTGTGTGTGTGTGTGTGTGTGTGTGTGTGTGTGTGTGTGTGTGTGTGTGTGTGTGTGTGTGTGTGTGTGTGTGTGTGTGTGTGTGTGTGTGTGTGTGTGTGTGTGTGTGTGTGGGGAGGGGGGCGGTGTCATTGATGCTCGCTGACAGGCTGCCAGTGAGGGTGGGAGCCTGTCTGTGGCTGTGTGGCAGTTAGAACAGCTGGGCCTCAGAGTGGAGAGCAGGGTCACAGCCAGGCCTAACACTGGTGGGCTCGCCGACACAGCTTCTGTCGGAAAGATGATGCAGAGGCCCTTGCAGGCAGTGGTGGAAAAGGTTTACTTAAGTGTAAGTATCAATACTGCAATGTAGAAATGCTCTGTTACAAGTAAAAGCCCAGAATTCTCCGCAGCCTCCACTGGCTCCCGGTTGCGGCCCGCATGGAATACAAAACACTGATGCTGACCTTCAAAGCAGCCAAAGGTATGGCTCCTCCATACCTCCAAAAGCTGATCAACCCCTACACCCCCACTCGTTCACTTAGATCAGCCAACACGGGGATGCTGACCGAACCCTCGCTAAAAACTCCAGGGCAAAAATCCACTCGTCCGAGACAGTTTGCCCTCTTGGCTCCCAAGTTGTGGAATAAGCTCCCTGTCGCACTTAGAACAACGGACTCACTCGCTACCTTTCGCCGTGGACTGAAAACTCACCTTTTCAGACTCCACCTAAACCCTTAGCACTACAGTAAAATCAATGACCATACATGAAGCTAGTTAACATTTGTTTGTTAGGTTTCTTTAGAACTTGATTATATTGTGTTTTTCTCTAGATAGATATCCATTTACATTGTTATATTGCTGTTAATGTACTGACCTATTATCTTGTTTATTATTGCGATGTTGTATCTGCTTATTGTAAGTCGCTTTGGATTAAAAGCGTCTGCTAAATGCCTAAACTGTAAACTGTAAACTGTAAATTATTGGCACCAAAAGTAGAAAGTGCTCATTGTGCAGAATGTCCCATTTCAAGTTTTCCAATGTCTAACAATCTTTTGAAAATAGCAGATCTGCAAGCTCACAATGCGTCACGATGCGACGCATTGTGAGCTTGTAGATCAGCTATTTTCGAATGGCCGAAATGTATATAGTAACGAGTAACTAAAGTGCTCAAAGAAATGTAGTGGAGTAAAAGCACAATATTTGGATCCGAGATGTAGTGGAGTATAGAAGTATTGGAAATTGGAAATAGTCAAGTAAAGAATTAATTCCTCAAAATTGTACTTAAGTACAGTACTTGAGTGAATGTACTTAGTTACTTTACACCACTGCCGACACAGCTACTGTCGGAAAGATGATGCACAGCCCCTTGCAGGCCCCCGAACAACCCTTTGTCCCCCCTTCACATAACATTCTTGTCAAAAAAAAGAAAAAGAAAACGGCTGCATGTTGAGCTGGCCCCAACAGTTTCCAACTGCTGCTGTCTCGCAGTCCAACATGGCTTTTACTGCATGGCTCATGTGATAAGTGAAGCTGCCAGGCACATAATTGGCGATGCTTAATGTAATCTAATGTTTGGCATTGGTGTGTCCTAAAGCTATGCTATGTTCATTCCTGTATGAAATCGACAGAATAGTTTTCTATGTTTGTGTTAACTGCTGAGCACTGCTGCTGCAGAACGGTAATAGCCCTAGTATATTATAGACTTCTGAAGGTAGCATAAATGAGATATTCAAAGTGTAGTCACTGGAAACCAAGGGGATTTGACAGCGCCACGGGAAATAGACGATTTATTGTAAGCAACCTAGCCTAGCTAGTGGATTATCTATAAAACTTTCATGGTTCTCCCTCAGTGGCAAGCAGCCATAAAACTTCCCAAATGAGGGACTTGTTAATTTACTTGTTAAAGCAAATTAAAAATTTATAAGCGCTTTTAGGTAAATGAGATCCTCTTTCATTGCCGCCCTAGTGGGATTCTCTTCTGCCAGATCCGGAGAGGACAGGTTAGCTGTTCTGAAAGCCACAGAAGAACAATAAAAGCTGTTAAATTGTTCCAGGTTTTATTACCGCTGAGTTCCGCAGCTGCTGTTGTGCGTAACTAAGGGAAACCAGGAGCTGATAGCTACGGAATCCCTTAGAGGCCAGTATAGAAAACTGAGGCCAGTTTGTCTTTTTTATTTATTTTTTTCTCTCTCTTTTCTGTGTGATGGGGGAAATGGTGGCTTGGGGGTGGAGTTCTGAGTCAGTCTGGTTGTGTGTATGGCTCGGGTAAAAAAAGCCTTTGCGGTTAGGAAATGTTAGCAGCCCCACTTTTGTGCTTGATTGCATTGAGTGTCTGTAGTGTAGCCCTTGAGAATAGGTCAGTACACTTCTTAACATTTCTCTGAGGCGCTGGTGAGCACTTTTCAACTTAGTGAGAAAATAATAAAGAGTCCTGCACTGCATGTTGTTGTTAAAGACAATCTTGTAAAAGCTGTTAATACAGTTTTTACCTGCCATACTATGAACATTGCCATATTGTTTTTGGTACACTTTAAGGATCATTCAGGGGTGGGCTTTCATCTCATGCTGTAACTGCTTTTGTCCAACATGGTATCAATACCATCAAAACTCCATCACTTAATGGACCTTTCCCGGCTCCGCCCCCTCCAAAAGCTGCGTCCGACCACTATCACAGCGCGCCGCTATTGGCTTCATTCACTTCAATGGGAAATACGGCGGATTGTACACACATTTTACACATTAAATACTAATTCAGTGTTGGACCCAGAGCTTCGAAATCTCTTCCAATCCATCAACAAGGCCTGGATCTGCATTGGAAAAAATATTTAGACCTTTAAACTTTTAAAACAATACGACATAGGAATATATAAGGTCGCAGCAGAGGAATAAGGAACATGTCCATGGTTGCTGGACCACAGAAAGCCGTTTCAAACCAATTTAAATATGAATGGACTGTATTGGCCTAAACGACAATAACCCATGACTACAAACAGTACAGTACTTCATTGTCACATTTTGTTACCACCCACTTTCTTTGCACTCTCTTCTATTGACCACTTGCCATTTGCTGACCCGGGTTCGTGCCATTTACTACAATCATACAATTTGTACAGTCACTCTGGATAAGATTGTCTGCTAACATTATAAATTGTATGACACCCCATCCACACCAGACCGCCTCTCTGTAATCTAAAGAGGCAGCAATGGCAGATTGACTTTTGATTTTGTGTGAAAATATGTTGGCAGGCTTTTTGTTCGACTTGTCTAAGGGATGTTGGCCATGTTTTACTGCCTTTGTGCAATCACACATGCTGATGGACTATAGCTTGGTATTGATCATTATGTTAGATAATGAAAATGGCCAGAACAACAAAAAGCTCTTTCTCTCGAGAACATCCAGCTCTCGCTGGATGGTTGAATAGAAGTTGAATAAGAGTGTCTCCCCTCTACTGCCCTCAAAGGTGCCGCTGAAATGAAAACATTCCATATTCTATTGATTTTTCCTGCTTTTATGAAGCAGTTTGTATAGTAAAGACAGCAACCTTGTTCTTTGGGGGAAGTCTCGCTACGCTTTTGTGAAACTTAAGTGGCATTCAGCTGTACCTTTGGCAATCCATGTAACAACTCGATAATGCTTCTGTAAACCCACCCATTGTGGTATGCTTGTTTACTAAAGGGTCTGTGCTTGAATATATACTGTACTGTAAATCAACACACAGTTGAGTTTGGGCCCATATAAACAATTGCCATAAGAGTTTTCAAACATTGTTGGAGTGAAACTAGCTTTCATGGATACACCTGTGATTGAGGCAATTCTCCCACTGTTGGAAATCCATACCATGATGACATAAATCACCCATAAGATTTACATCCTCCCTGGCATTCAAACCTAGCTCTCCCACCAGTGTTGCATTGTCGCATTTTAAAGAAATCTTACAAAAATAAAAGCTAAATCACAGGTGCAAATATATATTTTCTCAAAAGTTATTAGAAAAACGCACCACATATTCTGCATGGAAACAGGCAACTTCCAGGAACTTACTATAAAAGTCAGCAAGGAACAGGACTGGAAAGACATGATCTGTGACTGTGTTTTTAATGAAGTTTACAGAACTAGAGTCAGATTTACTACTATACTTATTGCGAAAACCAAACCGGATCCTGAATTAGCAGCCATGGATTTTAGTCAATTCATGCACCTTTTTATAAAATGGAGAAATGATCATACATTTGGGGATTTTGGGCAGTGTTAAATAAAATAAATATGGATGAATAAATCCATAACCAAATAGGACTCAGAGACAGCCAAAGGACTATAGCTTAAATTGTTGTATTTGAAGAGAGTCAGACAAAGAGGACAATACAGTTAGCATACGATTGCATCGTGGCAGCTTTCTCTCTCTCCCAAAATGGAGGTTAGACATACAGTATATAAAAGAATACGGTAGAACCGTGGAAGTCTTTGATTGGTTCACAGATCATAACAAGAAAACTAGTAACTTTCCTCTAGCAGTGACATACAGTATAACCAAAAGATGATCTCGTAACCAGGGTAACCAAAGTCGCAATGACCCGTAAGTCAAACAGTAGTTCACAGAATATAACTTCATGGTCACATGAGCCTCATACATGGATCATACATTTATGTATCATAAATTCATATCCATCAGGCAGTATTCACCGTACTTTGCAATATTATCGCACAAATACGATCATCGTACATCTGGCACCACTGCATCCCACACAGGAAACAAATTTCTACCTGTGAGCTAAGACAGAATAAACGCTTGGACAGGGGAGATATTGTGCTTTGAGCTTCAGGCAATACGCCTTGCAACCACTAGTGTTCCTACTGTACCCACAGGGGGAACACTATGTTTATCAATAGGGAGTAGTTGGGAGGCCACCACCAACCACTGCAGATGTTGTTACAGTATTAACATACTTGTATCATACAGATCGGTCTCAAACATTTTCTCAATTGCAGGCAGCTTTAGAAGGTGAAAAGGGGGTACTGAAGATAAACATGTTTGAGAACCACTGGCATATTATCTGTTTTCTTTTCTTTTCTCTCTACTGTCAATAAATACAGTGTGAATTCTATTTATAAGGTGTATGGCAGGTTTTTAAGAAGATTTCTTGGGCTTTATTATTATTTAAAGCCCCCTCCTGTATTTTTCTGCTTTTACAGGTGTTTTTCCTAGTATTTTCCTATAGCTACAGTGTGTAGTGCTACATTTATTCCAGCTTCAACAAATTAGCACATTTTGAATGTGAAGATTTCAAACATTTTAAGCTCCTACTGAAAGGGTGTTTGGCTAAAAGTGACGTACTGCACCATTATCCCCGCTGACATGCTCACTTTACTTGAATAAAACGATTCCTTCGTATTCCATCTACCTCTTTGTGAATTAATTCATTCAGTGCTCCAGTGATCTGCTAGATGAAAGTGGGGCAGCAGCTGCACTAACATCGTCTGACTCTTGCTGAGCCAAAAGGCTCACATGCGTATCGCCGCTGTGTCGCACGGAAACATTGTATGTCCAAATCCGTAACTTTCCAGGAAATGGAAAAAATAACATGCATTCAAATTAATTCAATGTAGTTATTACATAGTCACAATCTCGCTATAACAAAAATGGCTAAAATATTAGATCTACAAGCTCACAGCGTGTCTCAATGCAACACATTATGAGCTTGGATTGCCTATTTTTTGCCTTTCCTTTAGTTAATTCATTCAACCTTTATTTAAAATTCTCGTAGAGATCATTGAGGGAGACCCTCATTTACAATGATGCCGAGATTACAAATGAAAAAATCATAAGAACAACAAAGATATATCAAGCATCTATACTGGAGCAATTGGTGGCAAACCTAAACCAGAATGTTTAGCTACATATTCTCACAAACAACATCTCGCCTCACGCAGAGCAGCCAGTCCTGACATAGTATTCTGAACATTCTGGCCAGTGCTGAAACGTCAAAATGATCATCAGGGTATCAAGTTACAGAGGGAGGGAGGGGGAGGGAGGGGGGAGAGGAGCTGAGCAGAGTAGAGTATCGAATTACAACAGAGGGGGGTGTGTGTGTGTGTGTGTGTGTGTGTGTGTGTGTGTGTGTGTGTGTGTGTGTGTGTGTGTGTGTGTGTGTGTGCGTGCGTGCGTGCGCGCGCGTGTGTGCGCAAGCGTTTTTTTTCTCAAAACTTTTTTTTTTCTCAAAAAAAGAATTACACATATTTGGCCATTACACACACCACACTGCCGCAACATGGCGGTGAAGGCCGCACAGCGGCCTGAACTCTAGACTTTTGCGGCCCAAAGGGCCGCAAACTTCTAGTGTTGTATAATGCATACAGGTAATGCACGGTTATTAAGTAAATTCCTAAATGGCCAATAATAGGGTATTCAGTTTAAGATCTTGTTGCAAGAGGTTCCGAGAGTCTGGAATCTTAGTGCCACCTTTAGGACAAACATTCCACTTGCACACAAGTCTTCCCAAAATCTAATAGGCAGATTGCAATGAAACTCCAGAGAGCATTCATGCTCTCTGAAGATGAACCTTAACTATGAAGTGATCCCATGACCTATTCTCTAGCGCCACTCTCAGGCCAAAGTATCAGCTTTTCACACAAGATACTGAACTGTATGTATGTCATAATGTAATTGGCCGATTCCTGGATGAACTCTACTGGCTTCCCCTCTATAGCGTCACCCTTTGGCCAAATTCCAGTTGGGTGTAGAGAGCAGCACAGACTCTAGGGGGCCTCTAGCAGGAGAAGAATAAAGGTTGAAGGACCACTGACACATGCATGTTGAATCTAGCTGAATACTGCTTAGGTTTAGAATGCCTCGTACCAAAGCACCATACAGACTGCTGATTGAAAACAGTTGTTGATTGTATACATCAGTAAATTCAGGCTGCAAAAAAAATGAAGGAAAAAAAACACACTTCTCCCCCTAACACAGAACAGATTGCAAGAAAACAAGACCTCACTGTGTGGAAATTAATGGCAGATGCACTTACTAGTAGTTTAAATGTTTCATTAGATGCTAATGTCTCGCTGTGTTTTTAATTGATGTGAAATTAGCCTCTGGAATATTAAAACCATCTGTTTGTTATCTTCCTGCAGGGCCAGTCTTTACCCAGGCTGTGTGGATCAGGTCATTAAATGAATGCATCCTTATGGTTCAGCCTGCCGCTTAATTAATGCCTTTATGTTGTTGAATCACCACAACGCACCTCGGGGCAAGTGCACACACAGGCATTATACGCGCTCATGCACGCACTATAATGCACGAACAGGCAGGCGTGCGTGCACGCACACACACAAACATGCAGGGGTGTCACAAGGGGGGGGGGGGGGGGGGGGAGTGGGACTGAGTTACTATGGCCCAAGGTGGAGGGGCCTGGAATTATTTTATACTTTAGCTATTGACAAATAGCAGATCTACAAGCTCATAGCGCGGCTACGAGCTTGTACAGTAGA